>NC_054478.1:3724459-4324459 GCF_017639515.1 Carcharodon carcharias | reverse complement strand
GCACATGTCTAGGGACCTGGTGGATCACATCTGTCACTTACTGCAGGACTTGGTGCCAAGAGGACATGGAGGGCATCCACTGCCAGAGGCTGTGAAAGTGACCATGGTGCTCAATTTCTATGCCAGTGGCTCCTTTCAGGGTTCCACAGGTGACCTCTGTGGGATTTCACAATCTGTCACCCACAAATGCATCCATGAGGTCATGGATGCCATCTTCTCCATGGCAACAAGTTTGTGCATTTCGCCCGGGACTGGGACAGCCAGAATGCAAGAACCACAGGATTCACCCTGATCTCGGGTTTCCCACAGGTACAGGGTGTCATCAACTGCACTCAGGTCTCCATCGCTACACACAGTCAACTACATCAACCGCAAGGGATTCCATTCGCTGAGTGTGCAGCTGGTGTGTGACCACCACAAACACGTCCTGCAGGTCTGCGCAGGGAGTGCCCACGACTCCTACATCCTCAGTCAGTCACAGATCCCTGACGTCTTCCAGGATCCACAGAAGCTGCAGGGTTAGCTCCTCAGGGACAAGGGCCACCCACAGAGGCCACGACTGATGACACCCGTGTGGGGGCCTCAGACTGCAGCAGAGCGACGCTATAATGAGGCTCATGCTGCAGCTCACAACTTGGTGGGGCAGACCATTGGGATGCTGAAGATGTGGTTCCGGTGCCTGGACCAGTCTGGTGAGGCCCTGCAATACAATCTGCAGAGGGTGTCACACCTCATCATCGTCTGCTGTGCCCTTTACAACCTGGTGCTGCAACAGGGTGAGGAGCTGGCTGAGGAGGAGATGGAGGAGCTGCACGTCTCCTCCGATGAGGAGGATGCCGATGAGGATGAGGCTGAAGAGGTCCTCAGAGGCAGTGATGATGTTGATGAGGCCCTTGCACTGACCAGATGAGGCAGACGTTCGGGAGGCACTCATACCTGCCAGATTTATGGAGGATGATGATGATGAGATGCAGTGAGGTGACACCATAGATCCTCACATTGCATCTGGGAACGTTTGACTCCAACTGGCTTATGGCGGCGCCAATACCCTCTGTGAGAATGCTCCTGTCGTTGAGAGGCAGTGAGGTCCTAATAGTCGCTGATATGACATGCAGTGAGGACACTCCATAAATCTCCACATGGCCTCCGGGAATGTCTGACTCCTGTCTGGACGAGGGAAACACACTTGGGCTCTGTGAGCAGGGTCATACCATAGAGACACAGCCATGAAACTTTAGCAGCATCTGATCTTTTGTCCTTCAGCACCTGAGCCCTTCAGGAGCACAGCATCACTGGTCACAGATGCTGAAGAGATGGGGGCCAGCCCCACCTTAAAGCTGCTGAGAGTACACAGAGAGAATGAGGGAACTCTGTGATACCTGCCCACTACATTCTGGCAGCAATGACCAGCATCACCGAGGTGCAGGCAATAGTATTGTCCCGGGAGTGTGAGGTTGGACCATCACTGTGGTCTGAAGGCTGCACAGACACAGGGAAGAGGCCCTGGACTGAGACACCCGCCTTTATCTTGTGCAGAAAGGTTTCACACCTGAGTGACAAGAACATCGCTCATCAGAACAAGGAGCCACAGGCAGGGAGACATTCTTAGGAGTTTATTTACAATAGTGAACATTATGTACAAGTGATTAACACTCATGTCCAGGCTGTGCAACTAATTCTCCTTAACTGTCCTAACCCTGCTGCTATGTCTTGGTGCTCCCTGGACATCCACAGTGGAGGTGGGGGCAGCTGCTGACTGTGACACCCTGTCTGTGATGACTTTGGCAGGTGTCCTCTGGAGGGTCGAGTCTTGGAGGGCCCCGGCTGCTTTCAGGGTCCTGCTGTGTGGCAGTGACCCCTCCTCGGCCTGTGAAGCTGGAGCTGTGGAGGTCACAGGAAGATGGGATCCAGATGGGCCGGTCACTCCCAGAATCACCTGGATGGATGGCCCCGGAGTGTGCACCTGCTGATCCTCCTCCCTATGGGTGCCCGAGGGCGCCAGGCTGACTCCGTGAGCAGAAGGGGTAGCTGGAGTGAGATCGAGCTGCCCAGTACCCCTCTCGCGCACACACTGTTAGGGACCAACTATGGCGTCAATGATGGAGTTGAGCCTGTGCAGCAGTGCAGGAGTGATGTCCTGGACCAAGGTCTCCTTGGTGATCGCCATCCTGACCTCGGTGCATTGGCAATGCCGGCGCTATCACCTCAGCCTGAAGAAGGACAGACTCCTCCATCGTGCCTTGCAATCTGAGGAGTGCAGCGGACATCCCTTCCTGATGTTCCTGAGCTTGTCTTTGCAGCTCCAGCAACTGTGACATGACCGAGTCCAGAGGCTCCTCATCTGACTCGGACTCAGCAACGTTCTGGCCTCCAGCATCCTCCGAGTGCCGGGGACCTGGGAAGTCTCTGCCTCCACCTGCTGTGGATCAGACAGTGCGATGTGCTCACCAGATTGTGATCCCGAGGCTACTCTAAAGCTCGGTCCCACCGAGGTGTGTGTCCCTGCGCTGGGGGAGGGTGTGGGTGAGGCTGTGATGGGACCTCAGGGAGGGAGCCTCCAGATTCCTCTTCAGAGGTTTCTTTGGAGTTTATTGTAGGCCTTGGGTCATGGACTCCACCAGCTGTTTCCCAGATGTGCCTGCGGAAGCAAGGGGAGATAATGAGTGCCTGGCAGTGGCCTGTGAAACAGGACACATCACTCACAGCGTGGTTATCTGATGGATGTTGCGCTGCTGGATCCTCATTGGTAAAGCAGCACCAACCTCACTGTCAGCACAGGACCCATCCCAGTCATCGCCGGCCAGCTGGATGGCTCTGTTTCCAAAGTCTGTGAGGACCTTGATTTCAGGCACTTCTCCACCGGTCTGTGACCTCTCCCTGTTGTTGTGTGTCAGCTTGTCCTGCATGGATAGAGATGGAGAGAGTGTATCAGGATGCCGGCCAGGCCAGGTGATAAGTATACCTGGCCTGTGTGGGTGGTGAGTGGTCCCATGGACAGGATGAGGACAATGACAGTGAGTGTGAGAGTGTGAATGGTGATGTCCCTCACACTGACAGTGAGTCAGGGCCCTGTGGGTGTGTGATGGGTTTGTGAGTGTGTGAGTTGAGAGTGATGAGAAGAGTGACTTACCCTGGCAGAACGGAGGAGATCATTCATCCTCTTGTGGCACTGGGTGGCTGTCCACTTTTGAAGGGCTTTGGCGCTGACCATCACTGCCAGCGCCTCCCAAGCCGGGTTAGTGCTGTTGCTGCCAATCCTGCGGCCAGAGCAGGCGTAGAGGACATCACGTGAGCCTCCACTGCATTCAAAAGGCACTTGCGGGCTGTGTTGCTGAACCTGGGGCTGCAGTTTCAGGGCCATGTCTTCCGTGCAGCAGTGGGTAGTCTGCAAGCTCCGAGATGTGTGCACGCAACTGGGCGTTTGGCATGACACAGCGGTGGCGCGATAGCAGGCTGGTAAATCACAGTCCGCCCGCCATGGAAATGGCATCTTACCCAGGAGCGCATAGATAATGTAGCAGGGATGATACGATGTGAAAACCCCGGGTAAAACATCATTTTACTTGCCCGATACCGCACTTAGTTCAAATCTGGGATAATTCCGCCCTAAGGGTGAGCAGCAGACAAAGGCCCCAAGTATAAAGGGAGAAAGCTGCAGGACACAGAATAAAAGCAGTATAGGCTTGCAAGAAGCCAGAAGATCCAAGGAGACAGCCAGAGGTCTGTAACTCTTTACCATGGGTATGTGAAGAAGTGGTGTTCGGTAGGCATGACTGGGCATTTGAGAGAGAGTGCATGGAAGGTAAAGTTTGAATGTAGGTGGCGATCCAGGGAAGAGGATCTTCAGAAGGAGAAGTCAAACACTGCAGGTGGACCCTTGTGGAAGGCGTCTAAGAGAAAGCATCCTTTGGGAAAAGATTCCAAAGCAAGTTCTTCGAAAGTAGAGATTGAAAACCCCACGTGAAAGATGAAGTACAGTGAGATCAGTTGACTCAAGATGAGACAAGCATCTTGGGGGAGTTGAGGAGAGATCCATTGCATCTGATTGTGGTGGCATCTGTCACTTGGTTTCAGAGTGTGGTCACTTATTTGTTTACATGGGCTGTGTACTTACTGTGAACATTAGGCCACAAGATAGTTCTTGTAATGTGTTATCCTTACAAATCTGAATGCATCTGTAAAGGTATAGGTGTGACAGTATTGTAATAGATTTAATCTTTTCTTGTTTAATAAATGTTTTATTCTTTTGCTAAAAGTTCACCAGCTGACTCCTGTGACTCTGTTCAGTAGCCACTCTCCACATTTCTAAACAAATAATAGAAGTCAGGATCTATCAAGCCGGGTTCCACCCTGGGATTGGGCTTGTCCAGTAGTAACATCAGCTGGGCATCAGAGTGACGTTAAATTCATTCTGCTTCTCTTCGTAATTTTCCAAAGGCACAAGCTTTGACCTGAGGGATTCTTGAAGTGTGTGAAGGTTTTTCAACAGCTTTTCCTTTTCTTTTCAAAGCTTGCTTGCTTGCTGTAATTCAATAGAGACTCCTCAAGTTTCCTCTGTTGTGCTTCCATTCTGCTGTTGAAGACAGTCTTTATTTCTTCATGTTGCTGAATGGCCACTCCTTTTGCATTCACAGAATCACAGAATCACACAGTGCAGAAGAGGCCCTTCGGCCCATCGAGTCTGCACCAACAGCTAATTGTCCTTCAATCTTGAAGGACAACTAGCTGTTCTTTCAACTGTTTCTTCTCTTGTTGACCTCTTAGTCTGGGCTTCAGTGCATCATTTCATTGCTACTGATAGTTCCAATGCAGCTTTTTCTGAAGTAATGTTCAACATCCTTTTCAGCTCCTCATCTTTTTCGATGGCTCCCTATTGATTCTTCAAGGAGTCTTTTAAGGTTGCAACACCTCTGTGTACCTTTTCTGCCTGCTGTTTGCCTGGTTGTACTCCTACTTTGATTTGCCAACTGTGGAATTGAGGATCATTATTTCTTCTGATACCTTTGTGGCATCTCTGAACTTTGTTCAGATCTCAAACAGCTCAATACATTGAAGACTTCACGTTATTGTGCGTTTTCAAAGATATATACTCAGCTTGAATCTGGTGTTTCAAATTTTCCAGTTCAGCTCTGATGCAAATATTTTCCTGTGGAACAGCTTCATTTACTCTTTGCATGTTTTGTGTCTTTTGGGTTACCTCAGATAACTTTCCTTCATGCACTGCCATCTGCTCACTATGCACTGCCACTTGCTGTTGCAGTTTGGGTACTATGTCAGCATTTTCAAACAGCTCTATGTTTAATCCTTTCAGCTGCTTCTCAGCCATTTCTTTCTTCTGCACTAAACGCTTCGGTTCATGCATTTCATTGCACTGACATGGTCGGCAACCATCTTGTAGTTTACTTGAATATTGTCTCCCTTGCTCTGGGGGTCTCTTGTTGTTGCTTTCAGTGCTTTGTTGGAAATTGCCCTCTCTCTGGTGTCTTTTGCTGCCCACAGTGCTTTACTGGGGGAGGGGTGGGGGGGTTAGCGGTGGTGCTGCTAGACCTTCTTCTAGGGGTTGCGTTCTCCACAACTTGGTGTTTAAAATATCTGTCAAAGCCTTTTAACATCTCACTCATTGCTGAGTATTGATCTATACATTGATCTATATTGATATATCTATATACATTGATCTATACATTGGCTGTGGAGAGCTTCACTTGCAAAAGAACCAAACTTGTCAACTTGTCCTTCCTCTAATTCCTTATTTAATCCTGGGTTTCTCCTGTAAACTAAAACTTATTTTCCCCAGGACTCCCACTACTGGGCTTGGTTTAGACATTTCATTATCTAAAATGGGTCTGGCTCTTGCAAATTTCTGTCCAGGCCTGTTTTTTCTGTACTAGTTGTACGTCTTTAAGGCAGTGGCCTTGTTTTCCCTCCGGCTGTCAGCAGCCAAGCAGTTTCTTTGTATTTGATTTCCGTGCATTTTTATGATTTTGGCAATTCACCACCTCAATCCCTTCCAGAGCTTCACCATAAATATCAATGATTTGGATGTGGGGACCAAATGTAATATTTCCTAATGTGCTGATGACACAAAACTAGATAGGAATGTGTGTTGTGAGGAGGATGTATGGAGAATATTTAGGGGGGTTGTATAGACTAAGTAAATGGGAAAGAACATGGGGGATGGAGGTTGGCTGCCTGATTGCATTGAGATTCTATAGGTGCCCTTGCTGTACCCTCCTTTATAATAGATTCCAGCATTTTACCTACGACAGATGTTAGGCAAACTGATCTGTAGTTTCCTGCTTTTTGTCCACCTGCTTTCTTGAACAGAGGAGTCACATTCACTACTTTCTAATCTGATGGGACCTTTCCAGTATCTAAGGAAATTTGGAAAATTAACACCAAAGTATCTATTATCTCAGCAACCACTTGGAACCGTAGAATCATAGAAAAGTTATAGTGCAGAAAGAAGCCATTCAGCCCATTGTGTCTGTGCCAGTCAAAAAAGAGAAAAAAGAAACCAGCCAGCCATTCTTAATCCCATATTCTAGCACCTGGTCTGTAGCTTTGCAGGTTCCAGTACTTCAGACGCAGATCCAGGGACCTTTATAATGAGTTGAGTGTTTCAGCCTCAACCACCAACTTAGGCAATGGATTCCAGACACCCACCACCCTCTGGGTGAAAAAGTTTTTCTTCAAGTCCCCTCTAATCCTTCTACCAATCCCCTTAAATCTATTTCCCCAGTAACTGAACCCTCAGCTACGGGAAACAAGTATTTCCTGTCTAGCTGAGGATATGGGGTAGACCATTTAGGACTGAGATGGGGAGAAATTTCTTCACCCAGAGAGTGGTGAGCCTGTGGAATTCACTACCACAGAAAGTAGTTGAGGCCAAAACATTGTATGCTTTCAAGAAGGAGTTAGTTATAGCTCTTGGGGCAAAAGGGATCATAGGATATGGGGAGAAAGCGGGAGCAGGTTATTGAGTTGGATGATCAGCCATGATCATAATGAATGGCGGAGCAGGTTCGAAGGGACGAATGGCCTACTCCTGCTCCTAGTTTCTATGTTTCTACGTTACCCTATCCAGGCCCCTCATCTTTTTGTACAACTCAATTCGGTCATCCCTCAGCCTTCTCAGTTCTAAGGAAAACAACCCCAGCGTATCCAATCTCTCCTCATAGCTGCAATTTTCCAGCCCTGGCAACATTCTTATAAATCTCCTCTGCCCTGTCTCCAGAGCAATTATGTTTTTCCTGTAAAGTGGTGACCAAAACTGTGAACAAAATTCCAGCTGTGGCCTAACCAGTGTTTTATACAGTTCCAGCATTACATCCCTGCATTTTTATTCAATACCTCACCCAATAAAGAAAAGCATTCCATACGCTTTCTTCATCACCTTATCCACCTGTCCTGCCACCTTCAGGGACCTGTGCACATTCACTCCAAGGTCCCTCACTTCCTCAATTCCACTCAATATCATCCCATTTATTGAGTTTACCTTTGCTTTGTTTGCCCTCCCCAAATGCATCGCCTAACATTTTTCCAGATTGAATTCCATTTGACACACACACGGACTGTACAGGAGCAGACACTGAGACACACACCCGGACCGTACAGGAACTGACACTGAGACATACACACACAGACCGGACAGCAGCTGACACTGAGGCACAGACACACATGGACCATAACGGAGCTGACACTGAGACACACACACAGACTGTACAGGAGCTGACACTGAGACACACACAGACTGTACAGGAGATGACACTGAGACACACACACACAGACCATACAGGAGCTGACACTGAGACACACACAGACTGTACAGGAGCTGACACTGAGAAACACACACATGGACCGTACAGGAGCTGAGGCACACACACGCGGAGTGTACAGAAGCTGTCACTGAGGCACACACACACAGATCGTACAGGAGCTGACACTGAGACACTCACAAAGACTGTACAGGAGCAGACACTGAGACACACACACAGAACGTACAGGAGCTGACACTGAGACACTCACACAGACTGTACAGGAGCTGACACTGAGACACACAAACACAGACTGTACAGGAGCTGACACTGAGACACACACACAGACTGTACAGGAGCTGACACTGAGAGACACACACGGACCATAACGGAGCTGAGACTGAGACACACACACAGACTGTACAGGAGCTGACACTGAGACACACATAGACTGTACAGAAGCTGACACTGAGAAACACACACATGGACCGTACAGGAGCTGACACTGAGACACACACACAGACTGTACAGGAGCTGACACTGAGACACACACATGGACGGTACAGGAGCGGACTCTGAGACACGCACACATGAACCTTACAGGAGCAGATACTGAGAAAATCAAACGTGGACTGTACAGGAGCTGACACGGAGACAAACACACATTGACCGTACAGGAGCTGACACCGAGACACACACACATGGACCGTACAGGAGCTGACACTGAGACACACAAAAATGGACCGTACAGGAGCTGAAACTGAGAAACACACACATGAACCGTACAGGAGTTGACACTGAGACACACACACACCGTACAGGAGCTGACACTGAGACACACGTGGACTGTACAGGAGCTGAAACTGAGACACACACACAGACTGTACAGGAGCTGAAACTGAGACAGACACACATACCGTACAGGAGCTGACACTGAGACACACACACAGAAGGTACAGGAGCTGACACTGAGACACACACACGGACCATAAAGGAGCTGACACTGAAACACACACAGACCATACAGGAGCTGACACTGAGACACACACACATGGACCGTAGCGGAGCTGACACTTAGACACACACACACACACGGACCATACAGGAGCTGACACTGAGACACACACACATGGACCGTAGCGGAGCTGACACTTAGACACACACACACTCACGGACCATACAGGAGCTGACACTGAGACACACAAACACAGACTGTACAGGAGCTGACCCTGAGACACACAAACAGACTGTACAGGAGCTGACAGTGAGACACACACACGGACCATACAGCAGCTGACACTGAGACACACACACAGACTGTACAGGAGCTGAAACTGAGACACACACAGAGACTGTACAGGAGCTGACACTGAGACACACACACATGGACCGTACAGGAGCTGACACTGAGACAAACACACATACCGTACAGGAGCTCGCTCCGAGACACAACACATGGACCATAAAGGTGCTGACACCGAGACACACACAGACCATACAGGAGCTGACACTAAGACACACACACAGAATGTACAGGAGCTGACACTGAGACACACTCTCATGGACCGTACAGGAGA
The DNA here is from genome assembly GCF_017639515.1 of Carcharodon carcharias. Lineage (NCBI taxonomy): Eukaryota > Metazoa > Chordata > Chondrichthyes > Lamniformes > Lamnidae > Carcharodon > Carcharodon carcharias. The sequence goes on along the minus strand of NC_054478.1, from coordinate 4,315,128 downwards.
AGACACTGAGACAAACACACACACACGGACCATCCAGGAGCTGTCTCTGAGACACACTCATGGACCGTACAGGAGCTGACACTGAGACACACACACAGACCATACAGGAGCTGACTTTGAGACACACACACACACACAGAACATACAGGAGCTGACACTGAGACAGACACGGGAACCATACAGGAGCTGACACTGAGACACACACACACAGAAAGTACAGGAGCTGAAACTGAGACACACACACACGGACCGTACAGGAGCTGACACTGAGACACACACACGGACCATACAGGAGCTGACACTGAGATACACACACATGGACCACACAGGAGCTGACACTGAGACACACACACAGAACACAGGAGCTGACACTGAGACACACACACAGACCGTACAGGAGCTGACACTGAGACACACACACATGGACCACACAGGAGGTGAAACTGAGACACTCACACATGGACCTTACAGGAGCTGACACTGAGATACACACACACGGAGAGTACTGGAGCTGAAACTGAGACACACACACGGACCGTACAGGAGCTGACACTGAGACACACACACATGGACCGTACAGTAGCTGACATTGAGAAACACACACATGGACCGTACAAGAGTTGACACTGAGACACACACACACCATACAGGAGCTGACACTGAGACACACGTGGTCTGTACAGGAGCTGAAACTGAGACACACACACAGACTGTACAGGAGCTGACACTGAGACACACGCACATACCATACATGAGCTGACACCGAGACACACACACATGGACCATAAAGGAGTTGACACTGAGACACACACAGACCGTACAGGAGCTGACACTAAGACACACACACAGACCGTACAAGAGCTGAAACTGAGACACACACTCATGGACCGTAGAGGAGATGACACTGAGACAAACACACACACACACGGAAAATACAGGAACTGACACTGAGACACACACATGGAGCACACAGGAGCTGACACTGAGACACACACACATGGACCAGACAGGAGCTGAAACTGAGAGACACACACGGACCACACAGGAGCTGAAAATGAGACACACACACACGGGCCGTACAGGAGCAGACACTGAGGCACACACACACACACGGATCGAGACAGGAGCTGTCTCTGAGACACACACATGGACCGTACAGGAGCTGACACTGAGACACACACACAGACCATACAGGAGCTGACAATGAGACACACACACAGACCATACAGGAGCTGAAACTGAGACACACAGACAAAGACCGTACAGGAGCTGAAACTGAGAGACACACAGGAACCACACAGGAGCTGAAACTGAGACACACACACACAGACCGTACAGGAGCTGTCACTGAGACACACACATGGACCGTACAGGAGCTGACACTGAGACACACACGGACCATACAGGAGCTGACACTGAGACACACACAAGGACCATACAGGAGCTGACACTGAGATACACAGACATGGACCGTACAGGAGCTGACACTGAGATACACACACATGGACCGCACAGGAACTGACACTGAGATACACACCCATGGAACGCACAGGAGCTGACACTGAGACACACACACATGGACCATACACGAGTTGACACTGAGACACACACACACCATACAGGAGCTGACACTGAGACACACGTGGACTGTACAGGAGCTGAAACTAAGACACACAAACAGACGGTACAGGAGCTGACACTGAGACACACACACATGGACCGTACAGGAGCTAACACTGAGACACACACACATACCGTACAGGAGCTCACACCGAGACACACACACACGGACCATAAAGGTGCTGACACTAAGACACACACACAGACCGTACAGGATCTGACACTGAGACAAACACACACAGACCGTACAGGAGATGACACTGAGACAAACACACACAAACGGACCATGCAGGAGCTGTCTCTGAGACACACACATGGACCGTACAGGAGCTGACACTGAGACACACACACACAGACCATACAGGAGCTGACAATGAGACACACACACACAGACCATACAGGAGCTGACAATGAGACACACACACACAGACCATACAGGAGCTGACACTGAGACACACACACAGACCGTACAGGAGCTGACACTGAGACACACACAGGAACCATACAGGAGCTGACACTGAGACACACACACACAGACCGTACAGGAGCTGAAACTGAGACACACACACACAGACCGTACAGGAGCTGTCACTGAGACACACACTCATGGACCGTACAGGAGATGACACTGAGACAAACACACACACACGGACCATACAGCAGCTGTCACTGAGACACGCACAAGGACCGTACAGGAGCTTACACTGAGACACACACACAGACCATACAGGAGCTGTCACTGAGACACACACACACAGACCGTACAGGAGCTGACACTGAGACACTCACAGGAACCATACAGGAGCTGACACTTAGACACACACACACACAGACCATGCAGGAGCTGAAACTGAGACACACACACTCAGACCGTATAGGAGCTGTCACTGAGTCACACACATGGACCGTACAGGAGCTGACACTGAGACACACATGGACTGTACAGGAGCTGACACTGAGACACACACACAGACCATACAGGAGCTGACACTGAGACACACACACGGACCATACAGGAGCTGACACTGAGACACACACATGGACCGTACAGGAGCTGACATTGAGACACGCACGCATGGACCTTACAGGAGCAGACACTGAGAAACACACACGTGGACTGTACTGGAGCTGACACTGAGATACACACAAATGGACAGTACAGGAGCTGACATTGAGACACACACGCATGGACCTTACAGGAGCAGACACTGAGAAACACACACGTGGACTGTACAGGAGCTGACACTGAGATACACACACATGGACCATACAGGAGCTGACACTGAGATACTCACACATGGACCGCACAGGAGCTGACACTGAGACACACAAACGGACTACACAGGAGCTGACACTGAGACACACACACAGACCATTCAGGAGCTTACACTGAGACAAACACACATGGTCCGTACAGGAGCTGACACGGAGACACACACATGGACCGTACAGGAGCTGACACTGAGACACACACACATGGTCCGTACAGGAGCTGTCACTGAGATACACACACACAGACAGAACAGGAGTTGAAACTGAGACACACACACAGACTGTACATAAGCTGTCACTGAAACACACGCAAATACCGTACAGGAGCTGACACCGAGTCACACACACATGGACCATAAAGGAGCTGACACTGAGACACACACAGACCGTGCAGCAGCTGACACTAAGACACACACTCATGGACCGTACAGGAGATAACACTGAGAAAAACACACACACACGGAACATGCAGGACCTGTCACTGAGAAACACACATGGACCGTACAGGAGCTGACACTGAGACAGACACACAGACCAAATAGGAGCTGACAATGAGATACACACACACAGACCATACAGGAGCTGACACTGAGACACACACACACAGACCGTACAGGAGCTGGCACTGAGAAACACACAGGAACCATACAGGAGCTGACACTGAGACACACACACACAGACCGTACAGGAGCTGAATCTGAGACACAAACACACGCACCGTACAGGAGCTGCCACTGAGTCACACACATGGACCGTACAGGAGCTGAAACTGAGACACAAACGGACCGTACAGGAGCTGACACTGAGACACAAACACAGACCATACTGGAGCTGACACTGAGATACACACACATGGACCGTACAGGAGCTGACTCTGAGACACACACACATGGACCTTACAGGAGCAGACACTGAGAAACACACACGTGGACTGTACAGGAGCTGACACTGAGACAAATACCCATTGACCGTACAGGAGCTGACGCTGAGACACACACACATGGACCGTACAGGAGCTGACACTGAGATACACACAGACGGACAGTACAGGAGCTGAAACTGAGACACACACACATGGACCGTGCAGGAGCTGACACTGAGACACAGACACATGGACCGTACAGGAGCTGACACTGAGATACACACCCATGGACCGCACAGGAGCTGACACTGAGACACACACACATGGACCGTACAGGAGCTAACACTGAGACACACACACATACCGTACAGGAGCTCACACCGAGACACACACACACGGACCATAAAGGTGCTGAGACTAAGACACACACACAGACCGTACAGGATCTGACACTGAGACACACACTCATGGACCGTACAGGAGATGACACTGAGACAAACACACACAAACGGACCATGCAGGAGCTGTCTCTGAGACACACACATGGACCGTACAGGAGCTGACACTGAGACACACACACACAGACCATACAAGAGCTGACAATGAGACACACACACACAGACCATACAGGAGCTGACACTGAGACACACACACACAGACCGTACAGGAGCTGACACTGAGACACACACAGGAACCATACAGGAGCTGACACTGAGACACACACACAGACCGTACAGGAGCTGAAACTGAGACACACACACACAGACCGTACAGGAGCTGTCACTGAGACACACACTCATGGACCGTACAGGAGATGACACTGAGACAAACACACACACACGGACCATACAGCAGCTGTCACTGAGACACACACAAGGACCGTACAGGAGCTTACACTGAGACACACACACAGACCATACAGGAGCTGACACTGAGACACACAAACACAGACCGTACAGGAGCTGACACTGAGACACTCACAGGAACCATACAGGAGCTGACACTTAGACACACACACACACAGACCATGCAGGAGCTGAAACTGAGACACACACACTCAGACCGTATAGGAGCTGTCACTGAGTCACACACATGGACCGTACAGGAGCTGACACTGAGACACACATGGACTGTACAGGAGCTGACACTGAGACACACACACAGACCATACAGGAGCTGACACTGAGACACACACACGGACCATACAGGAGCTGACACTGAGACACACACATGGACCGTACAGGAGCTGACATTGAGACACGCACGCATGGACCTTACAGGAGCAGACACTGAGAAACACACACATGGACCGTACAGGAGCTGACATTGAGACACACATGCATGGACCTTACAGGAGCAGACACTGAGAAACACACACGTGGACTGTACTGGAGCTGACACTGAGATACACACACATGGACCATACAGGAGCTGACACTGAGATACACACACATGGACTGCACAGGAGCTGACACTGAGACACACAAATGGACTACACAGGAGCTGACACTGAGACACACACACAGACCATTCAGGAGCTTACACTGAGACAAACACACATGGTCCGTACAGGAGCTGACACGGAGACACATACATGGACCGTACAGGAGATGTCACCGAGACACACACACATGGACCATAAAGGAGGTGACACTGAGACACACACAAACCATACAGGAGCTGACACTAAGACACACACGCAGACCGTACAGGAGCTGACACTGAGACACACACTCATGGACCGTACAGGAGATGAAACTGAGACAAACACACACACACGGACCATACAGGAACTGTCACTGAGACAAACACATGGACCGTACAGGAGCTGACACTGAGAAACACACACAGACCATACAGGAGCTGACAATGAGACACCCACACACAGACCGTACAGGAGCTGAAACTGAGACACACACACACACACCATACAGAGGCTGTCACTGAGTAACACACATGGACCGTACAGGAGCTGACACTGAGACACAAACGGACCGTAAAGGAGCTGACACTGAGACACACACACAGACCATACAGGAGCTGACACTGAGATACACACACATGGACCATACAGGAGCTGACACTGAGACACACACATGGACCGCACAGAAGCTGACACTAAGACACACACACAGACCACACAGGAGCTGACACTGAGACACACAAACGGACCACTCAGGAGCTGACACTGAAACGCACGCACAGACCGTACAGGAGCTGAAACTGAGGCACACACACGCGGACCGTACACGAGCTGACACTGAGGCACACACACACAGGTCGTACAGGAGCTGACACTGAGACACACACAGACCGTACAGGAGCTGACACTAAGACACACACACACAGACTGTACAGGAGCTGACACCGAGACACACACACATGGACCATAAAGGAGCTGACACTGAGACACACACACATGGACCGTACAGGAGCTGACACTGAGACAGACACACATACCGTACAGGAGCTCCCACCGAGACACACACACATGGAACATAAAGGAGTTGACACTGAGACACAAACAGACCGTACAGGAGCTGACACTAAGACACACACACAGACTGTACAGGGGCTGACACTGAGACACACACTCATGGACCGTACAGGAGATGACACTGAGACAAACACAAACTCACGGACCATACAGGAGCTGTCACTGAGACACACAAATGGATCGTACATGAGCTGACAATGAGACACACACACACAGACCATACAGGAGATGACACTGAGACACACACACACAGACCGTACAGGAGCTGACACTGAGACACACACAGGAACCATACAGGAGCTGACACTGAGACACACACACTCAGACCGTAAAGGAGCTGTCACTGAGACACACACATGGACCGTACAGGAGTTGACACTGAGACACACATGGACCGTACAGGAGCTGACACTGAGACACACACACAGACCATACAGGCGCTGACTTTGAGATACACACATGGACCATACAGGAGCTGACAATGAGACACACACGTGGACTGTACAGGAGCTGACACTGAGACACACACACATGGAACTTACAGGAGCTGACACTGAGACACACACTCATGGAGCGTACAGGAGCTGACACTGAGACACACACACAGACCATACAGGAGCTGACAATGAGACACCCACACATAGACCTTACAGGAGCTGACACTGAGACACACACACACAAACCGTACAGGAGCTGACACTGAGACACACACAGACCGTACAGGAGCTGAAACTGAGACACACACACATGGACCGTACAGGAGCTGACACCGAGACACACACACATGGACCATAAAGGAGCTGACACTGAGACACAAACAGACCGTACAGGAGATGACACTGAGACAAACACACACTCATAGACCATACAGGAGCTGACACTGAGACACACACACAGACCATACAGGAGCTGACAATGAGGCACACACACACAGACCATACAGGAGCTGACACTGAGACACACAAACACAGACCGTACAGGAGCTGACACTGAGACACACACAGGAACCATACAGGAGCTGACACTGAGACACACACACAGACCGTACAGGAGCTGTCACTGAGACACACACATGGACCGTACAGGAGCTGACACTGAGACACACACGGACCGTACAGGAGCTGACACTGAGACACACACACAGACCATACAGGAGCTGACACTGAGATGCACACACAGACTGTACAGGAGCTGACACTGAGACACACACACAGACTGTACAGGAGCTGACACTGAGACACACACACAGACCATACAGGAGCTGACACTGAGACACACACGGACCGTACAGGAGCTGACACTGAGACACACACGCAGATTGTACAGGAGCTGACACTGAGAAACACAAACGTGGACTGTACAGGAGCTGATACTGAGACACACACACACATGGACCGTACAGGAGCTGACACTGAGACACACACAGATGGACCGTACAGGAGCTGACACTGAGAGACACACACATGGACCGTACAGGAGCTAAAACTTAGACACACACATGGACCGTACAGGAGCTGACACTGAGACACCCACTCATGGACCGTACAGGAGCTGACATTGAGAAACACACACATGGACCGTACAGGAGCTGAAACTGAGACTCACGTGGACTTTACAGGAGCTGAAACTGAGACAAACACACAGACTGTACAGAAGCTAGCACTGAGACACACGCACATACCGTACAGGAGCTGACACCGAGACACACACACATGGACCATAAAGGAGATGACACTGAGACACACACAGACCATACAGGAGCTGACACTAAAACACACATACAGACCGTACAGGAGCTGACACTGAGACACACACTCATGGACCATACAGGAGATGAAACTGAGACAAACACACACACACGGACCATACAGGAACTGTCACTGAGACAAACACATGGACCGCACAGGAGCTGACACTGAGATACACACACAAGACCATACAGGAGCTGATACTGAGACACACAAACAGACCATACAGGAGCTGACACTGAGATACACACACATGGGCCATACAGGAGCTGACACTGAGACACACACACATGGAATGCACAGAAGCTGACACTAAAACACACACACAGACCACACAGGAGCTGACACTGAGACACACAAACGGACCACTCAGGAGCTGACACTGAAACACACGCACAGACCGTACAGGAGCTGAAACTGAGGCACACACACGCGGACCGTACACGAGCTGACACTGAGGCACACACACACAGGTCGTACAGGAGCTGACACTGAGACTCTCACACAGACTGTACAGGAGCTGACACTGAGACAAACACACATGGACCTTACAGGAACTGGCACTGAGACACACACACATGGACCATACAGGAGTTGTCACTGAGACACACACACAACGTACAGGAGCTGACACTGAGACACACGTGGATGGTACAGGAGCTGAAACTGAGACACACACACAGACTGTACAGGAGCTCACACCGAGACACACACACATGGACCATAAAGGAGCTGACACTGAGACACACACAGACCGTACAGCAGCTGACACTAAGACACACACACACAGACTGTACAGGAGCTGACACCGAGACACACACACATGGACCATAAAGGAGCTGACACTGAGACACACACACATGGACCGTACAGGAGCTGACACTGAGACAGACACACATACCGTACAGGAGCTCCCACCGAGACACACACACATGGACCATAAAGGAGCTGACAATGAGACACACACACACAGACCGTACAGGAGCTGACACTAAGTCACACACACAGACCGTACAGGGGCTGCCACTGAGACACACACTCATGGACCGTACAGGAGATGACACTGAGACAAACACAAACTCACGGACCATACAGGAGCTGTCACTGAGACACACACATGGACCGTACAGGAGCTGACACTGAGACACACACGGACCGTACAGGAGCTGACACTGAGACACACACACAGACCATACAGGAGCTGACACTGAGGTGCACACACAGACTGTACAGGAGCTGACACTGAGACACACACACAGACTGTACAGGAGCTGACACTGAGACACACACACAGACCATACAGGAGCTGACACTGAGACACACACGGACCGTACAGGAGCTGACACTGAGACACACACGCAGATTGTACAGGAGCTGACACTGAGAAACACAAACGTGGACTGTACAGGAGCTGACACTGAGACAAACACACATTGAACGTACAGGAGCTGATACTGAGACACACACACACATGGACCGTACAGGAGCTGACACTGAGACACACACAGATGGACCGTACAGGAGCTGACACTGAGAGACACACACATGGACTGTACAGAGCTAAAACTTAGACACACACATGGACCGTACAGGAGCTGACACTGAGACACCCACTCATGGACCGTACAGGAGCTGACATTGAGAAACACACACATGGAACGTACAGGAGCTGAAACTGAGACATACGTGGACTTTACAGGAGCTGAAACTGAGACAAACACACAGACTGTACAGCAGCTAGCACTGAGACACACGCACATACCGTACAGGAGCTGACACCGAGACACACACACATGGACCATAAAGGAGATGACACTGAGACACACACAGACCATACAGGAGCTGACACTAAAACACACACACAGACCGTACAGGAGCTGACACTGAGACACACACTCATGGACCGTACAGGAGATGAAACTGAGACAAACACACACACACGGACCATACAGGAACTGTCACTGAGACAAACACATGGACCGCACAGGAGCTGACACTGAGATACACACACAGACCATACAGGAGCTGATACTGAGACACACACACAGACCATACAGGAGCTGACACTGAGATACACACACATGGACCATACAGGAGCTGACACTGAGACACACACACATGGACCGCACAGAAGCTGACACTAAAACACACACACAGACCACACAGGAGCTGACACTGAGACACACAAACGGACCACTCAGGAGCTGACACTGAAACACACGCACAGACCGTACATTAGCTGAAACTGAGGCACACACACGCGGACCGTAGACGAGCTGACACTGAGGCACACACACACAGGTCGTACAGGAGCTGACACTGAGACTCTCACACAGACTGTACAGGAGCTGACACTGAGACAAACACACATGGACCTTACAGGAATTGACACTGAGACACACACACATGGACCATACAGGAGTTGTCACTGAGACACACACACAACGTACAGGAGCTGACACTGAGACACACGTGGATGGTACAGGAGCTGAAACTGAGACACACACACAGACTGTACAGGAGCTCACACCGAGACACACACACGGACCATAAAGGAGCTGACACTGAGACACACACAGACCGTACAGGAGCTGACACTAAGACACACACACACAGACTTTACAGGAGCTGACACCGAGACAAACACACATGGACCATAAAGGAGCTGACACTGAGACACACACACATGGACCGTACAGGAGCTGACACTGAGACAGACACACATACCGTACAGGAGCTCCCACCGAGACACACATACATGGAACATAAAGGAGTTGACACTGAGACACAAACAGACCGTACAGGAGCTGACACTAAGACACACACACAGACCGTACAGGGGCTGACACTGAGACACACACTCATGGACCGTACAGGAGATGACACTGAGACAAACACAAACGCACGGACCATACAGGAGCTGTCACTGAGACACACAAATGGATCGTACATGAGCTGACAATGAGACACACACACACAGACCATACAGGAGATGACACTGAGACACACACACACAGACCGTACAGGAGCTGACACTGAGACACACACAGGAACTATACAGGAGCTGACACTGAGACACACACACTCAGACCGTAAAGGAGCTGTCACTGAGACACACACATGGACCGTACAGGAGTTGACACTGAGACACACATGGACCGTACAGGAGCTGACACTGAGACACACACACAGACCATACAGGCGCTGACTTTGAGATACACACATGGAGCATACAGGAGCTGACACTGAGACACACACGTGGACTGTACAGGAGCTGACACTGAGACACACACACATGGAACTTACAGGAGCTGACACTGAGACACACACTCATGGAGCGTACAGGAGCTGACACTGAGACACACACACAGACCATACAGGAGCTGACAATGAGACACCCACACATAGACCATACAGGAGCTGACACTGAGACACACACACACAAACCGTACAGGAGCTGACACTGAGACACACACAGACCGTACAGGAGCTGACACTGAGACACACACACATGGACCGTACAGGAGCTGACACCGAGACACACACACATGGACCATAAAGGAGCTGACACTGAGACACAAACAGACCGTACTGGAGATGACACTGAGACAAACACACACTCATGGACCATACAGGGGCTGACAATGAGACACACACACACAGACCATACAGGAGATGACACTGAGACACACACACACAGACCGTACAGGAGCTGACACTGAGACACACACAGGAACTATACAGGAGCTGACACTGAGACACACACACTCAGACCGTAAAGGAGCTGTCAAAGAGACACACACATGGACCGTACAGGAGTTGACACTGAGACACACATGGACCGTACAGGAGCTGACACTGAGACACACACACAGACCATACAGGTGCTGACTTTGAGATACACACATGGAGCATACAGGAGCTGACACTGAGACACACACGTGGACTGTACAGGAGCTGACACTGAGACACACACACATGGAACTTACAGGAGCTGACACTGAGACACACACTCATGGAGCGTACAGGAGCTGACACTGAGACACACACACAGACCATACAGGAGCTGACAATGAGACACCCACACATAGACCATACAGGAGCTGACACTGAGACACACACACACAAACCGTACAGGAGCTGACACTGAGACACACACAGACCGTACAGGAGCTGACACTGAGACACACACACATGGACCTTACAGGAGCTGACACCGAGACACACACACATGGACCATAAAGGAGCTGACACTGAGACACAAACAGACCGTACTGGAGATGACACTGAGACAAACACACACTCATGGACCATACAGGGGCTGACACTGAGACACACACACAGACCATACCGGAGCTGACAATGAGACACACACACACAGACCATACAGGAGCTGACACTGAGACACACAAACACAGACCGTACAGGAGCTGACACTGAGACACACACAGGAACCATACAGGAGCTGACACTGAGACACACACATGGACCGTACAGGAGCTGACACTGAGACACACACGGACCGTACAGGAGCTGACACTGAGACACACACACAGACCATACAGGAGCTGACACTGAGATGCACACACAGACTGTACAGGAGCTGACACTGAGACACACACACAGACTGTACAGGAGCTGACACTGAGACACACACACAGACCATACAGGAGCTGACACTGAGACACACACGGACTGTACAGGAGCTGACACTGAGACACACACGCAGATTGTACAGGAGCTGACACTGAGAAACACAAACGTGGACTGTACAGGAGCTGACACTGAGACAAACACACATTGAACGTACAGGAGCTGATACTGAGACACACACACACATGGACCGTACAGGAGCTGACACTGAGACACACACAGATGGACCGTACAGGAGCTGACACTGAGAGACACACACATGGACCGTACAGGAGCTAAAACTTAGACACACACATGGACCGTACAGGAGCTGACACTGAGACACCCACTCATGGACCGTACAGGAGCTGACATTGAGAAACACACACATGGGCCATACAGGATCTGACACTGAGACACACACACATGGTATGCACAGAAGCTGACACTAAAACACACACACAGACCACACAGGAGCTGACACTGAGACACACAAACGGACCACTCAGGAGCTGACACTGAAACACACGCACAGACCGTACAGGAGCTGAAACTGAGGCACACACACGCGGACCGTACACGAGCTGACACTGAGGCACACACACACAGGTCGTACAGGAGCTGACACTGAGACTCTCACACAGACTGTACAGGAGCTGACACTGAGACAAACACACATGGACCTTACAGGAACTGGCACTGAGACACACACACATGGACCATATAGGAGTTGTCACTGAGACACACACACAACGTACAGGAGCTGACACTGAGACACACGTGGATGGTACAGGAGCTGAAACTGAGACACACACACAGACTGTACAGGAGCTCACACTGACAAACGCACACACACACACAGACTGTACAGGAGCTGACGCTGAGACACACGTGAACTGTACAGGAGCTGAAACTGAGACACACACACAGACTGTACAGGAGCTGACAATGAGACACACACACATTGCCCGTACAGGAGCTGACACTGAGACACACACACATGGACCATACAGGAGTTGTCACTGAGACACACACACAACGTACAGGAGCTGACACTGAGACACACGTGGATGGTACAGGAGCTGAAACTGAGACACACACACAGACTGTACAGGAGCTCACACCGAGACACACACACATGGACCATAAAGGAGCTGACACTGAGACACACACAGACCGTACAGCAGCTGACACTAAGACACACACACACAGACTGTACAGGAGCTGACACCGAGACACACACACATGGACCATAAAGGAGCTGACACTGAGACACACACACATGGACCGTACAGGAGCTGACACTGAGACAGACACACATACCGTACAGGAGCTCCCACCGAGACACACACACATGGACCATAAAGGAGCTGACAATGAGACACACACACACAGACCGTACAGGAGCTGACACTAAGACACACACACAGACCGTACAGGGGCTGCCACTGAGACACACACTCATGGACCGTACAGGAGATGACACTGAGACAAACAGAAACTCACGGACCATACAGGAGCTGTCACTGAGACACACACATGGACCGTACAGGAGCTGACACTGAGACACACACGGACCGTACAGGAGCTGACACTGAGACACACACACAGACCATACAGGAGCTGACACTGAGGTGCACACACAGACTGTACAGGAGCTGACACTGAGACACACACACAGACTGTACAGGAGCTGACACTGAGACACACACACAGACCATACAGGAGCTGACACTGAGACACACACGGACCGTACAGGAGCTGACACTGAGACACACACGCAGATTGTACAGGAGCTGACACTGAGAAACACAAACGTGGACTGTACAGGAGCTGACACTGAGACAAACACACATTGAACGTACAGGAGCTGATACTGAGACACACACACACATGGACCGTACAGGAGCTGACACTGAGACACACACAGATGGACCGTACAGGAGCTGACACTGAGAGACACACACATGGACTGTACAGAGCTAAAACTTAGACACACACATGGACCGTACAGGAGCTGACACTGAGACACCCACTCATGGACCGTACAGGAGCTGACATTGAGAAACACACACATGGAACGTACAGGAGCTGAAACTGAGACATACGTGGACTTTACAGGAGCTGAAACTGAGACAAACACACAGACTGTACAGCAGCTAGCACTGAGACACACGCACATACCGTACAGGAGCTGACACCGAGACACACACACATGGACCATAAAGGAGATGACACTGAGACACACACAGACCATACAGGAGCTGACACTAAAACACACACACAGACCGTACAGGAGCTGACACTGAGACACACACTCATGGACCGTACAGGAGATGAAACTGAGACAAACACACACACACGGACCATACAGGAACTGTCACTGAGACAAACACATGGACCGCACAGGAGCTGACACTGAGATACACACACAGACCATACAGGAGCTGATACTGAGACACACACACAGACCATACAGGAGCTGACACTGAGATACACACACATGGACCATACAGGAGCTGACACTGAGACACACACACATGGACCGCACAGAAGCTGACACTAAAACACACACACAGACCACACAGGAGCTGACACTGAGACACACAAACGGACCACTCAGGAGCTGACACTGAAACACACGCACAGACCGTACAGTAGCTGAAACTGAGGCACACACACGCGGACCGTAGACGAGCTGACACTGAGGCACACACACACAGGTTGTACAGGAGCTGACACTGAGACTCTCACACAGACTTTACAGGAGCTGACACTGAGACAAACACACATGGACCTTACAGGAACTGACACTGAGACACACACACATGGACCATACAGGAGTTGTCACTGAGACACACACACAACGTACAGGAGCTGACACTGAGACACACGTGGATGGTACAGGAGCTGAAACTGAGACACACACACAGACTGTACAGGAGCTCACACCGAGACACACACACGGACCATAAAGGAGCTGACACTGAGACACACACAGACCGTACAGGAGCTGACACTAAGACACACACACACAGACTGTACAGGAGCTGACACCGAGACACACACACATGGACCATAAAGGAGCTGACACTGAGACACACACACATGGACCGTACAGGAGCTGACACTGAGACAGACACACATACCGTACAGGAGCTCCCACCGAGACACACATACATGGAACATAAAGGAGTTGACACTGAGACACAAACAGACCGTACAGGAGCTGACACTAAGACACACACACAGACCGTACAGGGGCTGACACTGAGACACACACTCATGGACCGTACAGGAGATGACACTGAGACAAACACAAACGCACGGACCATACAGGAGCTGTCACTGAGACACACAAATGGATCGTACATGAGCTGACAATGAGACACACACACACAGACCATACAGGAGATGACACTGAGACACACACACACAGACCGTACAGGAGCTGACACTGAGACACACACAGGAACTATACAGGAGCTGACACTGAGACACACACACTCAGACCGTAAAGGAGCTGTCACTGAGACACACACATGGACCGTACAGGAGTTGACACTGAGACACACATGGACCGTACAGGAGCTGACACTGAGACACACACACAGACCATACAGGCGCTGACTTTGAGATACACACATGGAGCATACAGGAGCTGACACTGAGACACACACGTGGACTGTACAGGAGCTGACACTGAGACACACACACATGGAACTTACAGGAGCTGACACTGAGACACACACTCATGGAGCGTACAGGAGCTGACACTGAGACACACACACAGACCATACAGGAGCTGACACTGAGACACACACGTGGACTGTACAGGAGCTGACACTGAGACACACACAGACCGTACAGGAGCTGACACTGAGACACACACACATGGACCGTACAGGAGCTGACACCGAGACACACACACATGGACCATAAAGGAGCTGACACTGAGACACAAACAGACCGTACTGGAGATGACACTGAGACAAACACACACTCATGGACCATACAGGGGCTGACACTGAGACACACACACAGACCATACCGGAGCTGACAATGAGACACACACACACAGACCATACAGGAGCTGACACTGAGACACACAAACACAGACCGTACAGGAGCTGACACTGAGACACACACAGGAACCATACAGGAGCTGACACTGAGACACACACATGGACCGTACAGGAGCTGACACTGAGACACACACGGACCGTACAGGAGCTGACACTGAGACACACACACAGACCATACAGGAGCTGACACTGAGATGCACACACAGACTGTACAGGAGCTGACACTGAGACACACACACAGACTGTACAGGAGCTGACACTGAGACACACACACAGACCATACAGGAGCTGACACTGAGACACACACGGACTGTACAGGAGCTGACACTGAGACACACACGCAGATTGTACAGGAGCTGACACTGAGAAACACAAACGTGGACTGTACAGGAGCTGACACTGAGACAAACACACATTGAACGTACAGGAGCTGATACTGAGACACACACACACATGGACCGTACAGGAGCTGACACTGAGACACACACAGATGGACCGTACAGGAGCTGACACTGAGAGACACACACATGGACCGTACAGGAGCTAAAACTTAGACACACACATGGACCGTACAGGAGCTGACACTGAGACACCCACTCATGGACCGTACAGGAGCTGACATTGAGAAACACACACATGGGCCATACAGGATCTGACACTGAGACACACACACATGGAATGCACAGAAGCTGACACTAAAACACACACACAGACCACACAGGAGCTGACACTGAGACACACAAACGGACCACTCAGGAGCTGACACTGAAACACACGCACAGACCGTACAGGAGCTGAAACTGAGGCACACACACGCGGACCGTACACGAGCTGACACTGAGGCACACAGACACAGGTCGTACAGGAGCTGACACTGAGACTCTCACACAGACTGTACAGGAGCTGACACTGAGACAAACACACATGGACCTTACAGGAAATGGCACTGAGACACACACACATGGACCATACAGGAGTTGTCACTGAGACACACACACAACGTACAGGAGCTGACACTGAGACACACGTGGATGGTACAGGAGCTGAAACTGAGACACACACACAGACTGTACAGGAGCTCACACTGACACACGCACACACACACACAGACTGTACAGGAGCTGACGCTGAGACACACGTGAACTGTACAGGAGCTGAAACTGAGACACACACACAGACTGTACAGGAGCTGACAATGAGACACACACACATTGCCCGTACAGGAGCTGACACTGAGACACACACACATGGACCATACAGGAGTTGTCACTGAGACACACACACAACGTACAGGAGCTGACACTGAGACACACGTGGATGGTACAGGAGCTGAAACTGAGACACACACACAGACTGTACAGGAGCTCACACCGAGACACACACACATGGACCATAAAGGAGCTGACACTGAGACACACACAGACCGTACAGCAGCTGACACTAAGACACACACACACAGACTGTACAGGAGCTGACACCGAGACACACACACATGGACCATAAAGGAGCTGACACTGAGACACACACACATGGACCGTACAGGAGCTGACACTGAGACACACACACATACCGTACAGGAGCTCCCACCGAGACACACACACATGGACCATAAAGGAGCTGACAATGAGACACACACACACAGACCGTACAGGAGCTGACACTAAGACACACACACAGACCGTACAGGGGCTGCCACTGAGACACACACTCATGGACCGTACAGGAGATGACACTGAGACAAACACAAACTCACGGACCATACAGGAGCTGTCACTGAGACACACACATGGACCGTACAGGAGCTGACACTGAGACACACACGGACCGTACAGGAGCTGACACTGAGACACACACACAGACCATACAGGAGCTGACACTGAGGTGCACACACAGACTGTACAGGAGCTGACACTGAGACACACACACAGACTGTACAGGAGCTGACAGTGAGACACACACACAGACCATACAGGAGCTGACACTGAGACACACACGGACCGTACAGGAGCTGACACTGAGACACACACGCAGATTGTACAGGAGCTGACACTGAGAAACACAAACGTGGACTGTACAGGAGCTGACACTGAGACAAACACACATTGAACGTACAGGAGCTGATACTGAGACACACACACACATGGACCGTACAGGAGCTGACACTGAGACACACACAGATGGACCGTACAGGAGCTGACACTGAGAGACACACACATGGACTGTACAGAGCTAAAACTTAGACACACACATGGACCGTACAGGAGCTGACACTGAGACACCCACTCATGGACCGTACAGGAGCTGACATTGAGAAACACACACATGGAACGTACAGGAGCTGAAACTGAGACATACGTGGACTTTACAGGAGCTGAAACTGAGACAAACACACAGACTGTACAGCAGCTAGCACTGAGACACACGCACATACCGTACAGGAGCTGACACCGAGACACACACACATGGACCATAAAGGAGATGACACTGAGACACACACAGACCATACAGGAGCTGACACTAAAACACACACACAGACCGTACAGGAGCTGACACTGAGACACACACTCATGGACCGTACAGGAGATGAAACTGAGACAAACACACACACACGGACCATACAGGAACTGTCACTGAGACAAACACATGGACCGCACAGGAGCTGACACTGAGATACACACACAGACCATACAGCAGCTGATACTGAGACACACACACAGACCATACAGGAGCTGACACTGAGATACACACACATGGACCATACAGGAGCTGACATTGAGACACACACACATGGACCGCACAGAAGCTGACACTAAAACACACACACAGACCACACAGGAGCTGACACTGAGACACACAAACGGACCACTCAGGAGCTGACACTGAAACACACGCACAGACCGTACAGTAGCTGAAACTGAGGCACACACACGCGGACCGTAGACGAGCTGACACTGAGGCACACACACACAGGTCGTACAGGAGCTGACACTGAGACTCTCACACAGACTGTACAGGAGCTGACACTGAGACAAACACACATGGACCTTACAGGAACTGACACTGAGACACACACACATGGACCATACAGGAGTTGTCACTGAGACACACACACAACGTACAGGAGCTGACACTGAGACACACGTGGATGGTACAGGAGCTGAAACTGAGACACACACACAGACTGTACAGGAGCTCACACCGAGACACACACACGGACCATAAAGGAGCTGACACTGAGACACACACAGACCGTACAGGAGCTGACACTAAGACACACACACACAGACTGTACAGGAGCTGACACCGAGACACACACACATGGACCATAAAGGAGCTGACACTGAGACACACACACATGGACCGTACAGGAGCTGACACTGAGACAGACACACATACCGTACAGGAGCTCCCACCGAGACACACATACATGGAACATAAAGGAGTTGACACTGAGACACAAACAGACCGTACAGGAGCTGACACTAAGACACACACACAGACCGTACAGGGGCTGACACTGAGACACACACTCATGGACCGTACAGGAGATGACACTGAGACAAACACAAACGCACGGACCATACAGGAGCTGTCACTGAGACACACAAATGGATCGTACATGAGCTGACAATGAGACACACACACACAGACCATACAGGAGATGACACTGAGACACACACACACAGACCGTACAGGAGCTGACACTGAGACACACACAGGAACCATACAGGAGCTGACACTGAGACACACACACTCAGACCGTAAAGGAGCTGTCACTGAGACACACACATGGACCGTACAGGAGTTGACACTGAGACACACATGGACCGTACAGGAGCTGACACTGAGACACACACACAGACCATACAGGCGCTGACTTTGAGATACACACATGGAGCATACAGGAGCTGACACTGAGACACACACGTGGACTGTACAGGAGCTGACACTGAGACACACACACATGGAACTTACAGGAGCTGACACTGAGACACACACTCATGGAGCGTGCAGGAGCTGACACTGAGACACACACACAGACCATACAGGAGCTGACAATGAGACACCCACACATAGACCATACAGGAGCTGACACTGAGACAAACACACACAAACCGTACAGGAGCTGACATTGAGACACACACAGACCATACAGGAGCTGACACTGAGACACACACACATGGACCGTACAGGAGCTGACACCGAGACACACACACATGGACCATAAAGGAGCTGACACTGAGACACAAACAGACCGTACTGGAGATGACACTGAGACAAACACACACTCATGGACCATACAGGGGCTGACAATGAGACACACACACACAGACCATACAGGAGATGACACTGAGACACACACACACAGACCGTACAGGAGCTGACACTGAGACACACACAGGAACTATACAGGAGCTGACACTGAGACACACACACTCAGACCGTAAAGGAGCTGTCAAAGAGACACACACATGGACCGTACAGGAGTTGACACTGAGACACACATGGACCGTACAGGAGCTGACACTGAGACACACACACAGACCATACAGGCGCTGACTTTGAGATACACACATGGAGCATACAGGAGCTGACACTGAGACACACACGTGGACTGTACAGGAGCTGACACTGAGACACACACACATGGAACTTACAGGAGCTGACACTGAGACACACACTCATGGAGCGTACAGGAGCTGACACTGAGACACACACACAGACCATACAGGAGCTGACAATGAGACACCCACACATAGACCATACAGGAGCTGACACTGAGACACACACACACAAACCGTACAGGAGCTGACACTGAGACACACACAGACCGTACAGGAGCTGACACTGAGACACACACACATGGACCGTACAGGAGCTGACACCGAGACACACACACATGGACCATAAAGGAGCTGACACTGAGACACAAACAGACCGTACTGGAGATGACACTGAGACAAACACACACTCATGGACCATACAGGGGCTGACACTGAGACACACACACAGACCATACCGGAGCTGACAATGAGACACACACACACAGACCATACAGGAGCTGACACTGAGACACACAAACACAGACCGTACAGGAGCTGACACTGAGACACACACAGGAACCATACAGGAGCTGACACTGAGACACACACATGGACCGTACAGGAGCTGACACTGAGACACACACGGACCGTACAGGAGCTGACACTGAGACACACACACAGACCATACAGGAGCTGACACTGAGATGCACACACAGACTGTACAGGAGCTGACACTGAGACACACACACAGACTGTACAGGAGCTGACACTGAGACACACACACAGACCATACAGGAGCTGACACTGAGACACACACGGACTGTACAGGAGCTGACACTGAGACACACACGCAGATTGTACAGGAGCTGACACTGAGAAACACAAACGTGGACTGTACAGGAGCTGACACTGAGACAAACACACATTGAACGTACAGGAGCTGATACTGAGACACACACACACATGGACCGTACAGGAGCTGACACTGAGACACACACAGATGGACCGTACAGGAGCTGACACTGAGAGACACACACATGGACCGTACAGGAGCTAAAACTTAGACACACACATGGACCGTACAGGAGCTGACACTGAGACACCCACTCATGGACCGTACAGGAGCTGACATTGAGAAACACACACATGGACCATACAGGAGCTGACACTGAGACACACACACATGGAATGCACAGAAGCTGACACTAAAACACACGCACAGACCACACAGGAGCTGACACTGAGACACACAAACGGACCACTCAGGAGCTGACACTGAAACACACGCACAGACCGTACAGGAGCTGAAACTGAGGCACACACACGCGGACCGTACACGAGCTGACACTGAGGCACACACACACAGGTCGTACAGGAGCTGACACTGAGACTCTCACACAGACTGTACAGGAGCTGACACTGAGACAAACACACATGGACCTTACAGGAACTGGCACTGAGACACACACACATGGACCATACAGGAGTTGTCACTGAGACACACACACAACGTACAGGAGCTGACACTGAGACACACGTGGATGGTACAGGAGCTGAAACTGAGACACACACACAGACTGTACAGGAGCTCACACCGAGACACACACACATGGACCATAAAGGAGCTGACACTGAGACACACACAGACCGTACAGCAGCTGACACTAAGACACACACACACAGACTGTACAGGAGCTGACACCGAGACACACACACATGGACCATAAAGGAGCTGACACTGAGACACACACACATGGACCGTACAGGAGCTGACACTGAGACAGACACACATACCGTACAGGAGCTCCCACCGAGACACACACACATGGACCATAAAGGAGCTGACACTGAGACACAAACAGACCGTACAGGAGCTGACACTAAGACACACACACAGACCGTACAGGGGCTGACACTGAGACACACACTCATGGACCGTACAGGAGATGACACTGAGACAAACACAAACTCACGGACCATACAGGAGCTGTCACTGAGACACACACATGGACCGTACAGGAGCTGACACTAAGACACACACGGACCGTACAGGAGCTGACACTGAGACACACACACAGACCATACAGGAGCTGACACTGAGATGCACACACAGACAGTACAGGAGCTGACACTGAGACACACACACAGACTGTACAGGAGCTGACACTGAGACACACACTCATGGAGCGTACAGGAGCTGACACTGAGACACACACACAGACCATACAGGAGCTGACAATGAGACACCCACACATAGACCATACAGGAGCTGACACTGAGACACACACACACAAACCGTACAGGAGCTGACACTGAGACACACACAGACCGTACAGGAGCTGACACTGAGACACACACACATGGACCGTACAGGAGCTGACACCGAGACACACACACATGGACCATAAAGGAGCTGACACTGAGACACAAACAGACCGTACTGGAGATGACACTGAGACAAACACACACTCATGGACCATACAGGGGCTGACACTGAGACACACACACAGACCATACCGGAGCTGACAATGAGACACACACACACAGACCATACAGGAGCTGACACTGAGACACACAAACACAGACCGTACAGGAGCTGACACTGAGACACACACAGGAACCATACAGGAGCTGACACTGAGACACACACATGGACCGTACAGGAGCTGACACTGAGACACACACGGACCGTACAGGAGCTGACACTGAGACACACACACAGACCATACAGGAGCTGACACTGAGATGCACACACAGACTGTACAGGAGCTGACACTGAGACACACACACAGACTGTACAGGAGCTGACACTGAGACACACACACAGACCATACAGGAGCTGACACTGAGACACACACGGACTGTACAGGAGCTGACACTGAGACACACACGCAGATTGTACAGGAGCTGACACTGAGAAACACAAACGTGGACTGTACAGGAGCTGACACTGAGACAAACACACATTGAACGTACAGGAGCTGATACTGAGACACACACACACATGGACCGTACAGGAGCTGACACTGAGACACACACAGATGGACCGTACAGGAGCTGACACTGAGAGACACACACATGGACCGTACAGGAGCTAAAACTTAGACACACACATGGACCGTACAGGAGCTGACACTGAGACACCCACTCATGGACCGTACAGGAGCTGACATTGAGAAACACACACATGGACCATACAGGAGCTGACACTGAGACACACACACATGGAATGCACAGAAGCTGACACTAAAACACACACACAGACCACACAGGAGCTGACACTGAGACACACAAACGGACCACTCAGGAGCTGACACTGAAACACACGCACAGACCGTACAGGAGCTGAAACTGAGGCACACACACGCGGACCGTACACGAGCTGACACTGAGGCACACACACACAGGTCGTACAGGAGCTGACACTGAGACTCTCACACAGACTGTACAGGAGCTGACACTGAGACAAACACACATGGACCTTACAGGAACTGGCACTGAGACACACACACATGGACCATACAGGAGTTGTCACTGAGACACACACACAACGTACAGGAGCTGACACTGAGACACACGTGGATGGTACAGGAGCTGAAACTGAGACACACACACAGACTGTACAGGAGCTCACACCGAGACACACACACATGGACCATAAAGGAGCTGACACTGAGACACACACAGACCGTACAGCAGCTGACACTAAGACACACACACACAGACTGTACAGGAGCTGACACCGAGACACACACACATGGACCATAAAGGAGCTGACACTGAGACACACACACATGGACCGTACAGGAGCTGACACTGAGACAGACACACATACCGTACAGGAGCTCCCACCGAGACACACACACATGGACCATAAAGGAGCTGACACTGAGACACAAACAGACCGTACAGGAGCTGACACTAAGACACACACACAGACCGTACAGGGGCTGACACTGAGACACACACTCATGGACCGTACAGGAGATGACACTGAGACAAACACAAACTCACGGACCATACAGGAGCTGTCACTGAGACACACACATGGACCGTACAGGAGCTGACACTAAGACACACACGGACCGTACAGGAGCTGACACTGAGACACACACACAGACCATACAGGAGCTGACACTGAGATGCACACACAGACAGTACAGGAGCTGACACTGAGACACACACACAGACTGTACAGGAGCTGACAATGAGACACACACACAGACCATACAGGAGCTGACACTGAGACACACACGGACCGTACAGGAGCTGACACTGAGACACACATGCAGATTGTACAGGAGCTGACACTGAGAAACACAAACGTGGACTGTACAGGAGCTGACACTGAGACAAACACACATTGAACGTACAGGAGCTGATACTGAGACACACACACAAATGGACCGTACAGGAGCTGACACTGAGACACACACAGATGGACCGTACAGGAGCTGACACTGAGAGACACACACATGGACTGTACAGGAGCTAAAACTTAGACACACACATGGACCGTACAGGAGCTGACACTGAGACACCCACTCATGGACCGTACAGGAGCTGACATTGAGAAACACACACATGGACCGTACAGGAGTTGAAACTGAGACACACGTGGACTTTACAGGAGCTGAAACTGAGACAAACACACAGACTGTACAGCAGCTAGCACTGAGACACACGCACATGGACCATAAAGGAGATGACACTGAGACACACACAGACCATACAGGAGCTGACACTAAAACACACACACAGACCATACAGGAGCTGACACTGAGACACACACTCATGGACCGTACAGGAGATGAAACTGAGACAAACACACACACACGGACCATACAGGAACTGTCACTGAGACAAACACATGGACCGCACAGGAGCTGACACTGAGATACACACACAGACCATACAGGAGCTGATACTGAGACACACACACAGACCATACAGGAGCTGACACTGAGGCACACACACACAGATCGTACAGGAGCTGACACTGAGACTCTCAAACAGACTGTACAGGAGCTGACACTGAGACACACACACATGGACCTTACAGGAGCTGACACTGAGACACACACACATGGACCATACAGGAGTTGTCACTGAGACACACACACACCATACAGGAGCTGAAACTGAGACACACGTGGATGGTACAGGAGATGAAACTGAGACATACACACACACTGTACAGGAGCTCACACCGAGACACACACATGGACCATAAAGGAGCTGACACTGAGACACACACAGACCGTACAGGAGCTGACACTAAGACACACACACACAGACTGTACAGGAGCTGACACCGAGACACACACACAAGGACCATAAAGGAGCTAACACTGAGACACACACAGACCGTACAGGAGCTGACACTGAGACACACACACACGGACCGTACAGGAGCTGACACTGAGACACACACATGGACCGTACAGGAGCTGACACTGTGACACACACACCGACCATACAGGAGCTGACAATGAGACACACACTCACAGACCATACAGGAGCTGACACTGAGACACACACACACAGAACGTACAGGAGCTGACACTGAGACACACACATGGACCGTACAGGAGCTGACACTGTGACACACACACCGACCATACAGGAGCTGACACTGAGACACACACACACAGACCGTACAGGAGCTGACACTGAGACGCACACAGGAACCATACAGGAGCTGACACTGAGACACACACACACAGACTGTACAGGAGCTGAAACTGAGACACGCAAACACGGCCCGTACAGGAGCTGTCACTGAGACACACACATGGACCGTACAGGAGCTGATACTGAGATACACACACATGGACCACACAGGAGCTGAAACTGAGAAACACACACGTGGACCATACAGGAGTTGACAATGAGACACACACACACCATACAGGAGCTGTCTCTGAGACACACACATGGACCGTACAGGAGCTGACACTGAGACACACACACCGACCATACAGGAGCTGACACTGAGACACACACAGGAACCATACAGGATCTGACACTGAGACACACACACACAGACTGTACAGGAGCTGAAACTGAGACAAGCAAACACAGACCGTACAGGAGCTGTCACTAAGATATACACATGGACCGTACAGGAGCTGACACTGAGGTACACACACATGGACCGCACAGGAGCTGACACTCAGACACACACACGGAACACAGGAGCTGACACTGAGACACACACACATGGACCACACAGGAGCTGAAACTGAGAAACACACACATGGACCGTACAGGAGCTGACACTGAGACACTCACACAGACTGTACAGGAGCTGAAACTGAGACACACAAACAGACTGTACAGTTGCTGACACTAAGACACACACACAGACCGTACAGGAGATGACACTGAGACAAACACAAATACACGGACCATACAGGAGCTGTCAATGAGACACACACATGGAACATACAGGAGCTGACACTGAGACACACACACAGACCATACAAGAGCTGACAATGAGACACACACACACAGACCATACAGGAGCTGACACTGAGACACAAACACACAGACCGTACATGAGCTGACACTGAGACACACACAGGAACCATACAGGAACTGACACTGAGACACACACACACATACCGTACAGGAGCTGAAAATGAGACACACACACACAGACCGTACAGGAGCTGTCACTGAGACGCACACAAGGACCATACAGGAGCTGACACTGAGACACACACACCGACCATACAGGAAAGGACAATGAGACACACACTCACAGACCATACAGGAGCTGACACTGAGACACACACACCGACCATACAGGAGCTGACACTGAGACACACACAGGAAACATACAGGAGCTGACACTGAGACACACACACACAGACTGTACAGGAGCTGAAACTGAGACACGCAAACACAGCCCATACAGGAGCTGTCACTGAGACACACACATGGACCGTACAGGAGCTGAAACTGAGATACACACACATGGACCGCACAGGAGCTGACAATCAGACACACACACGGAACACAGGAGTTGACACTGAGACACACACACACGGACCACACAGGAGCTGAAACTGAGAAACACACACATGGACCATACAGGAGTTGACACTGAGACACACACACACAGACCGTACAGGAGCTGACAGTGAGACACACACAGGAACCATACAGGAGCTGACACTGAGACACACACACACAGACTGTACAGGAGCTGAAACTGAGACAAGCAAACACAGACCGTACAGGAACTGTCACTGAGACACACACACACACACCGTACAGGGGCTGTCATTGAGTAACACACATGGACCGTACAGGAGCTGACACTGAGACACAAACGGACCGTAAGGGAGCTGACACTGAGATACACACACAGACCATACAGGAGCTGACACTGAGACACACACACGGACCATACAGGAGCTGACACTGCGATACACACACATGGACCATACAGGAGCTGACACTGAGATACACACACATGGGCCATACAGAAGCTGACACTGAGACACACACACATGGACCGCACAGAAGCTGACACTAAGACACACACACGGACCACACAGGAGCTGACACTGAGACACACAAACGGACCACTCAGGAGCTGACACTGAAACACACGCACAGACCGTACAGGAGCTGACACTGAGACACACACACGGACCGTACAGGAGCTGACACTGAGGCACACACACGCGGACCGTACACGAGCTGACACTGAGGCACACACACACAGATCGTACAGGAGCTGACACTGAGACTCTCAAACAGACTGTACAGGAGCTGACACTGAGACACACACACATGGACCTTACAGGAGCTGACACTGAGACACACACACATGGACCATACAGGAGTTGTCACTGAGACACACACACACCATACAGGAGCTGACACTGAGACACACGTGGATGGTACAGGAGCTGAAACTGAGACACACACACAGACTGTACAGGAGCTCACACCGAGACACAAACACATGGACCATAAAGGAGCTGACACTGAGACACACACAGACCATGCAGGAGCTCACACCGAAAAACACACACATGGACCATAAAGGAGCTGACACTGAGACACACACAGACCGTACAGGAGCTGACACTAAGACACACACACAGACCGTACAGGAGCTGACACTGAGACAAACACATGGACCGTACAGGAGCTGACACTGAGACACACACACCGACCATACAGGAGCTGACAATGAGACACACAATCACAGACCATACAGGAGCTGACACTGAGACACACACACACGGACCGTACAGGAGCTGACACTGAGACACACACATGGACCGAACAGGAGCTGACACTGTGACACACACACCGACCATACAGGAGCAGACAATGAGACACACACTCACAGACCATACAGGAGCTGACACTGAGACACACACACACAGAACGTACAGGAGCTGACACTGAGACACACACATGGACCGTACAGGAGCTGACACTGTGACACACACACCGACCATACAGGAGCTGACACTGAGACACACACACACAGACCGTACAGGAGCTGACACTGAGACACACACAGGAACCATACAGGAGCTGACACTGAGACACACACACACAGACTGTACAGGAGCTGAAACTGAGACACGCAAACACAGCCCGTACAGGAGCTGTCACTGCGACACACACATGGACCGTACAGGAGCTGATACTGAGATACACACACATGGACCACAAAGGAGCTGACACTCAGACACACACACGGAACACAGGAGTTGACACTGAGATACACACACATGGACCACACAGGAGCTGAAACTGAGAAACACACACATGGACCATACAGGAGTTGACACTGAGACACACGCACACCATACAGGAGCTGTCTCTGAGACACACACATGGACCGTACAGGAGCTGACACTGAGACACACACACCGACCATACAGGAGCTGACAATGAGACACACACTCACGGACCATACAGGAGCTGACACTGAGACACACACACCGACCATACAGGAGCTGACAATGAGACACACACTCACAGACCATACAGGAGCTGACACTGAGACACACACACACAGACCGTACAGGAGCTGACACTGAGACACACACACATGGACCATACAGGAGTTGTCACTGAGACACACACACACCATACAGGAGCTGACACTGAGACACACGTGGATGGTACAGGAGCTGAAACTGAGACACACACACAGACTGTACAGGAGCTCACACCGAGACACACACACATGGACCATAAAGGAGCTGACACTGAGACACACACAGACCGTACAGGAGCTCACACCGAAAAACACACACATGGACCATAAAGGAGCTGACACTGAGACACACACAGACCGTACAGGAGCTGACACTAAGACACACACACAGACCGTACAGGAGCTGACACTGAGACAAACACATGGACCGTTCAGGAGCTGACACTGAGACACACACACCGACCATACAGGAGCTGACAATGAGACACACACTCACAGACCATACAGGAGCTGACACTGAGACACACACACACGGACCGTACAGGAGCTGACACTGAGACACACACATGGACCGAACAGGAGCTGACACTGTGACACACACACCGACCATACAGGAGCTGACAATGAGACACACACTCACAGACCATACAGGAGCTGACACTGAGACACACACACACAGAACGTACAGGAGCTGACACTGAGACACACACATGGACCGTACAGGAGCTGACACTGTGACACACACACCGACCATACAGGAGCTGACACTGAGACACACACACACAGACCGTACAGGAGCTGACACTGAGACACACACAGGAACCATACAGGAGCTGAAACTGAGACACACACACACAGACTGTACAGGAGCTGAAACTGAGACACGCAAACACAGCCCGTACAGGAGCTGTCACTGCGACACACACATGGACCGTACAGGAGCTGATACTGAGATACACACACATGGACCACAAAGGAGCTGACACTCAGACACACACACGGAACACAGGAGTTGACACTGAGATACACACACATGGACCACACAGGAGCTGAAACTGAGAAACACACACATGGACCATACAGGAGTTGACACGGAGACACACACACACCATACAGGAGCTGTCTCTGAGACACACACATGGACCGTACAGGAGCTGACACTGAGACACACACACCGACCATACAGGAGCTGACAATGAGACACACACTCACAGACCATACAGGAGCTGACACTGAGACACACACACCGACCGTACAGGAGCTGACAATGAGACACACACTCACAGACCATACAGGAGCTGACACTGAGACACACACACACAGACCGTACAGGAGCTGACACTGAGACACACACAGGAACCATACAGGAGCTGACACTGAGACACACACACACAGACTGTACAGGAGCTGAAACTGAGACAAGCAAACACAGACCGTACAGGAGCTGTCACTGAGACACACACATGGACCATACAGGAGCTGACACTGAGGTACACACACATGGACTGCACAGGAGCTGACACTCAGACACACACACGGAACACAGGAGCTGACACTGAGACACACACACATGGACCACACAGGAGCTGAAACTGAGAAACACACACATGGACCATACAGGAGTTGACACTGAGACACACACACACCATACAGGAGCTGACACTGAGACACACACACAGACTGTACAGGAGCTGAAACTGAGACACACAAACAGACTGTACAGGAGCTGACACTGAGACACACACACATGGACCG
Organism: Carcharodon carcharias; assembly: GCF_017639515.1. Classification (NCBI taxonomy): domain Eukaryota; kingdom Metazoa; phylum Chordata; class Chondrichthyes; order Lamniformes; family Lamnidae; genus Carcharodon; species Carcharodon carcharias. The sequence goes on along the minus strand of NC_054478.1, from coordinate 4,283,136 downwards.
TACAGGAGCTGACACTGAGACACACACACAGCGCACAGGTGCTCACACCGAGACACACACACATGGACCATAAAGGTGCTGACACTGAGACAGACACAGACCGTACAGGAGCTGACACTAAGACACACACACAGACCGTACAGGAGCTGACACTGAGACACACTCTCATGGACCGTACAGGAGATGACACTGAGACAAACACAAACACACGGACCATACAGGAGCTGTCTCTGAGACACACACATGGAACGTACAGGAGCTGACACTGAGACACAAACACACAGACCGTACATGAGCTGACACTGAGACACTCACAGGAACCATACAGGAACTGACACTGAGACACACACACACATATCGTACAGGAGCTGAAACTGAGACACACACACACAGACCGTATAGGAGCTGACACTGAGACACACACGGACCGTACAGGAGCTGACACTGAGACACACACAGGGACCATACATGAGCTGACACTGAGATACACACAAATGGACCGTGAAGGAGCTGACACTGAGATACACACACACGGACCGTACAGAAGCTGTCACTGAGGCACACACACACAGAAGGTAGAGGAGCTGACACTGAGACACTCACACAGACTGTACAGGAGCTGACACTGAGACACACACACGGACTGTACAGGAGCTGACACTGAGACACACACACACTCATGGACCATACAGCAGCTGTCACTGAGACACGCACTTTGACTGTACAGGAGCTGACACTGAGACACACACACAGACCATGCAGGAGCTGACAATGAGACACACACACCGACCACACAGGAGCTGACACTGAGACACACACATGGACCACACAGGAGCTGACATTGAGACACACACACGGACCACACAGGAGCTGACACTGATACACATACACAGACCATACAGGAGCTGACACTGAGACACACACGGACCGTACAGAAGCTGACACTGAGACTCTCACACAGACTGTACAGGAGCTGACACTGAGACACACACATGGACCGTACAGGAGCTGACACTGAGACTCTCACACAGACTGTACAGGAGCTGACACTGAGACACACACACGGACCGTACAGGAGCTGAAACTGATACACACACACAGACCATACAGGAGCTGAAACTGAGACACACACACACACACGGACCGTACAGGAGCTGACACTGAGAAACACACACAGACCATACTGGAACTGACACGCACGGACCATACAGGAGCTGACAATGAGACGCACAGACATACAGTACAGGAGCTGACAGTGAGACACACACACGTATCATACGGGAGCTGAAACTCAGACACACACATGGACCGTACAGGAGCTGACACTGAGACTCTGACACAGACCGTACAGGAGCTGACACTGAGACTCTCACACAGACTGTACAGGAGCTGACACTGAGACACACCCACGGACAGTACAGGAGCTGACACTGAGGCACACACACACAGATCGTACAGGAGCTGACACTGAGACTCTCACACAGACTGTACTGGAGCTGACACTGAGACACACACACGGACCGTACAGGAGCTGACACTGAGACTCTCACACAGACTGTACAGGAGCTGACACTGAGACACACACACGGACCATACAGGAGCTGACACTGAGATAGACACACATGGACTGTACAGGAGCTGACACGGAAACACCCACAGACACACACGGACCATAGAGGAGCTGACACTGAGACAGACACACAGACTGTACAGGAGCTGACGCTGAAACACACGTGAACTGTACAGGAGCTGAAAATGAGACACACATGCAGACTGTACAGGAACTCACACTGAGATACACGTGGAATGTACAGGAGCTGAAACTGAGACACACACACGGACCGTACAGGAGCTGAAACTGATACACACACACAGACCATACAGGAGCTGACACTGAGACACACACACACACACGGACCATACAGCAGCTGACACTGAGAAACACACACAGACCATACTGGAACTGAAACTGACACACGCACGGACCATAGAGGAGCTGACAATGAGACGCACACACATACAGTACAGGAGCTGACAGTGAGACACACACACGGATCATACGGGAGCTGAAACTCAGACACACACATGGACTGTACAGGAGCTGACAATGAGACGCACACACATATAGTACAGGAGCTGATACTGAGACACACACACGGACCGTAAAGGAGCTGACACTGAAACACACACACACGGACCGTACAGGAGCAGACACTGAGACACACAAACATGGACCGTACAGGAGCTGACACTGAGACACACACACAAACGGTACAGGAGATGACACTGAGACACACAAATGGACAATAAAGGAGCTGACACTGAAACACACACAGACCATACAGGAGCTGACACTGAGACACACACACATGGACCGTCCAGGAGCTGACACTGAGACACACACATGGACCATACAGGAGCTGACAATGAGACGCACACACATATAGTACAGGAGCAGACACTGAGACACACAAACATGGACCGTACAGGAGCTGACACTGAGACACACACACAAACGGTACAGGAGATGACACTGAGACACAAAAACGGACAATAAAGGAGCTGACACTGAAACACACACAGACCATACAGGAGCTGACACTGAGACACACACACATGGAGGGTCCAGGAGCTGACACTGAGACACACACATGGACCGTACAGGAGCTGACACTGTGACACACACACCGACCATACAGGAGCTGACAATGAGACACACACTCACAGACGAAACAGGAGCTGACACTGAGAGACACACACATGGACCGTACAGGAGCTGACACTGAGACACACACATGGACCGTACAGGAGCTGACACTGTGACACACACACCGACCATACAGGAGCTGACACTGAGACACACACACACAGACCGTACAGGAGCTGACACTGAGACACACACAGGAACCATACAGGAGCTGACACTGAGACACACACACACAGACTGTACAGGAGCTGAAACTGAGACACGCAAACACAGCCCGTACAGGAGCTGTCACTGAGACACACACATGGACCGTACAGGAGCTGATACTGAGATACATACACATGGACCACAAAGGAGCTGACAATCAGACACACACACGGAACACAGGAGTTGACACTGAGACACACACACATGGACGACACAGGAGCTGAAACTGAGAAACACACACATGGACCATACTGGAGTTGACACTGAGACACACACACACCATACAGGAGCTGACACTGAGACACACACACAGACTGTACAGGAGCTGAAACTGAGACACACAAACAGACTGTACAGGAGCTGTCTCTGAGACACACACATGGACCGTACAGGAGCTGACACTGAGACACACACACCGACCATACAGGAGCTGACAATGAGACACACACTCACAGACAATACAGGAGCTGACACTGAGACACACACACACAGACCGTACAGGAGCTGACACTGAGACACACACAGGAACCATACAGGAGCTGACACTGAGACACACACACACAGACTGTACAGGAGCTGAAACTGAGACAAGCAAACACAGACCGTACAGGAGCTGTCACTGAGACACACACATGGACCATACAGGAGCTGACACTGAGGTACACACACATGGACTGCACAGGAGCTGACACTCAGACACACACACGGAACACAGGAGCTGACACTGAGACACACACACATGGACCGTAGAGGAGCTGACACTCAGACACACACACAGAACACAGGAGCTGACACTGAGACACACACACATGGACCACACAGGAGCTGAAACTGAGAAACACACACATGGACCGTACAGGAGCTGACACTGAGACACACACACAGACTGTACAGGAGCTGAAACTGAGACACACAAACAGACTGTACAGGAGCTGACACTGAGACACACACACATGGACCGTACAGGAGCTGAAACTGAGACACACACACAGCGCACAGGAGCTCATACCGAGACACACACACATGGACCATAAAGGTGCTGACACTAAGACACACACACAGACCGTACAGGAGCTGACACTGAGACACACTCTCATGGATCGTACAGGAGATGACACTGAGACAAACACAAACACATGGACCATACAGGAGCTGTCTCTGAGACACACACATGGAACGTACAGGAGCTGACAATGAGACAAACACACACAGACCATACATGAGAAGACACTGAGACACAAACACACAGACAGTACATGAGCTGACACTGAGACACACACAGGAACCATACAGGAACTGACACTGAGACACACACACAAATACCGTACAGGAGCTGAAACTGAGACACACACACACAGACCTTACAGGAGCTGTCACTGAGACACACACATGGACTGTACAGGAGCTGACACTGAGGTACACACACATGGACCGCACAGGAGCTGACACTCGGACACACACAAGGAACATACAGGAGCTGACACTGAGACACACACACCGACCATACAGGAGCTGACACTGAGACACACACACCGACCATACAGGAGCTGACAATGAGACACACACTCACAGGCCATACAGGAGCTGACACTGAGACACACACACACACAGACCGTACAGGAGCTGACACTGAGACACACACAGGAACCATACAGGAGCTGACACTGAGACACAGACACACAGACTGTACAGGAGCTGAAACTGAGACAAGCAAACACAGACCGTACAGGAGCTGTCACTGAGACACAAACATGGACAGTACAGGAGCTGACACTGAGACACACACACATGGACCGTACAGGAGCTGACACTGAGACACACACACAGCGCACAGGAGCTCACACCGAGACACACACACATGGACCATAAAGGTGCTGACACTGAGACACACACAGAGCGTACAGGAGCTGACACTAAGACACACACACAAACCGTACAGGAGCTGACACTGAGACACACTCTCAAGGACCGTACAGGAGATGACACTGAGACAAACACAAACACATGGACCATACAGGAGCTGTCTCTGAGACACACACTTGGAACGTACAGGAGCTGACACTGAGACACACACACAGACCATACAGGAGCTGACAATGAGACACACACACATAGACCATACAGGAGCGGACACTGAGACACAAGCACACAGACCGTACATGAGCTGACACTGAGACACACACAGGAACCATACAAGAACTGACTCTGAGACACACACACACACATATCGTACAGTAGCTGAAACTGAGACACACACACACAGACCGTACAGGAGCGGTCACTGAGACGCACACATGGACCGCACAGGAGCTGACACTGAGACACACACGGACCGTACAGGAGCTGACACTGAGACTCACACAGGGACCATACAGGAGCTGACACTGAGATAAACACAAATGGACCGTTAAGGAGCTGACACTAAGATACACACACACGGACCATACAGAAGCTGTCACTGAGGCACACACACACAGAAGGTAGAGGAGCTGACACTGAGACACTCACACAGACTGTACAGGAGCTGACACTGAGACACACACAAGGACTGTACAGGAGCTGACACTGAGACACACAGACATGGACCATAGAGGGGCTGACACTGAGACACACACACACTCATGGACCATACAGGAGCTGAAACTGAGACACACAAACACAGACTGTACAGGAGCTGACACTGAGACACACACGCAGACTGTACAGGAGCTGACACTGAGAGACACACACGGACCATAACGGAGCTGACACTGAGACACACACACAGACTGTACAGGAGCTGACAATGAGACACACACACAGACTGTACAGGAGCTGACAATGAGACACACACACAGACTGTACAGGAGCTGACAATGAGACAAACACACATTGCCCGCACAGGAGTGACACTGAGATACACAAACACGGACCGTACAGGAGCTGATACTGAGGCGCACACAAACAGACTGTACAGGAGCTGACACTGAGACACACACACAGACTGTACAGGAGATGACACTGACACACACACACACACACACACTGTACAGGAGCTGACACTGAGACACACACACAGACTGTACAGGAGATGACACTGACACACACACACACACTGTACAGGAGCTGACACTGAGACACACACATGGACCGTATAGGAGCTCACACTGAGACACACACGCAGACCGTACAGGAGCTGACACTGAGGCACACACACGCGGACCATACAGGAGATGACACTGAGGCACACACACACAGATCGTACAGGAGCTGACACTGAGAGTCTCACACAGACTGTACAGGAGCTGACACTGAGACACACACATGGACTGTACAGGAGCAGACACTGAGACACACACACACACACACAGACTGTACAGAAGCTGACACTGAGACACACAACATGGACTGTACAGGAGCTCACAATGAGACACACACACAGACCCTACCGGAGCTGACTCTGAGACACACAAACGGACCGTACAGGAGCTGACATTGAGACACACACACATGTGCCATACAGGAGCTGACTTTGAGACACATACACAAGGAACGGACAGGAGCTGACACTGAGACACACAAACAGACCGTACAGGAGCTGTCACTGAGACACACACAAAGACCATACAGGAGCTGAAACTGAGACACATACACAGACTGTACAGGAGCTGACACTGAGACACACACACAGATTCTACAGGAGCTGACACTGAGACACACACATGGACCGTACAGGAGCTCACACTGAGACACACACGCAGACCGTACAGGAGCTGACACTGAGGCACACACACGCGGACCATACAGGAGCTGACACTGAGGCACACACACACAGATCGTACAGGAGCTGACACTGAGAGTCTCACACAGACTGTACAGGAGCTGACACTGAGACACACACATGGACTGTACAGGAGCTGACACTGAGACACACACACACACACACAGACCGTACAGAAGCTGACACTGAGACACACAACACGGACTGTACAGGAGCTCACAATGAAACACACACACAGACCCTACCGGAGCTGACTCTGAGACACACAAACGGACCGTACAGGAGCTGACATTGAGACACACACACATGTGCCATACAGGAGCTGACACTGAGACACATACACAAGGACCGGACAGGAGCTGACACTGAGACACACAAACAGACCGTACAAGAGGTGTCACTGAGACACACACAAAGACCATACAGGAGCTGAAACTGAGACACATACACAGACTGTAAAGGAGCTGACACTGAGACACACACAAATGGATCGTACAGGAGCAGACACTGGGACACACATGGACCAAACAGTAGCTGACACTGAGACACACTCACATGGATCGTACAGCAGCTGAAATTGAGAAACCCACACATGGACAGTACAGGAGCTGACACAGAGACAGACACACGGACTGTACAGTAGCTGACACTGAGACACACTCACATGGACCGTACGCAGCTGAAACTGAGAAACCCACACATGGACAGTACAGGAGCTGACACTGAGGCACACACACAGACTATACAGGAGCTGACACTGTGACACACACATGGACCGTACAGGAGCTGACACTGAGACACAAACATGGACCGTAGAGGAGCTGTCACTGAGACACACACATGGACAGTACAGGAGCTGACACTGAGGTACACACACATGGACCGCACAGGAGCTGACACTCGGACACACACAAGGACCATACAGGAGCTGACACTGAGACACACACACCGACCATACAGGAGCTGACACTGAGACACACACACCGACCATACAGGAGCTGACAATGAGACACACACTCACAGACCATACAGGAGCTGACACTGAGACACACACACACAGACCGTACAGGAGCTGACACTGAGACACACACAGGAACCATACAGGAGCTGACACTGAGACACACACACACAGACTGTACAGGAGCTGAAACTGAGACAAGCAAACACAGACCGTATAGGAGCTGTCACTGAGACACACACATGGACAGTACAGGAGCTGACACTGAGGTACACACACATGGACTGCACAGGAGCTGACACTCAGACACACACACGGAACACAGGAGCAGACACTGAGACACACACACATGGACCACACAGGAGCTGAAACTGAGAAACACACACATGGACCATACAGGAGTTGACACTGAGACACACACACACCATACAGGAGCTGACACTGAGACACACACACAGACTGTACAGGAGCTGAAACTGAGACACACAAACAGACTGTACAGGAGCTGACACTGAGACACACACACATGGACCGTACAGGAGCTGACACTGAGACACACACACAGCGCACAGGAGCTCACACCGAGACACACACACATGGACCATAAAGGTGCTGACACTGAGACAGACACAGACCGTACAGGAGCTGACACTAAGACACACACACAGACCGTACAGGAGCTGACACTGAGACACACACACATAGACCATACCGGAGATGACACTGAGACAAACACAAACACACGGACCATACAGGAGCTGTCTCTGAGACACACACACAGACCATACAGGAGCTGACAATGAGACACACACACATAGACCATACAGGAGCTGACACTGAGACACAAACACACAGACCGTACATGAGCTGACACAGAGACACACACAGGAACCATACAAGAACTGACACTGAGACACACACACACATATCGTACAGGAGCTGAAACTGAGACACACACACACAGACCGTACAGGAGCTGTCACTGAGACGCACACATGGACCGCACAGGAGCTGACACTGAGACACACACACCGACCATACAGGAGCTGACACTGAGACACACACACACAGACCGTACAGGAGCTGACACTGAGACACACACAGGAACCATACAGGAGCTGACACTGAGACACAGACACACAGACTGTACAGGAGCTGAAACTGAGACAAGCAAACACAGACCGTACAGGAGCTGTCACTGAGACACAAACATGGACAGTACAGGAGCTGACACTGAGACACACACACATGGACCGTACAGGAGCTGACACTGAGACACACACACAGCGCACAGGAGCTCACACCGAGACACACACACATGGACCATAAAGGTGCTGACACTGAGACACACACAGAGCGTACAGGAGCTGACACTAAGACACACACACAAACCGTACAGGAGCTGACACTGAGACACACTCTCAAGGACCGTACAGGAGATGACACTGAGACAAACACAAACACATGGACCATACAGGAGCTGTCTCTGAGACACACACTTGGAACGTACAGGAGCTGACACTGAGACACACACACAGACCATACAGGAGCTGACAATGAGACACACACACATAGACCATACAGGAGCGGACACTGAGACACAAGCACACAGACCGTACATGAGCTGACACTGAGACACACACAGGAACCATACAAGAACTGACTCTGAGACACACACACACACATATCGTACAGTAGCTGAAACTGAGACACACACACACAGACCGTACAGGAGCGGTCACTGAGACGCACACATGGACCGCACAGGAGCTGACACTGAGACACACACGGACCGTACAGGAGCTGACACTGAGACTCACACAGGGACCATACAGGAGCTGACACTGAGATAAACACAAATGGACCGTTAAGGAGCTGACACTAAGATACACACACACGGACCGTACAGAAGCTGTCACTGAGGCACACACACACAGAAGGTAGAGGAGCTGACACTGAGACACTCACACAGACTGTACAGGAGCTGACACTGAGACACACACAAGGACTGTACAGGAGCTGACACTGAGACACACAGACATGGACCATAGAGGGGCTGACACTGAGACACACACACACTCATGGACCATACAGGAGCTGAAACTGAGACACACAAACACAGACTGTACAGGAGCTGACACTGAGACACACACGCAGACTGTACAGGAGCTGACACTGAGAGACACACACGGACCATAACGGAGCTGACACTGAGACACACACACAGACTGTACAGGAGCTGACAATGAGACACACACACAGACTGTACAGGAGCTGACAATGAGACACACACACAGACTGTACAGGAGCTGACAATGAGACAAACACACATTGCCCGCACAGGAGCTGACACTGAGATACACAAACACGGACCGTACAGGAGCTGATACTGAGGCGCACACAAACAGACTGTACAGGAGCTGACACTGAGACACACACACAGACTGTACAGGAGATGACACTGACACACACACACACACACACACTGTACAGGAGCTGACACTGAGACACACACACAGACTGTACAGGAGATGACACTGACACACACACACACACTGTACAGGAGCTGACACTGAGACACACACATGGACCGTATAGGAGCTCACACTGAGACACACACGCAGACCGTACAGGAGCTGACACTGAGGCACACACACGCGGACCATACAGGAGATGACACTGAGGCACACACACACAGATCGTACAGGAGCTGACACTGAGAGTCTCACACAGACTGTACAGGAGCTGACACTGAGACACACACATGGACTGTACAGGAGCAGACACTGAGACACACACACACACACACAGACTGTACAGAAGCTGACACTGAGACACACAACATGGACTGTACAGGAGCTCACAATGAGACACACACACAGACCCTACCGGAGCTGACTCTGAGACACACAAACGGACCGTACAGGAGCTGACATTGAGACACACACACATGTGCCATACAGGAGCTGACTTTGAGACCCATACACAAGGAACGGACAGGAGCTGACACTGAGACACACAAACAGACCGTACAGGAGCTGTCACTGAGACACACACAAAGACCATACAGGAGCTGAAACTGAGACACATACACAGACTGTACAGGAGCTGACACTGAGACACACACACAGATTCTACAGGAGCTGACACTGAGACACACACATGGACCGTACAGGAGCTCACACTGAGACACACACGCAGACCGTACAGGAGCTGACACTGAGGCACACACACGCGGACCATACAGGAGCTGACACTGAGGCACACACACACAGATCGTACAGGAGCTGACACTGAGAGTCTCACACAGACTGTACAGGAGCTGACACTGAGACACACACATGGACTGTACAGGAGCTGACACTGAGACACACACACACACACACAGACTGTACAGAAGCTGACACTGAGACACACAACACGGACTGTACAGGAGCTCACAATGAGACACACACACAGACCCTACCGGAGCTGACTCTGAGACACACAAACGGACCGTACAGGAGCTGACATTGAGACACACACACATGTGCCATACAGGAGCTGACACTGAGACACATACACAAGGACCGGACAGGAGCTGACACTGAGACACACAAACAGACCGTACAAGAGGTGTCACTGAGACACACACAAAGACCATACAGGAGCTGAAACTGAGACACATACACAGACTGTAAAGGAGCTGACACTGAGACACACACAAATGGATCGTACAGGAGCAGACACTGGGACACACATGGACCGTAAAAAGCTAACACTGAGACACACACAGACCAAACAGTAGCTGACACTGAGACACACTCACATGGATCGTACAGCAGCTGAAATTGAGAAACCCACACATGGACAGTACAGGAGCTGACACAGAGACAGACACACGGACTGTACAGTAGCTGACACTGAGACACACTCACATGGACCGTACGCAGCTGAAACTGAGAAACCCACACATGGACAGTACAGGAGCTGACACTGAGGCACACACACAGACTATACAGGAGCTGACACTGTGACACACACATGGACCGTACAGGAGCTGACACTGAGACACAAACATGGACCGTAGAGGAGCTGTCACTGAGACACACACATGGACAGTACAGGAGCTGACACTGAGGTACACACACATGGACCGCACAGGAGCTGACACTCGGACACACACAAGGACCATACAGGAGCTGACACTGAGACACACACACCGACCATACAGGAGCTGACACTGAGACACACACACCGACCATACAGGAGCTGACAATGAGACACACACTCACAGACCATACAGGAGCTGACACTGAGACACACACACACAGACCGTACAGGAGCTGACACTGAGACACACACAGGAACCATACAGGAGCTGACACTGAGACACACACACACAGACTGTACAGGAGCTGAAACTGAGACAAGCAAACACAGACCGTATAGGAGCTGTCACTGAGACACACACATGGACAGTACAGGAGCTGACACTGAGGTACACACACATGGACTGCACAGGAGCTGACACTCAGACACACACACGGAACACAGGAGCAGACACTGAGACACACACACATGGACCACACAGGAGCTGAAACTGAGAAACACACACATGGACCATACAGGAGTTGACACTGAGACACACACACACCATACAGGAGCTGACACTGAGACACACACACAGACTGTACAGGAGCTGAAACTGAGACACACAAACAGACTGTACAGGAGCTGACACTGAGACACACACACATGGACCGTACAGGAGCTGACACTGAGACACACACACAGCGCACAGGAGCTCACACCGAGACACACACACATGGACCATAAAGGTGCTGACACTGAGACAGACACAGACCGTACAGGAGCTGACACTAAGACACACACACAGACCGTACAGGAGCTGACACTGAGACACACACACATAGACCATACCGGAGATGACACTGAGACAAACACAAACACACGGACCATACAGGAGCTGTCTCTGAGACACACACACAGACCATACAGGAGCTGACAATGAGACACACACACATAGACCATACAGGAGCTGACACTGAGACACAAACACACAGACCGTACATGAGCTGACACAGAGACACACACAGGAACCATACAAGAACTGACACTGAGACACACACACACATATCGTACAGGAGCTGAAACTGAGACACACACACACAGACCGTACAGGAGCTGTCACTGTGACGCACACATGGACCGCACAGGAGCTGACACTGAGACACACACGGACCGTACAGGAGCTGAAACTGAGACTCACACAGGGACCATACAGGAGCTGACACTGAGATACACACAAATGGACCGTTAAGGAGCTGACACTGAGATACACACACACGGACCGTACAGAAGCTGTCACTGAGGCACACACACACAGAAGGTAGAGGAGCTGACATTGAGACACTCACACAGACTGTACAGGAGCTGACACTGAGACACACACATGGACTGTACAGGAGCTGACACTGAGACACACAGACATGGACCATAGAGGGGCTGAAACTGAGACACACACACACTCATGGACCATACAGGAGCTGACACTGAGACACACAAACACAGACTGTACAGGAGCTGACACTGAGACACACACGCAGACTGTACATGAGCTGACACTGAGAGACACACACGGACCATAACGGAGCTGACATTGAGACACACACACAGACTGTACAGGAGCTGACAATGAGACACACACACAGACTGTACAGGAGCTGACAATGAGACACACACACAGACTGTACAGGAGCTGACAATGAGACACACACACATTGCCCGTACAGGAGCTGACACTGAGACACACAAACGGACCGTACAGGAGCTGTCATTGAGACACACACACATGTGCCATACAGGAGCTGACACTGAGACACACACGCAGACTGTACAGGAGCTGACACTGAGAGACACACACGGACCATAACGAAGCTGACACTGAGACACACACACAGACTGTACAGGAGCTGAAAATGAGACACACACACAGACTGTACAGGAGCTGACAATGAGACACACACACATTGCCCGTACATGAGCTGACACTGAGACACACAACACGGACTATACAGGAGCTCACAATGAGACACACACACAGACCCTACCGGAGCTGACTCTGAGACACACAAACGGACCGTACAGGAGCTGACATTGAGACACACACACATGTGCCATACAGGAGCTGACACTGAGACACACACGCAGACTGTACAGGAGCTGACACTGAGAGACACACACGGACCATAACGGAGCTGACACTGAGACACACACACAGACTGTACAGGAGCTGACAATGAGACACACACACAGACTGTACAGGAGCTGACAATGAGACACACGCACATTGCCCGTACAGGAGCTGACACTGAGATACACACACACGGACCGTACAGGAGCTGATACTGAGGCGCACACAAACAGACTGTACAGGAGCTGACACTGACACACACACACACACTGTACAGGAGATGACACTGACACACACACACACACTGTACAGGAGCTGACACTGAGACACACACACAGACTGTACAGGAGATGACACTGACACACACACATACACTGTACAGGAGCTGACACTGAGACACACACATGGACCGTATAGGAGCTCACACTGAGACACACACGCAGACCGTACAGGAGCTGACACTGAGGCACACACACGCGGACCATACAGGAGCTGACACTGAGACACACACACGGACTGTACAGGAGCTGACACTGAGACACACACACGGACTGTACAGGAGCTGACACTGAGACACACACACACGGACCGTACTGGAGCTGACACTGAGACACACACAAACGGACCAGACAGGAGCTGACACTGAGACACGCACACACAGACCGTACAGAAGCTGATACTGAGACACACACATGGACCGTACAGCAGCTGACACTGAGACACACACACAGACCGTACAGGAGCTGACACTGAGACACACAACACGGACTGTACAGGAGCTCACAATGAGGCACACACACAGACCCTACCGGAGCTGACTCTGAGACACACAAACGGACCGTACAGGAGCTGACATTGAGACACACACACATGTGCCATACAGGAGCTGACACTGAGACACATACACACGGACTGTACTGGAGCTGACACTGAGACACACACAAACGGACCAGACAGGAGCTGACACTGAGACACACACACACAGTCCGTACAGGAGCTGATACTGAGACACACACACGGACCGTACAGCAGCTGACACTGAGACACACACACAGACCGTACAGGAGCTGACACTGAGACACACAACACGGACTGTACAGGAGCTCACAATGAGACACACACACAGACCCTACCGGAGCTGACTCTGAGACACACAAACGGACCGTACAGGAGCTGACATTGAGACACACACACATGTGCCCTACAGGAGCTGACACTGAGACACACACGCAGACTGTACAGGAGCTGACACTGAGAGACACACACGGACCAAAACGGAGCTGACACTGAGACACACACACAGACTGTACAGGAGCTGACAATGCGACACACACACAGACTGTACAGGAGCTGACAATGAGACACACACACAGACTGTACAGGAGCTGACAATGAGACACACACACATTGCCCGTACAGGAGCTGACACTGAGATACACACACACGGACTGTACAGGAGCTGATACTGAGGCACACGAACACACACTGTACAGGAGCTGACACTGAGACACACACGCAGACTGTACAGGAGATGACACTGAGAGACACACACGGACCATAACGGAGCTGACACTGAGACACACACACAGACTGTACAGGAGCTGACAATGAGACACACACACAGACTGTACAGGAGCTGACAATGAGACACACACACAGACTGTACAGGAGCTGACAATGAGACACACACACATTGCCCGTACAGGAGCTGACACTGAGATACACACACACGGACCGTACAGGAGCTGATACTGAGGCGCACACAAACAGACTGTACAGGAGCTGACACTGACACACACACACACACTGTACAGGAGATGACACTGACACACACACACACATTGTACAGGAGCTGACACTGAGACACACACACAGACTGTACAGGAGATGACACTGACACACACACATACACTGTACAGGAGCTGACACTGAGACACACACATGGACCGTACAGGAGCTCACACTGAGACACACACGCAGACCGTACAGCAGCTGACACTGAGGCACACACACGCGGACAATACAGGAGCTGACACTGAGACACACACACGGACTGTACAGGAGCTGACACGGAGACACAGACACGGACTGTACAGGAGCTGACACTGAGACACACACACGGACCCTACAGGAGCTGACACTGAGACACACACACACAGGCCATACTGGAGCTGACACAGAGACACACACACACGGACCAGACAGGAGCTGACACTGAGACACACACACACAGACCGTACAGGAGCTGATACTGAGACACACACACGGACCTTACAGCAGCTGACATTGAGACACACACACAGACTGTACAGGAGCTGACAATGAGACACACACACAGACTGTACAGGAGCTGACAATGAGACACACACACATTGCCCGTACAGGAGCTGACACTGAGATACACACACACGGACCGTACAGGAGCTGATACTGAGGCGCGCACACACACACTGTACAGGAGCTGACACTGAGACAAACACACAGACTGTACAGGAGATGACACTGACACACACACACACACTGTACAGGAGCTGACACTGAGACACACACATGGACCGTACAGGAGCTCACACTGAGACACACACGCAGACCGTACAGGAGCTGACACTGAGGCACACACACGCAGACCATACAGGAGCTGACACTGAGGCACACACACACAGATCGTACAGGAGCTGACACTGAGAGTCTCACACAGACTGTACAGGAGCTGACACTGAGACACACACACGGACTGTACAGGAGCTGACACTGAGACACACACACACACACAGAGACTGTACAGAAGCTGACACTGAGACACACAACACGGACTGTACAGGAGCTCACAATGAGACACACACACAGACCCTACCGGAGCTGACTCTGAGACACACAAACGGACCGTACAGGAGCTGACATTGAGACACACACACATGTGCCCTACAGGAGCTGACACTGAGACACACACGCAGACTGTACAGGAGCTGACACTGAGAGACACACACGGACCAAAACGGAGCTGACACTGAGACACACACACAGACTGTACAGGAGCTGACAATGAGACACACACACAGACTGTACAGGAGCTGACAATGAGACACACACACAGACTGTACAGGAGCTGACAATGAGACACACACACATTGCCCGTACAGGAGCTGACACTGAGATACACACACATGGACCGTACAGGAGCTGATACTGAGGCGCACACAAACAGACTGTACAGGAGCTGACACTGACACACACACACACACTGTACAGGAGATGACACTGACACACACACACACACTGTACAGGAGCTGACACTGAGACACACACACAGACTGTACAGGAGATGACACTGACACACACACATACACTGTACAGGAGCTGACACTGAGACACACACATGGACCGTACAGGAGCTCACACTGAGACACACACGCAGACCGTACAGCAGCTGACACTGAGGCACACACACGCGGACAATACAGGAGCTGACACTGAGACACACACACGGACTGTACAGGAGCTGACACGGAGACACACACACGGACTATAAAGGAGCTGACACTGAGACACACACACGGACCCTACAGGAGCTGACACTGAGACACACACACACAGACCATACTGGAGCTGACACTGAGACACACACACACGGACCAGACAGGAGCTGACACTGAGACACACACACATTGCCCGTACATGAGCTGACACTGAGACACACAACACGGACTATACAGGAGCTCACAATGAGACACACACACAGACTGTACAGGAGCTGAAACTGAGACACACAAACAGACTGTACAGGAGCTGACACTGAGACACACACACATGGACCGTACAGGAGCTGACACTGAGACACACACACAGCGCACAGGAGCTCACACCGAGACACACACACATGGACCATAAAGGTGCTGACACTGAGACAGACACAGACCGTACAGGAGCTGACACTAAGACACACACACAGACCGTACAGGAGCTGACACTGAGACACACACACATAGACCATACCGGAGATGACACTGAGACAAACACAAACACACGGACCATACAGGAGCTGTCTCTGAGACACACACACAGACCATACAGGAGCTGACAATGAGACACACACACATAGACCATACAGGAGCTGACACTGAGACACAAACACACAGACCGTACATGAGCTGACACAGAGACACACACAGGAACCATACAAGAACTGACACTGAGACACACACACACATATCGTACAGGAGCTGAAACTGAGACACACACACACAGACCGTACAGGAGCTGTCACTGAGACGCACACATGGACCGCACAGGAGCTGACACTGAGACACACACGGACCGTACAGGAGCTGAAACTGAGACTCACACAGGGACCATACAGGAGCTGACACTGAGATACACACAAATGGACCGTTAAGGAGCTGACACTGAGATACACACACACGGACCGTACAGAAGCTGTCACTGAGGCACACACACACAGAAGGTAGAGGAGCTGACATTGAGACACTCACACAGACTGTACAGGAGCTGACACTGAGACACACACATGGACTGTACAGGAGCTGACACTGAGACACACAGACATGGACCATAGAGGGGCTGACACTGAGACACACACACACTCATGGACCATACAGGAGCTGACACTGAGACACACAAACACAGACTGTACAGGAGCTGACACTGAGACACACACGCAGACTGTACATGAGCTGACACTGAGAGACACACACGGACCATAACGGAGCTGACATTGAGACACACACACAGACTGTACAGGAGCTGACAATGAGACACACACACAGACTGTACAGGAGCTGACAATGAGACACACACACAGACTGTACAGGAGCTGACAATGAGACACACACACATTGCCCGTACAGGAGCTGACACTGAGACACACAAACGGACCGTACAGGAGCTGTCATTGAGACACACACACATGTGCCATACAGGAGCTGACACTGAGACACACACGCAGACTGTACAGGAGCTGACACTGAGAGACACACACGGACCATAACGAAGCTGACACTGAGACACACACACAGACTGTACAGGAGCTGAAAATGAGACACACACACAGACTGTACAGGAGCTGACAATGAGACACACACACATTGCCCGTACATGAGCTGACACTGAGACACACAACACGGACTATACAGGAGCTCACAATGAGACACACACACAGACCCTACCGGAGCTGACTCTGAGACACACAAACGGACCGTACAGGAGCTGACATTGAGACACACACACATGTGCCATACAGGAGCTGACACTGAGACACACACGCAGACTGTACAGGAGCTGACACTGAGAGACACACACGGACCATAACGGAGCTGACACTGAGACACACACACAGACTGTACAGGAGCTGACAATGAGACACACACACAGACTGTACAGGAGCTGACAATGAGACACACACACAGACTGTACAGGAGCTGACAATGAGACACACGCACATTGCCCGTACAGGAGCTGACACTGAGATACACACACACGGACCGTACAGGAGCTGATACTGAGGCGCACACAAACAGACTGTACAGGAGCTGACACTGACACACACACACACACTGTACAGGAGATGACACTGACACACACACACACACTGTACAGGAGCTGACACTGAGACACACACACAGACTGTACAGGAGATGACACTGACACACACACATACACTGTACAGGAGCTGACACTGAGACACACACATGGACCGTATAGGAGCTCACACTGAGACACACACGCAGACCGTACAGGAGCTGACACTGAGGCACACACACGCGGACCATACAGGAGCTGACACTGAGACACACACACGGACTGTACAGGAGCTGACACTGAGACACACACACGGACTGTACAGGAGCTGACACTGAGACACACACACACGGACCGTACTGGAGCTGACACTGAGACACACACAAACGGACCAGACAGGAGCTGACACTGAGACACGCACACACAGACCGTACAGGAGCTGATACTGAGACACACACATGGACCGTACAGCAGCTGACACTGAGACACACACACAGACCGTACAGGAGCTGACACTGAGACACACAACACGGACTGTACAGGAGCTCACAATGAGGCACACACACAGACCCTACCGGAGCTGACTCTGAGACACACAAACGGACCGTACAGGAGCTGACATTGAGACACACACACATGTGCCATACAGGAGCTGACACTGAGACACATACACACGGACCGTACTGGAGCTGACACTGAGACACACACAAACGGACCAGACAGGAGCTGACACTGAGACACACACACACAGACCGTACAGGAGCTGATACTGAGACACACACACGGACCGTACAGCAGCTGACACTGAGACACACACAACGACCGTACAGGAGCTGACACTGAGACACACAACACGGACTGTACAGGAGCTCACAATGAGACACACACACAGACCCTACCGGAGCTGACTCTGAGACACACAAACGGACCGTACAGGAGCTGACATTGAGACACACACACATGTGCCCTACAGGAGCTGACACTGAGACACACACGCAGACTGTACAGGAGCTGACACTGAGAGACACACACGGACCAAAACGGAGCTGACACTGAGACACACACACAGACTGTACAGGAGCTGACAATGCGACACACACACAGACTGTACAGGAGCTGACAATGAGACACACACACAGACTGTACAGGAGCTGACAATGAGACACACACACATTGCCCGTACAGGAGCTGACACTGAGATACACACACACGGACCCTACAGGAGCTGATACTGAGGCACACGAACACACACTGTACAGGAGCTGACACTGAGACACACACGCAGACTGTACAGGAGATGACACTGAGAGACACACACGGACCATAACGGAGCTGACACTGAGACACACACACAGACTGTACAGGAGCTGACAATGAGACACACACACAGACTGTACAGGAGCTGACAATGAGACACACACACAGACTGTACAGGAGCTGACAATGAGACACACACACATTGCCCGTACAGGAGCTGACACTGAGATACACACACACGGACCGTACAGGAGCTGATACTGAGGCGCACACAAACAGACTGTACAGGAGCTGACACTGACACACACACACACACTGTACAGGAGATGACACTGACACACACACACACATTGTACAGGAGCTGACACTGAGACACACACACAGACTGTACTGGAGATGACACTGACACACACACATACACTGTACAGGAGCTGACACTGAGACACACACATGGACCGTACAGGAGCTCACACTGAGACACACACGCAGACCGTACAGCAGCTGACACTGAGGCACACACACGCGGACAATACAGGAGCTGACACTGAGACACACACACGGACTGTACAGGAGCTGACACGGAGACACAGACACGGACTGTACAGGAGCTGACACTGAGACACACACACGGACCCTACAGGAGCTGACACTGAGACACACACACACAGGCCATACTGGAGCTGACACAGAGACACACACACACGGACCAGACAGGAGCTGACACTGAGACACACACACACAGACCGTACAGGAGCTGATACTGAGACACACACACGGACCTTACAGCAGCTGACATTGAGACACACACACAGACTGTACAGGAGCTGACAATGAGACACACACACAGACTGTACAGGAGCTGACAATGAGACACACACACATTGCCCGTACAGGAGCTGACACTGAGATACACACACACGGACCGTACAGGAGCTGATACTGAGGCGCGCACACACACACTGTACAGGAGCTGACACTGAGACAAACACACAGACTGTACAGGAGATGACACTGACACACACACACACACTGTACAGGAGCTGACACTGAGACACACACATGGACCGTACAGGAGCTCACACTGAGACACACACGCAGACCGTACAGGAGCTGACACTGAGGCACACACACGCAGACCATACAGGAGCTGACACTGAGGCACACACACACAGATCGTACAGGAGCTGACACTG
This sequence comes from Carcharodon carcharias, assembly GCF_017639515.1. NCBI lineage: Eukaryota > Metazoa > Chordata > Chondrichthyes > Lamniformes > Lamnidae > Carcharodon > Carcharodon carcharias. The sequence continues at coordinate 4,261,323 of NC_054478.1, read as the reverse complement.
AGAGTCTCACACAGACTGTACAGGAGCTGACACTGAGACACACACACGGACTGTACAGGAGCTGACACTGAGACACACACACACACACAGAGACTGTACAGAAGCTGACACTGAGACACACAACACGGACTGTACAGGAGCTCACAATGAGACACACACACAGACCCTACCGGAGCTGACTCTGAGACACACAAACGGACCGTACAGGAGCTGACATTGAGACACACACACATGTGCCCTACAGGAGCTGACACTGAGACACACACGCAGACTGTACAGGAGCTGACACTGAGAGACACACACGGACCAAAACGGAGCTGACACTGAGACACACACACAGACTGTACAGGAGCTGACAATGAGACACACACACAGACTGTACAGGAGCTGACAATGAGACACACACACAGACTGTACAGGAGCTGACAATGAGACACACACACATTGCCCGTACAGGAGCTGACACTGAGATACACACACATGGACCGTACAGGAGCTGATACTGAGGCGCACACAAACAGACTGTACAGGAGCTGACACTGACACACACACACACACTGTACAGGAGATGACACTGACACACACACACACACTGTACAGGAGCTGACACTGAGACACACACACAGACTGTACAGGAGATGACACTGACACACACACATACACTGTACAGGAGCTGACACTGAGACACACACATGGACCGTACAGGAGCTCACACTGAGACACACACGCAGACCGTACAGCAGCTGACACTGAGGCACACACACGCGGACAATACAGGAGCTGACACTGAGACACACACACGGACTGTACAGGAGCTGACACGGAGACACACACACGGACTATAAAGGAGCTGACACTGAGACACACACACGGACCCTACAGGAGCTGACACTGAGACACACACACACAGACCATACTGGAGCTGACACTGAGACACACACACACGGACCAGACAGGAGCTGACACTGAGACACACACACACAGACCGTACAGGAGCTGATACTGAGACACACACACGGACCGTACAGCAGCTGACATTGAGACACACACACAGACTGTACAGGAGCTGACAATGAGACACACACACAGACTGTACAGGAGCTGACAATGAGACACACACACATTGCCCGTACAGGAGCTGACACAGAGATACACACACACGGACCGTACAGGAGCTGATACTGAGGCGCGCACACACACACTGTACAGGAGCTGACACTGAGACACACACACAGACTGTACAGGAGATGAAACTGACACACACACACACACTGTACAGGAGCTGACACTGAGACATACACATGGACCGTACAGGAGCTCACACTGAGACACACACGCAGACCGTACAGGAGCTGACACTGAGGCACACACACGCAGACCATACAGGAGCTGACACTGAGGCACACACACACAGATCGTACAGGAGCTGACACTGAGAGTCTCACACAGACTGTACAGGAGCTGACACTGAGACACACACACGGACTGTACAGGAGCTGACACTGAGACACACACACACACACACAGACTGTACAGAAGCTGACACTGAGACACACAACACGGACTGTACAGGAGCTCACAATGAGACACACACACAGACCCTACCGGAGCTGACTCTGAGACACACAAACGGACCGTACAGGAGCTGACATTGAGACACACACACATGTGCCATACAGGAGCTGACACTGAGACACATACACACGGACCGGACAGGAGCTGACACTGAGACACACAAACAGACCGTACAGGAGCTGTCACTGAGACACACACACAGACCATACAGGAGCTGACACTGAGACACACACACATGGACTGCACAGGAGCTGACACTGAGATATACACACATGGACTGTACAGGAGCTCACACTGACACACGCTCACACACACACAGACTGTACAGGAGCTGACGCTGAGACACACGTGAACTGTACAGGAGCTGAAACTGAGACACACACACAGACTGTACAGGAGCTGACACTGAGACACACACACACGGACCGTACAGGAGCTGACACTGAGACACACACACAGACTGTACAGGAGCTGACACTGAGACACACACACAGATTGTACAGGAGCTGACACTGAGACAAACACATCGACCATGCAGGAGCTGACAATGAGATGCACACTCGGAATGTACAGGAGCTGACGCTGAGACACACACACGGATCGTACAGGAGCTGACACTGAGACAAAGACACGGACCGTACAGGAGCTGACACTGAGACACAAACACGGACTGTACAGGAGCTCACAGTGAGACACACACACGGACCGTACAGCAGCTGACACTGAGACACACACAAAGACCGTACAGGAGCTGACACTGAGACACACAACACGGACTGTACAGGAGCTCACAATGAGACACACATACAGACCCTACCGGAGCTGACTCTGAGACACACAAACGGACCGTACAGGAGCTGACATTGAGACACACACACATGTGCCATACAGGAGCTGACACTGAGACACACACGCAGACTGTACAGGAGCTGACACTGAGGCACACACACACAGATCGTACAGGAGCTGACACTGAGACTCTCACACAGACTGTACTGGAGCTGACACTGAGACACACACACGGACCGTACAGGAGCTTACACTGAGACTCTCACACAGACTGTACAGGAGCTGACACTGAGACACACACACGGACCGTACAGGAGCTGACACTGAGATAGACACACATGGACTGTACAGGAGCTGACACGGAAACACCCACAGACACACACGGACCATAGAGGAGCTGACACTGAGACAGACACACAGACTGTACAGGAGCTGACGCTGAAACACACGTGAACTGTACAGGAGCTGAAAATGAGACACACATACAGACTGTACAGGAGCTCACACTGAGATACACGTGGAATGTACAGGAGCTGAAACTGAGACACACACACGGACCGTACAGGAGCTGAAACTGATACACACACACAGACCATACAGGAGCTGACACTGAGACACACACACACACACGGACCGTACAGCAGCTGACACTGAGAAACACACACAGACCATACTGGAACTGAAACTGACACACACACGGATCATACGGGAGCTGAAACTCAGACACACACTTGGACCGTACAGGAGCTGACAATGAGACGCACACACATATAGTACAGGAGCTGATACTGAGACACACACACGGACCGTAAAGGAGCTGACACTGAAACACACACACACGGACCGTACAGGAGCAGACACTGAGACACACAAACATGGACCGTACAGGAGCTGACACTGAGACACACACACACAAACGGTACAGGAGATGACACTGAGACACACAAACGAACAATAAAGGAGCTGACACTGAAACACACACAGACCATACAGGAGCTGACACTGAGACACACACACATGGACCGTCCAGGAGCTGACACTGAGACACACACATGGACCATACAGGAGCTGACAATGAGATGCACACACATATAGTACAGGAGCAGACACTGAGACACACAAACATGGACCGTACAGGAGCTGACACTGAGACACACACACAAACGGTACAGGAGATGACACTGAGACACACAAACGGACAATAAAGGAGCTGACACTGAAACACACACAGACCATACAGGAGCTGACACTGAGACACACACACATGGACGGTCCAGGAGCTGACACTGAGACACACACATGGACCGTACAGGACCTGACACTGTGACACACACACCGTCCTTACAGGAGCTGACAATGAGACACACACTCACAGACCATACAGGAGCTGACACTGAGAGACACACACATGGACCATACAGGAGCTGACACTGAGACACACACATGGACCGTACAGGAGCTGACACTGTGACACACACACTGACCATACAGGAGCTGACACTGAGACACACACACACAGACCGTACAGGAGCTGACACTGAGACACACACAGGAACCATACAGGAGCTGACACTGAGACACACAAACACAGACTGTACAGGAGCTGAAACTGAGACACGCAAACACAGCCCGTACAGGAGCTGTCACTGAGACACACACATGGACCGTACAGGAGCTGATACTGAGATACACACACATGGACCACAAAGGAGCTGACAATCAGACACACACACGGAACACAGGAGTTGACACTGAGACACACACACATGGACGACACAGGAGCTGAAACTGAGAAACACACACATGGACCATACTGGAGTTGACACTGAGACACACACACACCATACAGGAGCTGACACTGAGACACACACACAGACTGTACAGGAGCTGAAACTGAGACACACAAACAGACTGTACAGGAGCTGTCTCTGAGACACACACATGGACCGTACAGGAGCTGACACTGAGACACACACACCGACCATACAGGAGCTGACAATGAGACACACACTCACAGACGATACAGGAGCTGACACTGAGACACACACACACAGACCGTACAGGAGCTGACACTGAGACACACACAGGAACCATACAGGAGCTGACACTGAGACACACACACACAGTTTGTACAGGAGCTGAAACTGAGACAAGCAAACACAGACCGTACAGGAGCTGTCACTGAGACACACAAACGGACCGCACAGGAGCTGACACTCAGACACACACACAGAACACAGGAGCTGACACTGAGACACATACACATGGACCACACAGGAGCTGAAACTGAGAAACACACACATGGACCGTACAGGAGCTGACAATGAGACACACACACAGACTGTACAGGAGCTGAAACTGAGACACACAAACAGACTGTACAGGAGCTGACACTGAGACACACACACAGACTGTACAGGAGCTGACGCTGAAACACACGTGAACTGTACAGGAGCTGAAAATGAGACACACATGCAGACTGTACAGGAGCTCACACTGAGATACAGGTGGAATGTACAGGAGCTGAAACTGAGACACACACACGGACCGTACAGGAGCTGAAACTGATACACACACACAGACCATACAGGAGCTGACACTGAGACACACACACACACACGGACCGTACAGCAGCTGACACTGAGAAACACACACAGACCATACTGGAACTGAAGCTGACACACACACGGATCATACGGGAGCTGAAACTCAGACACACACATGGACCGTACAGGAGCTGACAATGAGACGCACACACATATAGTACAGGAGCTGATACTGAGACACACACACGGACCGTAAAGGAGCTGACACTGAAACACACACACACGGACCATACAGGAGCAGACACTGAGACACACAAACATGGACCGTACAGGAGCTGACACTGAGACACACACACATGGACCGCACAGGAAATGACACTGAGATATACACACATGGACTGTACAGGAGCTCACACTGACACACGCACACACACACACAGACTGTACAGGAGCTGACGCTGAGACACACGTGAACTGTACAGGAGCTGAAACTGAGACACACACACAGACTGTACAGGAGCTGACACTGAGACACACACACACGGACCGTACAGGAGCTGACACTGAGACACACACACAGACTGTACAGGAGCTGACACTGAGACACACACACAGATTGTACAGGAGCTGACACTGAGACAAACACATAGACCATACAGGAGCTGACAATGAGATGCACACTCGGAATGTACAGGAGCTGACACTGAGACACACACACGGATCGTACAGGAGCTGACACTGAGACAAAGACACGGACCGTACAGGAGCTGACACTGAGACACAAACACGGACTGTACAGGAGCTCACACTGAGACACACACACGGACCGTACAGCAGCTGACACTGAGACACACACAAAGACCGTACAGGAGCTGACACTGAGACACACACGCAGACTGTACAGGAGATGACACTGAGAGACACACACGGACCATAACGGAGCTGACACTGAGACACACACACAGACTGTACAGGAGCTGACAATGAGACACACACACAGACTGTACAGGAGCTGACAATGAGACACACACACAGACTGTACAGGAGCTGACAATGAGACACACACACATTGCCCATACAGGAGCTGACACTGAGATACACACACACGGACCGTACAGGAGCTGATACTGAGGCGCACACAAACAGACTGTACAGGAGCTGACACTGACACACACACACACACTGTACAGGAGATGACACTGACACACACACACACACTGTACAGGAGCTGACACTGAGACACACACACAGACTGTACAGGAGATGACACTGACACACACACATACACTGTACAGGAGCTGACACTGAGACACACACATGGACCGTACAGGAGCTCACACTGAGACACACACGCAGACCGTACAACAGCTGACACTGAGGCACACACACGAGGACAATACAGGAGCTGACACTGAGACACACACACGGACTGTACAGGAGCTGACACGGAGACACACACACGGACTGTACAGGAGCTGACACTGAGACACACACACGGACCCTACAGGAGCTGACACTGAGACACACACACACAGACCATACTGGAGCTGACACTGAGACACACACACACGGACCAGACAGGAGCTGACACTGAGACACACACACACAGACCGTACAGGAGCTGATACTGAGACACACACACGGACCGTACAGCAGCTGACACTGAGACACACACACAGACTGTACAGGAGCTGACAATGAGACACACACACAGACTGTACAGGAGCTGACAATGAGACACACACACATTGCCCGTACAGGAGCTGACACTGAGATACACACACACGGACCGTACAGGAGCTGATACTGAGGCGCACACACACACACTGTACAGGAGCTGACACTGAGACACACACACAGATTGTACAGGAGATGACACTGACACACACACACACTGTACAGGAGCTGACACTGAGACACACACATGGACCGTACAGGAGCTCACACTGAGAAACACACGCAGACCGTACAGGAGCTGACACTGAGGCACACACACGCAGACCATACAGGAGCTGACACTGAGGCACACACACACAGATCGTACAGGAGCTGACACTGAGAGTCTCACACAGACTGTACAGGAGCTGACACTGAGACACACACACGGACTGTACAGGAGCTGACACTGAGACACACACACACACACACAGACTGTACAGAAGCTGACACTGAGACACACAACACGGACTGCACAGGAGCTCACAATGAGACACACACACAGACCCTACCGAAGCTGACTCTGAGACACACAAACGGACCGTACAGGAGCTGACACTGAGACACATACACACGGACCGGACAGGAGCTGACACTGAGACACACAAACAGACCGTACAGGAGCTGTCACTGAGACACACACACAGACCATACAGGAGCTGACACTGAGACACACACACATGGACCGCACAGGAGCTGACACTGAGATATACACACATGGACTGTACAAGAGCTCACACTGACACACGCACACACACACACAGACTGTACAGGAGCTGACGCTGAGACACACGTGAACTGTACAGGAGCTGAAACTGAGACACACACACAGACTGTACAGGAGCTGACACTGAGACACACACACACGGACCGTACAGGAGCTGACACTGAGACACACACACAGACTGTACAGGAGCTGACACTGAGACACACACACAGATTGTACAGGAGCTGACACTGAGACAAACACATCGACCATACAGGAGCTGACAATGAGATGCACACTCGGAATGTACAGGAGCTGACACTGATACACACACACGGATCGTACAGGAGCTGACACTGAGACAAAGACACGGACCGTACAGGAGCTGACACTGAGACACAAACACGGACTGTACAGGAGCTCACACTGAGACACACACACGGACCGTACAGCAGCTGACACTGAGACACACACAAAGACCGTACAGGAGCTGACACTGAGACACACAACACGGACTGTACAGGAGCTCACAATGAGACACACATACAGACCCTACCGGAGCTGACTCTGAGACACACAAACGGACCGTACAGGAGCTGACATTGAGACACACACGCAGACTGTACAGGAGCTGACACTGAGGCACACACACACAGATCGTACAGGAGCTGACACTGAGACTCTCACACAGACTGTACTGGAGCTGACACTGAGACACACACACGGACCGTACAGGAGCTGACACTGAGACTCTCACACAGACTGTACAGGAGCTGACACTGAGACACACACACGGACCGTACAGGAGCTGACACTGAGATAGACACACATGGACTGTACAGGAGCTGACACGGAAACACCCACAGACACACACGGACCATAGAGGAGCTGACACTGAGACAGACACACAGACTGTACAGGAGCTGACGCTGAAACACACGTGAACTGTACAGGAGCTGAAAATGAGACACACATGCAGACTGTACAGGAGCTCACACTGAGATACAGGTGGAATGTACAGGAGCTGAAACTGAGACACACACACGGACCGTACAGGAGCTGAAACTGATACACACACACAGAACATACAGGAGCTGACACTGAGACACACACACACACACGGACCGTACAGCAGCTGACACTGAGAAACACACACAGACCATACTGGAACTGAAACTGACACACACACGGATCATACGGGAGCTGAAACTCAGACACACACATGGACCGTACAGGAGCTGACAATGAGACGCACACACATATAGTACAGGAGCTGATACTGAGACACACACACGGACCGTAAAGGAGCTGACACTGAAACACACACACACGGACCGTACAGGAGCAGACACTGAGACACACAAACATGGACCGTACAGGAGCTGACACTGAGACACACACACACAAACGGTACAGGAGATGACACTGAGACACACAAACGGACAATAAAGGAGCTGACACTGAAACACACACAGACCATACAGGAGCTGACACTGAGACACACACACATGGACCGTCCAGGAGCTGACACTGAGACACACACATGGACCATACAGGAGCTGACAATGAGACGCACACACATATAGTACAGGAGCAGACACTGAGACACACAAACATGGACCGTACAGGAGCTGACACTGAGACACACACACAAACGGTACAGGAGATGACACTGAGACACACAAACGGACAATAAAGGAGCTGACACTGAAACACACACAGACCATACAGGAGCTGACACTGAGACACACACACATGGACGGTCCAGGAGCTGACACTGAGACACACACATGGACCGTACAGGAGCTGACACTGTGACACACACACCGACCATACAGGAGCTGACAATGAGACACACACTCACAGACCATACAGGAGCTGACACTGAGAGACACACACATGGACCGTACAGGAGCTGACACTGAGACACACACATGGACCGTACAGGAGCTGACACTGTGACACACACACCGACCATACAGGAGCTGACACTGAGACACACACACACAGACCGTACAGGAGCTGACACTGAGACACACACAGGAACCATACAGGAGCTGACACTGAGACACACACACACAGACTGTACAGGAGCTGAAACTGAGACACGCATACACAGCCCGTACAGGAGCTGTCACTGAGACACACACATGGACCGTACAGGAGCTGATACTGAGATACACACACATGGACCACAAAGGAGCTGACAATCAGACACACACACGGAACACAGGAGTTGACACTGAGACACACACACATGGACGACACAGGAGCTGAAACTGAGAAACACACACATGGACCATACTGGAGTTGACACTGAGACACACACACACCATACAGGAGCTGACACTGAGACACACACACAGACTGTACAGGAGCTGAAACTGAGACACACAAACAGACTGTACAGGAGCTGTCTCTGAGACACACACATGGACCGTACAGGAGCTGACACTGAGACACACACACTGACCATACAGGAGCTGACAATGAGACACACACTCACAGACGATACAGGAGCTGACACTGAGACACACACACACAGACCGTACAGGAGCTGACACTGAGACACACACAGGAACCATACAGGAGCTGACACTGAGACACACACACACAGTTTGTACAGGAGCTGAAACTGAGACAAGCAAACACAGACCGTACAGGAGCTGTCACTGAGACACACAAACGGACCGCACAGGAGCTGACACTCAGACACACACACAGAACACAGGAGCTGACACTGAGACACACACACATGGACCACACAGGAGCTGAAACTGAGAAACACACACATGGACCGTACAGGAGCTGACACTGAGACACACACACAGACTGTACAGGAGCTGAAACTGAGACACACAAACAGACTGTACAGGAGCTGACACTGAGACACACACACATGGACCGTACAGGAGCTGAAACTGAGACACACACACAGCGCACAGGAGCTCATACCGAGACACACACACATGGACCATAAAGGTGCTGACACTAAGACACACACACAGACCGTACAGGAGCTGACACTGAGACACACTCTCATGGATCGTACAGGAGATGACACTGAGTCAAACACAAACACATGGACCATACAGGAGCTGACTCTGAGACACACAAACGGACCGTACAGGAGCTGACATTGAGACACACACACATGTGCCATACAGGAGCTGACTTTGAGACACATACACAAGGAACGGACAGGAGCTGACACTGAGACACACAAACAGACCGTACAGGAGCTGTCACTGAGACACACACAAAGACCATACAGGAGCTGAAACTGAGACACATACACAGACTGTACAGGAGCTGACACTGAGACACACACACAGACTCTACAGGAGCTGACACTGAGACACACACATGGACCGTACAGGAGCTCACACTGAGACACACACGCAGACCGTACAGGAGCTGACGCTGAGGCACACACACGCGGACCATACAGGAGCTGACACTGAGGCACACACACACAGATCGTACAGGAGCTGACACTGAGAGTCTCACACAGACTGTACAGGAGCTGACACTGAGACACACACATGGACTGTACAGGAGCTGACACTGAGACACACACACACACACACAGACTGTACAGAAGCTGACACTGAGACACACAACACGGACTGTACAGGAGCTCACAATGAGACACACACACAGACCCTACCGGAGCTGACTCTGAGACACACAAACGGACCGTACAGGAGCTGACATTGAGACACACACACATGTGCCATACAGGAGCTGACACTGAGACACACACAAATGGATCGTACAGGAGCAGACACTGGGACACACATGGACCGTAAAAAGCTAACACTGAGACACACACAGACCAAACAGTAGCTGACACTGAGACACACTCACATGGATCGTACAGCAGCTGAAATTGAGAAACCCACACATGGACAGTACAGGAGCTGACACAGAGACAGACACACGGACTGTACAGTAGCTGACACCGAGACACACTCACATGGACCGTACGCAGCTGAAACTGAGAAACCCACACATGGACAGTACAGGAGCTGACACTGAGGCACACACACAGACTCTACAGGAGCTGACACTGTGACACACACATGGACCGTACAGGAGCTGACACTGAGACACAAACATGGACCGTAGAGGAGCTGTCACTGAGACACACACATGGACAGTACAGGAGCTGACACTGAGGTACACACACATGGACCGCACAGGAGCTGACACTCGGACACACACAAGGAACATACAGGAGCTGACACTGAGACACACACACCGACCATACAGGAGCTGACACTGAGACACACACACCGACCATACAGGAGCTGACAATGAGACACACACTCACAGACCATACAGGAGCTGACACTGAGACACACACACACAGACCGTACAGGAGCTGACACTGAGACACACACAGGAACCATACAGGAGCTGACACTGAGACACACACACACAGACTGTACAGGAGCTGAAACTGAGACAAGCAAACACAGACCGTATAGGAGCTGTCACTGAGACACACACATGGACAGTACAGGAGCTGACACTGAGGTACACACACATGGACTGCACAGGAGCTGACAATCAGACACACACACGGAACACAGGAGCTGACACTGAGACACACACACATGGACCACACAGGAGCTGAAACTGAGAAACACACACATGGACCATACAGGAGTTGACACTGAGACACACACACACCATACAGGAGCTGACACTGAGACACACACACAGACTGTACAGGAGCTGAAACTGAGACACACAAACAGACTGTACAGGAGCTGACACTGAGACACACACACATGGACCGTACAGGAGCTGACACTGAGACACACACACAGCGCACAGGAGCTCACACCGAGACACACACACATGGACCATAAAGGTGCTGACACTGAGACAGACACAGACCGTACAGGAGCTGACACTAAGACACACACACAGACCGTACAGGAGCTGACACTGAGACACACACACATAGACCATACCGGAGATGACACTGAGACAAACACAAACACACGGACCATACAGGAGCTGTCTCTGAGACACACACAAAGACCATAGAGGAGCTGACAATGAGACACACACACATAGACCATACAGGAGCTGACACTGAGACACAAACACACAGACCGTACATGAGCTGACACAGAGACACACACAGGAACCATACAAGAACTGACACTGAGACACACACACACATATCATACAGGAGCTGAAACTGAGACACACACACACAGACCGTACAGGAGCTGTCACTGAGACGCACACATGGACCGCACAGGAGCTGACACTGAGACACACACGGACCGTACAGGAGCTGAAACTGAGACTCACACAGGGACCATACAGGAGCTGACACTGAGGTACACACAAATGGACCGTTAAGGAGCTGACACTGAGATACACACACACGGACCGTACAGAAGCTGTCACTGAGGCAAACACACACAGAAGGTAGAGGAGCTGACATTGAGACACTCACACAGACTGTACAGGAGCTGACACTGAGACACACACATGGACTGTACAGGAGCTGACACTGAGACACACAGACATGGACTGCACAGGAGCTGACACTCAGACACACACACGGAACACAGGAGCTGACACTGAGACACACACACATGGACCACACAGGAGCTGAAACTGAGAAACACACACATGGACCATACAGGAGTTGACACTGAGACACACACATACCATACAGGAGCTGACACTGAGACACACACACAGACTGTACAGGAGCTGAAACTGAGACACACAAACAGACTGTACAGGAGCTGACACTGAGACACACACACATGGAAAGTACAGGAGCTGACACTGAGACACACACACAGCGCACAGGAGCTCACACCGAGACACACACACATGGACCATAAAGGTGCTGACACTGAGACAGACACAGACCGTACAGGAGCTGACACTGAGACACACACACATAGACCATACCGGAGATGACACTGAGACAAACACAAACACACGGACCATACAGGAGCTGTCTCTGAGACACACACACAGACCATACAGGAGCTGACAATGAGACACACACACATAGACCATACAGGAGCTGACACTGAGACACAAACACACAGACCGTACATGAGCTGACACAGAGACACACACAGGAACCATACAAGAACTGACACTGAGACACACAAACACATATCGTACAGGAGCTGAAACTGAGACACACACACACAGACCGTACAGGAGCTGTCACTGAGACGCACACATGGACCGCACAGGAGCTGACACTGAGACACACACGGACCGTACAGGAGCTGAAACTGAGACTCACACAGGGACCATACAGGAGCTGACACTGAGATACACACAAATGGACCGTTAAGGAGCTGACACTGAGATACACACACACGGACCGTACAGAAGCTGTCACTGAGGCACACACACACAGAAGGTAGAGGAGCTGACATTGAGACACTCACACAGACTGTACAGGAGCTGACACTGAGACACACACATGGACTGTACAGGAGCTGACACTGAGACACACAGACATGGACCATAGAGGGGCTGACACTGAGACACACACACACTCATGGACCATACAGCAGCTGACACTGAGACAAACAAACACAGACTGTACAGGAGCTGACACTGAGACACACACGCAGACTGTACATGAGCTGACACTGAGAGACACACACGGACCATAACGGAGCTGACATTGAGACACACACACAGACTGTACAGGAGCTGACAATGAGACACACACACAGAAAGTAAAGGAGCTGACAATGAGACACACACACAGACTGTACAGGAGCTGACAATGAGACACACACACATTGCCCGTACAGGAGCTGACACTGAGACACACAAACGGACCGTACAGGAGCTGACATTGAGACACACACACATGTGCCATACAGGAGCTGACACTGAGACACACACGCAGACTGTACAGGAGCTGACACTGAGAGACACACACGGACCATAACGGAGCTGACACTGAGACACACACAGACTGTACAGGAGCTGAAAATGAGACACACACACAGACTGTACAGGAGCTGACAATGAGACACACACACATTGCCCGTACATGAGCTGACACTGATACACACAACACGGACTATACAGGAGCTCACAATGAGACACACACACAGACCCTACCGGATCTGACTCTGAGACACACAAACGGACCGTACAGGAGCTGAAATTGAGACACACACACATGTGCCATACAGGAGCTGACACTGAGACACACACGCAGACTGTACAGGAGCTGACACTGAGAGACACACACGGACCATAACGGAGCTGACACTGAGACACACACACAGACTGTACAGGAGCTGACAATGAGACACACACACAGACTGTACAGGAGCTGACAATGAGACACACACACAGACTGTACAGGAGCTGACAATGAGACACACACACATTGCCCGTACAGGAGCTAACACTGAGATACACACACACGGACCGTACAGGAGCTGATACTGAGGCGCACACAAACAGACTGTACAGGAGCTGACACTGACACACACACACACACTGTACAGGAGATGACACTGACACACACACACACACTGTACAGGAGCTGACACTGAGACACACACACAGACTGTACAGGAGATGACACTGACACACACACATACACTGTACAGGAGCTGACACTTAGACACACACATGGACCGTATAGGAGCTCACACTGAGACACACACGCAGACCGTACAGGAGCTGACACTGAGGCACACACACGCGGACCATACAGGAGCTGACACTGAGACACACACACGGACTCTACAGGAGCTGACACTGAGACACACACACGGACTGTACAGGAGCTGACACTGAGACACACACACACGGACCGTACTGGAGCTGACACTGAGACACACACAAACGGACCAGACAGGAGCTGACACTGAGACACACACACACAGACCGTACAGGAGCTGATACTGAGACACACACACGGACCATACAGCAGCTGACACTGAGACACACACACAGACCGTACAGGAGCTGACACTGAGACACACAACACGGACTGTACAGGAGCTCACAATGAGACACACACACAGACCCTACCGGAGCTGACTCTGAGACACACAAACGGACCGTACAGGAGCTGACATTGAGACACACACACATGTGCCCTACAGGAGCTGACACTGAGACACACACGCAGACTGTACAGGAGCTGACACTGAGAGACACACACGGACCAAAACGGAGCTGACACTGAGACACACACACAGACTGTACAGGAGCTGACAATGAGACACACACACAGACTGTACAGGAGCTGACAATGAGACACACACACAGACTGTACAGGAGCTGACAATGAGACACACACACATTGCCCGTACAGGAGCTGACACTGAGATACACACACACGGACCGTACAGGAGCTGATACTGAGGCGCACGAACACACACTGTACAGGAGCTGACACTGAGACACACACGCAGACTGTACAGGAGATGACACTGAGAGACACACACGGACCATAACGGAGCTGACACTGAGACACACACACAGACTGTACAGGAGCTGACAATGAGACACACACACAGACTGTACAGGAGCTGACAATGAGACACACACACATTGCCCGTACAGGAGCTGACACTGAGATACACACACACGGACCGTACAGGAGCTGATACTGAGGCGCACACAAACAGACTGTACAGGAGCTGACACTGACACACACACACACACACTGTACAGGAGATGACACTGACACACACACACACACTGTACAGGAGCTGACACTGAGACACACACACAGACTGTACAGGAGATGACACTGACACACACACATACACTGTACAGGTGCTGACACTGAGACACACACATGGACCGTACAGGAGCTCACACTGAGACACACACGCAGACCGTACAGGAGCTGACACTGAGGCACACACACGCGGACAATACAGGAGCTGACAATGAGACACACACACGGACTGTACAGGAGCTGACACGGAGACACACACACGGACTGTACAGGAGCTGACACTGAGACACACACACGGACCCTACAGGAGCTGACACTGAGACACACACACACAGACCATACTGGAGCTGACACTGAGACACACACACACGGACCAGACAGGAGCTGACACTGAGACACACACACACAGACCGTACAGGAGCTGATACTGAGACACACACACGGACCGTACAGCAGCTGACACTGAGACACACACACAGACTGTACAGGAGCTGACAATGAGACACACACACAGACTGTACAGGAGCTGACAATGAGACACACACACATTGCCCGTACAGGAGCTCACACTGAGACACACACGCAGACCGTACAGGAGCTGACACTGAGGCACACACACGCAGACCATACAGGAGCTGACACTGAGGCACACACACACAGATCGTACAGGAGCTGACACTGAGAGTCTCACACAGACTGTACAGGAGCTGACACTGAGACACACACACGGACTGTACAGGAGCTGACACTGAGACACACACACACACACACAGACTGTACAGAAGCTGACACTGAGACACACAACACGGACTGTACAGGAGCTCACAATGAGACACACACACAGACCCTACCGAAGCTGACTCTGAGACACACAAACGGACCGTACAGGAGCTGACATTGAGACACACACACATGTGCCATACAGGAGCTGACACTGAGACACATACACATGGACCGGACAGGAGCTGACACTGAGACACACAAACAGACCGTACAGGAGCTGTCACTGAGACACACACACAGACCATACAGGAGCTGACACTGAGACACACACACATGGACCGCACAGGAGCTGACACTGAGATATACACACATGGACTGTACAGGAGCTCACACTGACACACGCACACACACACACAGACTGTACAGGAGCTGACGCTGAGACACACGTGAACTGTACAGGAGCTGAAACTGAGACACACACACAGACTGTACAGGAGCTGACACTGAGACACACACACACGGACCGTACAGGAGCTGACACTGAGACACACACACAGACTGTACAGGAGCTGACACTGAGACACACACACAGATTGTACAGGAGCTGACACTGAGACAAACACATCAACCATACAGGAGCTGACAATGAGATGCACACTCGGAATGTACAGGAGCTGACACTGAGACACACACACGGATCGTACAGGAGCTGACACTGAGACAAAGACACGGACCGTACAGGAGCTAACACTGAGACACAAACACGGACTGTACAGGAGCTCACACTGAGACACACACACGGACTGTACAGCAGCTGACACTGAGACACACACACAGACCGTACAGGAGCTGACACTGAGACACACAACACGGACTGTACAGGAGCTCACAATGAGACACACATACAGACCCTACCGGAGCTGACTCTGAGACACACAAAAGGACCGTACAGGAGCTGACATTGAGACACACACACATGTGCCATACAGGAGCTGACACTGAGACACACACGCAGACTGTACAGGAGCTGACACTGAGGCACACACACACAGATCGTACAGGAGCTGACACTGAGACTCTCACACAGACTGTACTGGAGCTGACACTGAGACACACACACGGACCGTACAGGAGCTGACACTGAGACTCTCACACAGACTGTACAGGAGCTGACACTGAGACACACACACGGACCGTACAGGAGCTGACACTGAGATAGACACACATGGACTGTACAGGAGCTGACACGGAAACACCCACAGACACACACGGACCATAGAGGAGCTGACACTGAGACAGACACACAGACTGTACAGGAGCTGACGCTGAAACACACGTGAACTGTACAGGAGCTGAAAATGAGACACACATGCAGACTGTACAGGAGCTCACACTGAGATACACATGGAATGTACAGGAGCTGAAACTGATACACACACACAGACCATACAGGAGCTGACACTGAGACACACACACACACACGGACTGTACAGCAGCTGACACTGAGAAACACACACAGACCATACTGGAACTGAAACTGACACACACACGGATCATACGGGAGCTGAAACTCAGACACACACATGGACCGTACAGGAGCTGACAATGAGACGCACACACATATAGTACAGGAGCTGATACTGAGACACACACACGGACCGTAAAGGAGCTGACACTGAAACACACACACACGGACCGTACAGGAGCAGACACTGAGACACACAAACATGGACAGTACAGGAGCTGACACTGAGACACACACACAAATGGTACAGGAGATGACACTGAGACACACAAACGGACAATAAAGGAGCTGACACTGAAACACACACAGACCATACAGGAGCTGACACTGAGACACACACACATGGACCGTCCAGGAGCTGACACTGAGACACACACATGGACCATACAGGAGCTGACAATGAGACGCACACACATATAGTACAGGAGCAGACACTGAGACACACAAACATGGACCGTACAGGAGCTGACACTGAGACACACACACAAACGGTACAGGAGATGACACTGAGACACACAAATGGACAATAAAGGAGCTGACACTGAAACACACACAGACCATACAGGAGCTGACACTGAGACACACACACATGGACGGTCCAGGAGCTGACACTGAGACACACACATGGACCGTACAGGAGCTGACACTGTGACACACACACCGACCATACAGGAGCTGACAATGAGACACACACTCACAGACCATACAGGAGCTGACACTGAGAGACACACACATGGACCGTACAGGAGCTGACACTGAGACACACACATGGACCGTACAGGAGCTGACACTGTGACACACACACCGACCATACAGGAGCTGACACTGAGACACACACACACAGACCGTACAGGAGCTGACACTGAGACACACACAGGAACCATACAGGAGCTGACACTGAGACACACGCACACAGACTGTACAGGAGCTGACACTGAGACACGCAAACACAGCCCGTACAGGAGCTGTCACTGAGACACACACATGGACCGTACAGGAGCTGATACTGAGATACACACACATGGACCACAAAGGAGCTGACAATCAGACACACACACGGAACACAGGAGTTGACACTGAGACACACACACATGGACGACACAGGAACTGAAACTGAGAAACACACACATGGACCATACTGGAGTTGACACTGAGACACACACACACCATACAGGAGCTGACACTGAGACACACACACAGACTGTACAGGAGCTGAAACTGAGACACACAAACAGACTGTACAGGAGCTGTCTCTGAGACACACACATGGACCGTACAGGAGCTGACACTGAGACACACACACCGACCATACAGGAGCTGACAATGAGACACACACTCACAGACCATACAGGAGCTGACACTGAGACACACACACACAGACCGTACAGGAGCTGACACTGAGACACACACAGGAACCATACAGGAGCTGACACTGAGACACACACACACAGTTTGTACAGGAGCTGAAACTGAGACAAGCAAACACAGACCGTACAGGAGCTGTCACTGAGACACACAAATGGACCGCACAGGAGCTGACACTCAGACACACACACAGAACACAGGAGCTGACACTGAGACACACACACATGGACCACACAGGAGCTGAAACTGAGAAACACACACATGGACCGTACAGGAGCTGACACTGAGACACACACACAGACTGTACAGGAGCTGAAACTGAGACACACAAACAGACTGTACAGGAGCTGACACTGAGACACACACACATGGACCGTACAGGAGCTGAAACTGAGACACACACACAGCGCACAGGAGCTCATACCGAGACACACACACATGGACCATAAAGGTGCTGACACTAAGACACACACACAGACCGTACAGGAGCTGACACTGAGACACACTCTCATGGATCGTACAGGAGATGACACTGTGAAAAACACAAACACATGGACCATACAGGAGCTGTCTCTGAGACACACACCTGGAACGTACAGGAGCTGACAATGAGACAAACACACACAGACCATACATGAGAAGACACTGAGACACAAACACACAGACCGTACATGAGCTGACACTGAGACACACACAGGAACCATACAGGAACTGACACTGAGACACACACACAAATACCGTACAGGAGCTGAAACTGAGACACACACACACAGAACTTACAGGAGCTGTCACTGAGACACACACATGGACAGTACAGGAGCTCACACTGAGGTACACACATATGGACCGCACAGGAGCTGACACTCGGACACACACAAGGACCATACAGGAGCTGACACTGAGACACACACACCGACCATACAGGAGCTGACACTGAGACACACACACCGACCATACAGGAGCTGACAATGAGACACACACTCACAGGCCATACAGGAGCTGACACTGAGACACACACACACACAGACCGTACAGGAGCTGACACTGAGACACACACAGGAACCATACAGGAGCTGACACTGAGACACACACACACAGACTGTACAGGAGCTGAAACTGAGACAAGCAAACACAGACCGTACAGGAGCTGTCACTGAGACACAAACAGTGGACAGTACAGGAGCTGACACTGAGACACACACACATGGACCGTACAGGAGCTGACACTGAGACACACACACAGCGCACAGGAGCTCACACCGAGACACACACACATGGACCATAAAGGTGCTGACACTGAGACACACACAGAGCGTACAGGAGCTGACACTAAGACACACACACAGACCGTACAGGAGCTGACACTGAGACACACTCTCAAGGACCGTACAGGAGATGACACTGAGACAAACACAAACACACGGACCATACAGGAGCTGTCTCTGAGACACACACATGGAACGTACAGGAGCTGACACTGAGACACACACATAGACCATACAGGAGCTGACAATGAGACACACACACATAGACCATACAGGAGCGGACACTGAGACACAAGCACACAGACCGTACATGAGCTGACACTGAGACACACACAGGAAGCATACAAGAACTGACTCTGAGACACACACACACATTACGTACAGTAGCTGAAACTGAGACACACACACACAGACCGTACAGGAGCGGTCACTGAGATGCACAAATGGACCGCACAGGAGCTGACACTGAGACACACACGGACCGTACAGGAGCTGACACTGAGACACACACAGGGACCATACAGGAGCTGACACTGAGATACACACAAATGGACCGTTAAGTAGCTGACACTGAGATACACACACACGGACCGTACAGAAGCTGTCACTGAGGCACACACACACAGAAGGTAGAGGAGCTGACACTGAGACACTCACACAGACTGTACAGGAGCTGACACTGAGACACACACATGGACTGTACAGGAGCTGACAATGAGACACACAGACATGGACCATAGAGGGGCTGACACTGAGACACACACACACTCATGGACCATACAGGAGCTGAAACTGAGACACACAAACACAGACTGTACAGGAGCTGACACTGAGACACACACGCAGACTGTACAGGAGCTGACACTGAGAGAAACACACGGACCATAACGGAGCTGACACTGAGACACACACACAGACTGTACAGGAGCTGACAATGAGACACACACACAGACTGTACAGGAGCTGACAATGAGACACACACACAGACTGTACAGGAGCTGACAATGAGACACACACACATTGCCCGTACAGGAGCTGACACTCAGATACACACACACGGACCGTACAGGAGCTGTTACTGAGGCGCACACAAACAGACTGTACAGGAGCTGACACTGACACACACACACACACACTGTACAGGAGCTGACACTGAGACACACACACAGACTGTACAGGAGATGACACTGACACACACACACACACTGTACAGGAGCTGACACTGAGACACACACATGGACCGTATAGGAGCTCACACTGAGACACACACGCAGACCGTACAGGAGCTGACACTGAGGCACACACACGCAGACCATACAGGAGATGACACTGAGGCACACACACACAGATCGTACAGGAGTTGACACTGAGAGTCTCACACAGACTGTACAGGAGCTGACACTGAGACACACACACGGACTGTACAGGAGCAGACACTGAGACACACACACACACACACAGACTGTACAGAAGCTTACACTGAGACACACACACACAGACTGTACTGGAGCTCACAATGAGACACACACACAGACCCTACCGGAGCTGACTCTGAGACACACAAACGGACCGTACAGGAGCTGACTTTGAGACACACACACATGTGCCATACAGGAGCTGACATTGAGACACATACACAAGGACCGGACAGGAGCTGACACTGAGACACACAAACAGACCGTACAGGAGCTGTCACTGAGACACACACAAAGACCATACAGGAGCTGAAACTGAGACACATACACAGACTGTACAGGAGCTGACACTGAGACACACACACAGACTCTACAGGAGCTGACACTGAGACACACACATGGACCGTACAGGAGCTCACACTGAGACACACACGCAGACTGTACAGGAGCTGACACTGAGGCACACACACGCGGACCATACAGGAGCTAACACTGAGGCACACACACACAGATCGTACAGGAGCTGACACTGAGACTCTCACACAGACTGTACAGGAGCTGACACTGAGACACACACATGGACTGTACAGGAGCTGACACTGAGACACACACACACACACACAGACTGTACAGAAGCTGACACTGAGAAACACAACACGGACTGTACAGGAGCTCACAATGAGACACACACACAGACCCTACCAGAGCTGACTCTGAGACACACAAACGGACCGTACAGGAGCTGACATTGAGACACACACACATGTGCCATACAGGAGCTGATACTGAGACACATACACAAGGACCGGACAGGAGCTGACACGGAGACAAACAAACAGACCGTACAGGAGCTGTCACTGAGACACACACAAAGACCATACAGGAGCTGAAACTGAGACACATACACAGACTGTACAGGAGCTGACACTGAGACACACACAAATGGATCGTACAGGAGCAGACACTGGGACACACATGGACCGTAAAAAGCTAACACTGAGACACACACAGACCAAACAGTAGCTGACACTGAGACACACTCACATGGATCGTACAGCAGCTGAAATTGAGAAACCCACACATGGACAGTACAGGAGCTGACACAGAGACAGACACACGGACTGTACAGTAGCTGACACTGAGACACACTCACATGGACCGTACGCAGCTGAAACTGAGAAACCCACACATGGACAGTACAGGAGCTGACACTGAGGCACACACACAGACTCTACAGGAGCTGACACTGTGACACACACATGGACCGTACAGGAGCTGACACTGAGACACAAACATGGACCGTAGAGGAGCTGTCACTGAGACACACACATGGACAGTACAGGAGCTGACACTGAGGTACACACACATGGACCGCACAGGAGCTGACACTCGGACACACACAAGGACCATACAGGAGCTGACACTGAGACACACACAACGACCATACAGGAGCTGACACTGAGACACACACACCGACCATACAGGAGCTGACAATGAGACACACACTCACAGACCATACAGGAGCTGACACTGAGACACACACACACAGACCGTACAGGAGCTGACACTGAGACACACACAGGAACCATACAGGAGCTGACACTGAGACACACACACACAGACTGTACAGGAGCTGAAACTGAGATAAGCAAACACAGACCGTATAGGAGCTGTCACTGAGACACACACATGGAGAGTACAGGAGCTGACACTGAGGTACACACACATGGACTGCACAGGAGCTGACACTCAGACACACACACGGAACACAGGAGCTGACACTGAGACACACACACATGGACCACACAGGAGCTGAAACTGAGAAACACACACATGGACCATACAGGAGTTGACACTGAGACACACACACACCATACAGGAGCTGACACTGAGACACACACACAGACTGTACAGGAGCTGAAACTGAGACACACAAACAGACTGTACAGGAGCTGACACTGAGACACACACACATGGACCGTACAGGAGCTGACACTGAGACACACACACAGCGCAAAGGAGCTCACACCGAGACACACACACAAGGACCATAAAGGTGCTGACACTGAGACAGACACAGACCGTACAGGAGCTGACACTAAGACACACACACAGACCGTACAGGAGCTGACACTGAGACACACACACATAGACCATACCGGAGATGACACTGAGACAAACACAAACACACGGACCATACAGGAGCTGTCTCTGAGACACACACACAGACCATACAGGAGCTGACAATGAGACACACACACATAGACCATACAGGAGCTGACACTGAGACACAAACACACAGACCGTACATGAGCTGACACAGAGACACACACAGGAACCATACAAGAACTGACACTGAGACACACAAACACATATCGTACAGGAGCTGAAACTGAGACACACACACACAGACCGTACAGGAGCTGTCACTGAGACGCACACATGGACCGCACAGGAGCTGACACTGAGACACACACGGACCGTACAGGAGCTGAAACTGAGACTCACACAGGGACCATACAGGAGCTGACACTGAGATACACACAAATGGACCGTTAAGGAGCTGACACTGAGATACACACACACGGACCGTACAGAAGCTGTCACTGAGGCACACACACACAGAAGGTAGAGGAGCTGACATTGAGACACTCACACAGACTGTACAGGAGCTGACACTGAGACACACACATGGACTGTACAGGAGCTGACACTGAGACACACAGACATGGATCATAGAGGGGCTGACACTGAGACACACACACACTCATGGACTATACAGGAGCTGACACTGAGACACACAAACACAGACTGTACAGGAGCTGACACTGAGACACACACGCAGACTGTACAGGAGCTGACAATGAGACAAAGACACAGACTGTACAGGAGCTGACAATGAGACACACACACATTGCCCGTACAGGAGCTGACACTGAGACACACAACACGGACTATACAGGAGCTCACAATGAGACACACACACAGACCCTACCGGAGCTGACTCTGAGACACACAAACGGACCGTACAGGAGCTGACATTGAGACACACACACATGTGCCATACTGGAGCTGACACTGAGACACACACGCAGACTGTACAGGAGCTGACACTGAGAGACACACACGGACCATAACGGAGCTGACACTGAGACACACACACAGACTGTACAGGAGCTGACAATGAGACACACGCACATTGCCCGTACAGGAGCTGACACTGAGACACACAACACGGACTGTACAGGAGCTCACAATGAGACACACACACAGACCCTACCGGAGCTGACTCTGAGACACACAAACGGACCGTACAGGAGCTGACTTTGAGACACACACACATGTGCCCTACAGGAGCTGACACTGAGACACACACGCAGACTGTACAGGAGCTGACACTGAGAGACACACACGGACCAAAACGGAGCTGACACTGAGACACACACACAGACTGTACAGGAGCTGACAATGAGACACACACACAGACTGTACAGGAGCTGACAATGAGACACACACACAGACTTTACAGGAGCTGACAATGAGACACACGCAGATTGCCCGTACAGGAGCTGACACTGAGATACACACACACGGACCGTACAGGAGCTGATACTGAGGCGCACACACACACACTGTACAGGAGCTGACACTGAGACACACACACAGACTGTACAGGAGATGACACTGACACACACACATGGACTGTACAGGAGCTGACACTGAGACACACAGACATGGACTGCACAGGAGCTGACACTCAGACACACACACGGAACACAGGAGCTGACACTGAGACACACACATGGACCGTATAGGAGCTCACACTGAGACACACACGCAGACCGTACAGGAGCTGACACTGAGACACACACACAGACTGTACAGGAGATGACACTGACACACACACACACAGACTGTACAGGAGCTGACACTGAGACACACACATGGACCGTATAGGAGCTCACACTGAGACACACACGCAGACCGTACAGGAGCTGACAGTGAGGCACACACACGCAGAACATACAGGAGCTGACACTGAGGCACACACACACAGATCGTACAGGCACTGACACTGAGAGTCTCACACAGACTGTACAGCAACTGACACTGAGACACACACACGGACTGTACAGGAGCTGACACTGAGACACACACACAGACCGTACAGGAGCTGACACTGAGACACACACACATAGACCATACCGGAGATGACACTGAGACAAACACAAACACACGGACCATACAGGAGCTGTCTCTGAGACACACACACAGACCATACAGGAGCTGACAATGAGACACACACACATAGACCATACAGGAGCTGACACTGAGACACAAACACACAGACCGTACATGAGCTGACACAGAGACACACACAGGAACCATACAAGAACTGACACTGAGACACACACACACATATCGTACAGGAGCTGAAACTGAGACACACACACACAGACCGTACAGGAGCTGTCACTGAGACGCACACATGGACCGCACAGGAGCTGACACTGAGACACACACAAATGGACCGTTAAGGAGCTGACACTGAGATACACACACACGCACCGTAGAGAAGCTGTCACTGAGGCACACACACACAGAAGGTAGAGGAGCTGACATTGAGACACTCACACAGACTGTACAGGAGCTGACACTGAGACACACACATGGACTGTACAGGAGCTGACACTGAGACACACAGACATGGACCATAGAGGGGCTGACACTGAGACACATACACACTCATGGACCATACAGGAGCTGACACTGAGACACACAAACACAGACTGTACAGGAGCTGACACTGAGACACACACGCAGAGTGTACAGGAGCTGACAATGAGACACAGACACAGACTGTACAGGAGCTGACAATGAGACACACACACATTGCCCGTACAGGAGCTGACACTGAGACACACAACACGGACTGTACAGGAGCTCACAATGAGACACACACACAGACCCTACCGGAGCTGACTCTGAGACACACAAACGGACCGTACAGGAGCTGACATTGAGACACACACACATGTGCCATACAGGAGCTGACACTGAGACACACACGCAGACTGTACAGGAGCTGACACTGAGAGACACACACGGACCATAACGGAGCTGACACTGAGACACACACACAGACTGTACAGGAGCTGACAATGAGACACACACACATGGACCGTATAGGAGCTCACACTGAGACACACACGCAGACCGTACAGGAGCTGACACTGAGGCACACTCACGCGGACCATACAGGAGCTGACACTGAGACACACACACGGACTGTACAGGAGCTGACACTGAGACACACACACGGACTGTAAAGGAGCTGACACTGAGACACACACGCATGGATCGTACTGGAGCTGACACTGAGACACACACAAACGGACCAGACAGGAGCTGACACTGAGTCACACACACACAGACCGTACAGGAGCTGATACTGAGACACACACACGGACCGTACAGCAGCTGACACTGAGACACACACACAGACCGTACAGGAGCTGACACTGAGACACACAACACGGACTGTACAGGAGCTCACAATGAGACACACACACAGACCCTACCGGAGCTGACTCTGAGACACACAAATGGACCGTACAGGAGCTGACATTGAGACACACACACATGTGCCCTACAGGAGCTGACACTGAGACACACACGCAGACTGTACAGGAGCTGACACTGAGAGACACACACGGACCAAAACGGAGCTGACACTGAGACACACACACAGACTGTACAGGAGCTGACAATGAGACACACACACAGACTGTACAGGAGCTGACAATGAGACACACACACAGACTTTACAGGAGCTGACAATGAGACACACGCAGATTGCCCGTACAGGAGCTGACACTGAGATACACACACACGGACCGTACAGGAGCTGTTACTGAGGCGCACACACACACACTGTACAGGAGCTGACAATGAGACACACACACAGACTGTACAGGAGCTGACAATGAGACACACACACAGACTGTACAGGAGCTGACAATGAGACACACACACATTGCCCGTACAGGAGCTGACACTGAGATACACACACACGGACCGTACAGGAGCTGATACTGAGGCGCACAAACACACACTGTACAGGAGCTGACACTGAGACACACACGCAGACTGTACAGGAGATGACACTGAGTGACACACACGGACCATAACGGAGCTGACACTGAGACACACACACAGACTGTACAGGAGCTGAAACTGAGACACACACACAGACTGTACAGGAGCTGACACTGAGACACACACACACGGACCGTACAGGAGCTGACACTGAGACAAAAACACAGACTGTACAGGAGCTGACACTGAGACACACACACACAGATTGTACAGGAGCTGACACTGAGACAAACACATCGACCATACAGGAGCTGACAATGAGATGCACACTCGGAATGTACAGGAGCTGACACTGAGACACACACACGGATCGTACAGGAGCTGACACTGAGACAAAGACACGGACCGTACAGGAGCTGACACTGAGACACAAACACGGACTGTACAGGAGCTCACACTGAGACACACACACGGACCATACAGCAGCTGACACTGAGACACACACACAGATCGTACAGGAGCTGACACTGAGACACACAACACGGACTGTACAGGAGCTCACAATGAGACACACATACAGACCCTACCGGAGCTGACTCTGAGACACACAAACGGACCGTACAGGAGCTGACATTGAGACACACACACATGTGCCCTACAGGGGCTGACACTGAGACACACACGCAGACTGTACAGGAGCTGACACTGAGAGACACACACGGCCCATAACGGAGCTGACACTGAGACACACACACAGACTGTACAGGAGCTGACAATGAGACACACACACAGACTGTACAGGAGCTGACAATGAGACACACACACAGACTGTACAGGAGCTGACACTGAGACACACAGACATGGACCATAGAGGGGCTGACACTGAGACACACACACACTCATGGACCATACAGGAGCTGACACTGAGACACACAAACACAGACTGTACAGGAGCTGACACTGAGACACACACGCAGACTGTACAGGAGCTGACAATGAGACACAGACACAGACTGTACAGGAGCTGACAATGAGACACACACACATTGCCTGTACAGGAGCTGACACTGAGACACACAAACGGACCGTACAGGAGCTGACATTGAGACACACACACATGTGCCATACAGGAGCTGACACTGAGACACACACGCAGACTGTACAGGAGCTGACACTGAGAGACACACACGGACCATAACGGAGCTGACACTGAGACACACACACAGACTGTACAGGAGCTGAAAATGAGACACACACACAGACTGTACAGGAGCTGACAATGAGACACACACACATTGCCCGTACATGAGCTGACACTGAGACACACAACACGGACTATACAGGAGCTCACAATGAGACACACACACAGACCCTACCGGAGCTGACTCTGAGACACACAAACGGACCGTACAGGAGCTGACATTGAGACACACACACATGTGCCATACAGGAGCTGACACTGAGACACACACGCAGACTGTACAGGAGCTGACACTGAGAGACACACACGGACCATAACGGAGCTGACACTGAGACACACACACAGACTGTACAGGAGCTGACAATGAGACACACACACAGACTGTACAGGAGCTGACAATGAGACACACACACAGACTGTACAGGAGCTGACAATGAGACACACACACATTGCCCGTACAGGAGCTGACATTGAGATACACACACACGGACCGTACAGGAGCTGATACTGAGGCGCACACAAACAGACTGTACAGGAGCTGACACTGACACACACACACACACTGTACAGGAGATGACACTGACACACACACACACACTGTACAGGAGCTGACACTGAGACACACACACAGACTGTACAGGAGATTACTCTGACACACACACATACACTGTACAGGAGCTGACACTGAGACACACACATGGACCGTATAGGAGCTCACACTGAGACACACACGCAGACCGTACAGGAGCTGACACTGAAGCACACACACGCGGACCATACAGGAGCTGACACTGAGACACACACACGGACTGTACAGGAGCTGACAATGAGACACACACACAGACTGTACAGGAGCTGACAATGAGACACATACACATTGCCCGTACAGGAGCTGACACTGAGATACACACACACGGACCGTACAGGAGCTGATACTGAGGCGCACACAAACAGACTGTACAGGAGCTGACACTGACACACACACACACACTGTACAGGAGATGACACTGACACACACACACACACTGTACTGGAGCTGACACTGAGACACACAC
The DNA here is from genome assembly GCF_017639515.1 of Carcharodon carcharias. NCBI lineage: Eukaryota > Metazoa > Chordata > Chondrichthyes > Lamniformes > Lamnidae > Carcharodon > Carcharodon carcharias. The sequence continues at coordinate 4,230,618 of NC_054478.1, read as the reverse complement.
ACAGACTGTACAGGAGATGACACTGACACACACACATACACTGTACAGGAGCTGACACTGAGACACACACATGGACCGTACAGGAGCTCACACTGAGACACACACGCAGACCGTACAGGAGCTGACACTGAGGCACACACACGCGGACCATACAGGAGCTGACACTGAGAAACACACACGTACTGTACAGGAGATGACACTGAGACACACACACGGACTGTACAGGAGCTGACACTGAGACACACACACGGACCCTACAGGAGCTGACACTGAGACACACACACATGGACCGTACTGGAGCTGACACTGAGACACACACACACGGACCAGACAGGAGCTGACACTGAGACACACACACACAGACCGTACAGGAGCTGATACTGAGACACACACACGGACCATACAGCAGCTGACACTGAGACACACACACAGACCGTACAGGAGCTGACACTGAGACACACAACACGGACTGTACAGGAGCTCACAATGAGACACATACACAGACCCTACCGGAGCTGACTCTGAGACACACAAACGGACCGTACAGGAGCTGACATTGAGACACACACACATGTGCCATACAGGAGCTGACACTGAGACACACACGCAGACTGTACAGGAGCTGACACTGAGAGACACACACGGACCATAACGGAGCTGACACTGAGACACACACACAGACTGTACAGGAGCTGACAATGAGACACACACACAGACTGTACAGGAGCTGACAATGAGACACACACACAGACTTTACAGGAGCTGACAATGAGACACACGCAGATTGCCCGTACAGGAGCTGACACTGAGATACACACACACGGACCGTACAGGAGCTGATACTGAGGCGCACACACACACACTGTACAGGAGCTGACACTGAGACACACACACAGACTGTACAGGAGATGACACTGACACACACACACACACTGTACAGGAGCTGACACTGAGACACACACACAGACTGTACAGGAGATGACACTGACACACGCACACACAGACTGTACAGGAGCTGACACTGAGACACACACATGGACCGTATAGGAGCTCACACTGAGACACACACGCAGACCGTACAGGAGCTGACACTGAGGCACACACACGCAGACCATACAGGAGCTGACACTGAGGCACACACACACAGATCGTACAGGAGCTGACACTGAGAGTCTCACACAGACTGTACAGCAACTGACACTGAGACACACACACGGACTGTACAGGAGCTGACACTGAGACACACACACAGACCGTACAGGAGCTGACACTGAGACACACACACATAGACCATACCGGAGATGACACTGAGACAAACACAAACACACGGACCATACAGGAGCTGTCTCTGAGACACACACACAGACCATACAGGAGCTGACAATGGGACACACACACATAGACCATACAGGAGCTGACACTGAGACACAAACACACAGACCGTACATGAGCTGACACAGAGACACACACAGGAACCATACAAGAACTGACACTGAGACACACACACACATATCGTACAGGAGCTGAAACTGAGACACACACACACAGACCGTACAGGAGCTGTCACTGAGACGCACACATGGACCGCACAGGAGCTGACACTGAGACACACACGGACCTTACAGGAGCTGAAACTGAGACTCACACAGGGACCATACAGGAGCTGACACTGAGATACACTCAAATGGACCGTTAAGGAGCTGACACTGAGATACACACACACGCACCGTACAGAAGCTGTCACTGAGGCACACACACACAGAAGGTAGAGGAGCTGACATTGAGACACTCACACAGACTGTACAGGAGATGACACTGAGACACACACATGGACTGTACAGGAGCTGACACTGAGACACACAGACATGGACCATAGAGGGGCTGACACTGAGACCCACACACACTGATGGACCATACAGGAGCTGACACTGAGACACACAAACACAGACTGTACAGGAGCTGACACTGAGACACACAAACACAGACTGTACAGGAGCTGACACTGAGACACACACGCAGACTGTACAGGAGCTGACAATGAGACACAGACACAGACCGTACAGGAGCTGACAATGAGACACACACACATTGCCCGTACAGGAGCTGACACTGAGACACACAAACGGACCGTACAGGAGCTGACATTGAGACACACACACATGTGCCATACAGGAGCTGACACTGAGACACACACGCAGACTGTACAGGAGCTGACACTGAGACACACAACACGGACTATACAGGAGCTCACAATGAGACACACACACAGACCCTACCGGAGCTGACTCTGAGACACACAAACGGACCGTACAGGAGCTGACATTGAGACACACACACATGTGCCATACTGGAGCTGACACTGAGACACACACGCAGACTGTACAGGAGCTGACACTGAGAGACACACACGGACCATAACGGAGCTGACACTGAGACACACACACAGACTGTACAGGAGCTGACAATGAGACACACACACAGACTGTACAGGAGCTGACAATGAGACACACACACAGACTGTACAGGAGCTGACAATGAGACACACACACATTGCCCGTACAGGAGCTGACACTGAGATACACACACATGGACCGTACAGGAGCTGATACTGAGGCGCACACAAACAGACTGTACAGGAGCTGACACTGACACACACACACACACTGTACAGGAGATGACACTGACACACACACACACACTGTACAGGAGCTGACACTGAGACACACACACAGACTGTACAGGAGATGACACTGACACACACACATACACTGTACAGGAGCTGACACTGAGACACACACATGGACCGTACAGGAGCTCACACTGAGACACACACGCAGACCGTACAGGAGCTGACACTGAGGCACACACACGCGGACCATACAGGAGCTGACACTGAGACACACACACGGACTGTACAGGAGCTGACACTGAGACACACACACGGACTGTACAGGAGCTGACACTGAGACACACACACACGGATCGTACTGGAGCTGAAACTGAGACACACACAAACGGACCAGACAGGAGCTGACACTGAGACACACACACACAGACCGTACAGGAGCTGATACTGATACACACACACGGACCGTACAGCAGCTGACACTGAGACACACACACAGACCGTACAGGAGCTGACACTGAGACACACAACACGGACTGTACAGGAGCTCACAATGAGACACACACACAGACCCTACCGGAGCTGACTCTGAGACACACAAACGGACCGTACAGGAGCTGACATTGAGACACACACACATGTGCCCTACAGGAGCTGACACTGAGACACACACGCAGACTGTACAGGAGCTGACACTGAGAGACACACACGGACCAAAACGGAGCTGACACTGAGACACACACACAGACTGTACAGGAGCTGACAATGAGACACACACACAGACTGTACAGGAGCTGACAATGAGACACACACACAGACTGTACAGGAGCTGACAATGAGACACACACACATTGCCCGTAAAGGAGCTGATACTGAGATACACACACACGGACCGTACAGGAGCTGATACTGAGGTGCACAAACACACACTGTACAGGAGCTGACACTGAGACACACACGCAGACTGTACAGGAGATGGCACTGAGAGACACACACGGACCATAACGGAGCTGACACTGAGACACACACACAGACTGTACAGGAGCTGAAACTGAGACACACACACAGACTGTACAGGAGCTGACACTGAGACACACACACACGGACCGTACAGGAGCTGACACTGAGACACACACACAGACTGTACAGGAGCTGACACTGAGACACACACACACAGATTGTACAGGAGCTGACACTGAGACAAACACATCGACCATACAGGAGCTGACAATGAGATGCACACTCGGAATGTACAGGAGCTGAACTGAGACACACACACGGATCGTACAGGAGCTTACACTGAGACAAAGACACGGACCAGACAGGAGCTGACACTGAGACACAAACACGGACTGTACAGGAGCTCACACTGAGACACACACACGGACCGTACAGCAGCTGACACTGAGACACACACACAGACCGTACAGGAGCTGACACTGAGACACACAACACGGACTGTACAGGAGCTCACAATGAGACACACATACAGACCCTACCGGAGCTGACTCTGAGACACACAAACGGACCGTACAGGAGCTGACATTGAACACACACACATGTGCCATACAGGAGCTGACACTGAGACACACACGCAGACTGTACATGAGCTGACACTGAGAGACACACACGGACCATAACGGAGCTGACACTGAGACACACACACAGACTGTACAGGAGCTGACACTGAGAGACACACACGGACCATAACGGAGCTGACACTGAGACACACACACAGACTGTACAGGAGCTGAAAATGAGACACACACACAGACTGTACAGGAGCTGACAATGAGACACACACACATTGCCCGTACATGAGCTGACACTGAGACACACAACACGGACTATACAGGAGCTCACAATGAGACACACACACAGACCCTACCGGAGCTGACTCTGAGACACACAAACGGACCGTACAGGAGCTGACATTGAGACACACACACATGTGCCATACAGGAGCTGACACTGAGACACACACGCAGACTGTACAGGAGCTGACACTGAGAGACACACACGGACCATAACGGAGCTGACACTGAGACACACACACAGACTGTACAGGAGCTGACAATGAGACACACACACAGTCTGTACAGGAGCTGACAATGAGACACACACACAGACTGTACAGGAGCTGACAATGAGACACACACACATTGCCCGTACAGGAGCTGACACTGAGATACACACACACGGACCGTACAGGAGCTGATACTGAGGCGCACACAAACAGACTGTACAGGAGCTGAAACTGACACACACACACACACTGTACAGGAGATGACACTGACACACACACACACACTGTACAGGAGCTGACAATGAGACACACACACAGACTGTACAGGAGATGACACTGACACACACACATACACTGTACAGGAGCTGACACTGAGACACACACATGGAACGTATAGGAGCTCACACTGAGACACACACGCAGACCGTACAGGAGCTGACACTGAGGCACACACACGCGGACCATACAGGAGCTGACACTGAGACACACACACGGACTGTACAGGAGCTGACAATGAGACACACACACAGACTGTACAGGAGCTGACAATGAGACACACACACATTGCCCGTACAGGAGCTGACACTGAGATACAGACACACACTGTACAGGAGATGACACTGACACACACACACACACTGTACTGGAGCTGACACTGAGACACACACACAGACTGTACAGGAGATGACACTGACACACACACATACACTGTACAGGAGCTGACACTGAGACACACACATGGACCGTACAGGAGCTCACACTGAGACACACACGCAGACCGTACAGGAGCTGACACTGAGGCACACACACGCGGACCATACAGGAGCTGACACTGAGAAACAAACACGGACTGTACAGGAGATGACACTGAGACACACACATGGACTGTACAGGAGCTGACACTGAGACACACACACGGACCCTACAGGAGCTGACACTGAGACACACACACACGGACCGTACTGGAGCTGACACTGAGACACACACACACGGACCAGACAGGAGCTGATAATGAGACACACACACACAGACCGTACAGGAGCTGATACTGAGACACACACACGGACCATACAGCAGCTGACACTGAGACACACACACAGACTGTACAGGAGCTGACACTGAGACACACAACACGGACTGTACAGGAGCTCACGATGAGACACACACACAGACCCTACCGGAGCTGACTCTGAGACACACAAACGGACCGTACAGGAGCTGACATTGAGACACACACACATGTGCCATACAGGAGCTGACATTGAGACACACACGCAGACTGTACAGGAGCTGACACTGAGACACACAAACGGACCGTACAGGAGCTGACAATGAGACACACACACAGACTGTACAGGAGCTGACAATGAGACACACACACAGACTTTACAGGAGCTGACAATGAGACACACGCAGATTGCCCGTACAGGAGCTGACACTGAGATACACACACACGGACCGTACAGGAGCTGATACTGAGGCGCACACACACACACTGTACAGGAGCTGACACTGAGACACACACACAGACTGTACAGGAGATGACACTGACACACACACACACACTGTACAGGAGCTGACACTGAGACACACACACAGACTGTACAGGAGATGACACTGACACACACACACACAGACTGTACAGGAGCTGACACTGAGACACACACATGGACCGTATAGGAGCTCACACTGAGACACACACGCAGACCGTACAGGAGCTGACACTGAGGCACACACACGCAGACCATACAGGAGCTGACACTGAGGCACACACACACAGATCGTACAGGAGCTGACACTGAGAGTCTCACACAGACTGTACAGCAACTGACACTGAGACACACACACGGACTGTACAGGAGCTGACACTGAGACACACACACACACACACAGACTGTACAGAAGCTGACACTGAGACACACAACACGGACTGTACAGGAGCTCACAATGAGACACACACACAGACCCTACCGGAGCTGACTCTGAGACACACAAACGGACCGTACAGGAGCTGACATTGAGACACACACACATGTGCCATACAGGAGCTGACACTGAGACACATAGACACGGACCGGACAGGAGCTGACACTGAGACACACAAACAGACCGTACAGGAGCTGTCACTGAGACACACACACAGACCATACAGGAGCTGACACTGAGACACACACACATGGACCGCACAGGAGCTGACACTGAGATATACACACATGGACTGTACAGGAGCTCACACTGACACACGCACACACACACACAGACTGTACAGGAGCTGATGCTGAGACACACGTGAACTGTACAGGAGCTGAAACTGAGACACACACACAGACTGTACAGGAGCTGACACTGAGACACACACACACGGACCGTACAGGAGCTGACACTGAGACACACACACAGACTGTACAGGAGCTGACACTGAGACACACACACAGATTGTACAGGAGCTGACACTGAGACAAACACATCGACCATACAGGAGCTGACAATGAGATGCACACTCGGAATGTACAGGAGCTGACACTGAGACACACACACGGATCGTACAGGAGCTGACACTGAGACAAAGACACGGACCGCACAGGAGCTCACACTGAGACACAAACACGGACTGTACAGGTGCTCACACTGAGACACACACACGGACCGTACAGCAGCTGACACTGAGACACACACACAGACCGTACAGGAGCTGACACTGAGGCACACAACACGGACTGTACAGGAGCTCACAATGAGACACACATACAGACCCTACCGGAGCTGACTCTGAGACACACAAACGGACCATACAGGAGCTGACATTGAGACCACACACATGTGCCATACAGGAGCTGACACTGAGACACACACGCAGACTGTACAGGAGCTGACACTGAGAGACACACACGGACCATAACGGAGCTGACACTGAGACACACACACAGACTGTACAGGAGCTGACAATGAGACACACACACAGACTGTACAGGAGCTGACAATGACACACACACACAGACTGTACAGGAGCTTCTAATGAGACACACACACATTGCCCGTACAGGAGCTGACACTGAGACACACAACACGGAATGTACAGGAGCTCACAATGAGACACACACACAGACCCTACCGGAGCTGACTCTGAGACACACAAATGGACCGTACAGGAGCTGACATTGAGACACATACACATGTGCCATACAGGAGCTGACACTGAGACACACACGCAGACTGTACAGGAGCTGACACTGAGAGAACACATGGACCATAACGGAGCTGACACTGAGACACACACACAGACTGTAAAGGAGCTGACAATGAGACACACACACAGACTGTACAGGAGCTGACAATGAGACACACGCACATTGCCCGTACAGGAGCTGACACTGAGACACACAACACGGACTGTACAGGAGCTCACAATGAGACACACACACAGACCCTACCGGAGCTGACTCTGAGACACACAAACGGACCGTACAGGAGCTGACATTGAGACACACACGCATGTGCCATACAGGAGCTGACACTGAGACACACACGCAGACTGTACAGGAGCTAACACTGAGAGACACACATGGACCATAACGGAGCTGACACTGAGACACACACACAGACTGTACAGGAGCTGACAATGAGACACACACACAGACTGTACAGGAGCTGACAATGAGACACACACACAGACTGTACAGGAGCTGACAATGAGACACACACACATTGCCCGTACAGGAGCTGACACTGAGATACACACACACGGACCATACAGGAGCTGATACTGAGGCGCACACAAACAGACTGTACAGGAGCTGACACTGACACACACACACAGACTGTACAGGAGATGACACTGCCACACACACACACTGTACAGGAGCTGACACTGAGACACACACACAGACTGTACAGGAGATGACACTGACACACACACACACACTGTACAGGAGCTGACACTGAGACACACACATGGACCATACAGGAGCTCACACTGAGACACACACGCAGACCGTACAGGAGCTGACACTGAGGCACACACACGCGGACCATACAGGAGCTGACACTGAGGCTCACACACACAGATCGTACAGGAGCTGACACTGAGACACACACACATGGACCGTACAGGAGCTGACACTGAGACACTCACACAGCGCACAGGAGCTCACACCGAGACACACACACATGGACCATAAAGGTGCTGACACTGAGACACACACAGATTGTACAGGAGCTGACACTAAGACACACACACAGACCGTACAGGAGCTGACACTGAGACACACTCTCAAGGACCGTACAGGAGAAGACACTGAGACAAACACAAACACACGGACCATACAGGAGCTGTCTCTGAGACACACACATGGAACGTACAGGAGCTGACACTGAGACACACACACAGACCATACAGGAGCTGACAATGAGACACACACACATAGACCATACAGGAGCGGACACTGAGACACAAGCACACAGACCGTACATGAGCTGACACTGAGACGCACACAGGAACCATACAAGAACTGACACTGAGACACACACACACATATCGTACAGTAGCTGAAACTGAGACACACACACACAGACCGTACAGGAGCAGTCACTGAGACGCACAAATGGACCGCACAGGAGCTGACACTGAGACACACACGGACCGTACAGGAGCTGACACTGAGACTCACACAGGGACCATACAGGAGCTGACACTGAGATACACACAAATGGACCGTTAAGGAGCTGACACTGAGATACACACACACGGACCGTACAGAAGCTGTCACTGAGGCACACACACACAGAAGGTAGAGGAGCTGACACTGAGACACTCACACAGACTGTACAGGAGCTGACACTGAGACACACACATGGACTGTACAGGAGCTGACACTGAGACACACAGACATGGACCATAGAGGGGCTGACACTGAGACACACACACACTCATGGACCATACAGGAGCTGAAACTGAGACACACAAACACAGACTGTACAGGAGCTGACACTGAGACACACACGCAGACTGTACAGGAGCTGACAATGAGACACACACACAGACTGTACAGGAGCTGACAATGAGACACACACACAGACTGTACAGGAGCTGACAATGAGACACACACACATTGCCCGTACAGGAGCTGACACTGAGATACACACACACGGACCGTACAGGAGCTGATACTGAGGCGCACACAAACAGACTGTACAGGAGCTGACACTGAGACACACACACAGACTGTACAGGAGATGACACTGACACACACACACACACTGTACAGGAGCTGACACTGATACACACACACAGACTGTACAGGAGATGACACTGACACACACACACACACACTGTACAGGAGCTGACACTGAGACACACACATGGACCGTATAGGAGCTCACACTGAGACACACACGCAGACCGTACAGGAGCTGACACTGAGGCACACACACGCGGACCATACAGGAGCTGACACTGAGGCACACACACACAGATCGTACAGGAGCTGACACTGAGAGTCTCACACAGACTGTACAGGAGCTGACACTGAGACACACACACGGACTGTACAGGAGCAGACACTGAGACACACACACACACACACAGACTGTACAGAAGCTGCCACTGAGACACACAACATGGACTGTACAGGAGCTCACAATGAGACACACACACAGACCCTACCGGAGCTGACTCTGAGACACACAAACGGACCGTACAGGAGCTGACATTGAGACACACACACATGTGCCATACAAGAGCTGACACTGAGACACATACACAAGGAATGGACAGGAGCTGACACTGAGACACACAAACAGACCGTACAGGAGCTGTCACTGAGACACACACGCAGACCGTACAGGAGCTGACACTGAGGCACACACACGCGGACCATACAGGAGCTGACACTGAGGCACACACACACAGATCTTACAGGAGCTGACACTGAGAGTCTCACACAGACTGTACAGGAGCTGACACTGAGACACACACACGGACTGTACAGGAGCTGACACTGAGACACACACACACACACACAGACTGTACAGAAGCTGACACTGAGACACACAACACGGACTGTACAGGAGCTCACAATGCGACACACACACAGACCCTACCGGAGCTGACTCTGAGACACACAAACGGACCGTACAGGAGCTGACATTGAGACACACACACATGTGCCCTACAGGAGCTGACACTGAGACACACACGCAGACTGTACAGGAGCTGACACTGAGAGACACACACGGACCAAAACGGAGCTGACACTGAGACACACACACAGACTGTACAGGAGCTGACAATGAGACACACACACAGACTGTACAGGAGCTGACAATGAGACACACACACAGACTGTACAGGAGCTGACAATGAGACACACACACATTGCCCGTACAGGAGCTGACACTGAGATACACACACACGGACCGTACAGGAGCTGATACTGAGGCGCACGAACACACACTGTACAGGAGCTGACACTGAGAGACACACGCAGACTGTACAGGAGATGACACTGAGAGACACACACGGACCATAACGGAGCTGACACTGAGACACACACACAGACTGTACAGGAGCTGACAATGAGACACACACACAGACTGTACAGGAGCTGACAATGAGACACACACACATTGCCTGTACAGGAGCTGACACTGAGATACACACACACGGACCGTACAGGAGCTGATACTGAGGCGCACACAAACAGACTGTACAGGAGCTGACACTGACACACACACACACACACTGTACAGGAGATGACACTGACACACACACACACACTGTACAGGAGATGACACTGACACACACTCACAGACCATACAGGAGCTGACACTGAGACACACAAACACAGACCGTACAGGAGCTGACACTGAGACACACACAGGAACCATACAGGAGCTGACACTGAGACACACACACACAGACTGTACAGGAGCTGAAACTGAGACAAGCAAACACAGACCGTATAGGAGCTGTCACTGAGACACACACATGGACAGTACAGGAGCTGACACTGAGGTACACACACATGGACTGCACAGGAGCTGACACTCAGACACACACACGGAACACAGGAGCTGACACTGAGACACACACACATGGACCACACAGGAGCTGAAACTGAGAAACACACACATGGACCATACAGGAGTTGACACTGAGACACACACACACCATACAGGAGCTGACACTGAGACACACACACAGACTGTACAGGAGCTGAAACTGAGACACACAAACAGACTGTACAGGAGCTGACACTGAGACACACACACATGGACCGTACGGGAGCTGACACTGAGACACACACACAGCGCACAGGAGCTCACACCGAGACACACACACATGGACCATAAAGGTGCAGACAATGAGACAGACACAGACCGTACAGGAGCTGACACTAAGACACACACACAGACCGTACAGGAGCTGACACTGAGACACACACACATAGACCATACCGGAGATGACACTGAGACAAACACAAACACACGGACCATACAGGAGCTGTCTCTGAGACACACACACAGACCATACAGGAGCTGACAATGAGACACACACACATAGACCATACAGGAGCTGACACTGAGACACAAACACACAGCCCGTACATGAGCTGACACAGAGACACACACAGGAACCATACAAGAACTGACACTGAGACACACACACACATATCGTACAGGAGCTGAAACTGAGACACACACACACAGACCGTACAGGAGCTGTCACTGAGACGCACACATGGACCGCACAGGAGCTGACACTGAGACACACACGGACCGTACAGGAGATGAAACTGAGACTCACACAGGGACCATACAGGAGCTGACACTGAGATACACACAAATGGACCGTTAAGGAGCTGACACTGAGACACATACGCAGACTGTACAGGAGCTGACACTGAGAGACACACACGGACCATAACGGAGCTGACACTGAGACACACAAACACAGACTGTACAGGAGCTGACACTGAGACACACACGCAGACTGTACAGGAGCTGACACTGATAGACACACACGGACCATAACGGAGCTGACATTGAGACACACACACAGACTGTACAGGAGCTGACAATGAGACACACACGCAGACTGTACAGGAGCTGACAATGAGACACACACACAGACTGTACAGGAGCTGACAATGAGACACACACACATTGCCCGTACATGAGCTGACACTGAGACACACAACACGGACTATACAGGAGCTCACAATGAGACACACACACAGACCCTACTGGAGCTGACTCTGAGACACACAAACGGACCGTACAGGAGCTGACATTGAGACACACACACATGTGCCATACAGGAGCTGACACTGAGACACACACGCAGACTGTACAGGAGCTGACACTGAGAGACACACACGGACCATAACGGAGCTGACACTGAGACACACACACAGACTGTACAGGAGCTGACAATGAGACACACACACAGACTGTACAGGAGCTGACAATGAGACACACACACAGACTGTACAGGAGCTGACAATGAGACACACACACATTGCCCGTACAGGAGCTGACACTGAGATACACACACACGGACCGTACAGGAGCTGATACTGAGGCGCACACAAACAGACTGTACAGGAGCTGACACTGACACACACACACACACTGTACAGGAGATGACACTGACACACACACACACACTTTACAGGAGATGACACTGAGACACACACACAGACTGTACAGGAGATGACACTGACACACACACATACACTGTACAGGAGCTGACACTGAGACACACACATGGACCGTATAGGAGCTCACACTGAGACACACACGCAGACCGTACAGGAGCTGACGCTGAGGCACACACACGCGGACCATACAGGAGCTGACACTGAGACACACACACACAGACCGTACAGGAGCTGATACTGAGACACACACACGGACCGTACAGCAGCTGACACTGAGACACACACACAGACCGTACAGGAGCTGACACTGAGACACACAACACGGACTGTACAGGAGCTCACAATGAGACACACACACAGACCCTACCGGAGCTGACTCTGAGACACACAAACGGACCGTACAGGAGCTGACATTGAGACACACACACATGTGCCCTACAGGAGCTGACACTGAGACACACACGCAGACTGTACAGGAGCTCACACTGAGAGACACACACGGACCAAAACGGAGCTGACACTGAGACACACACACAGACTGTACAGGAGCTGACAATGAGACACACACACAGGCTGTACAGGAGCTGACAATGAGACACACACACAGACTGTACAGGAGCTGACAATGAGACACACACACATTGCCCGTACAGGAGCTGACACTGAGATACACTCACACGGACCGTACAGGAGCTGATACTGAGGCGCACACACACACACTGTACAGGAGCTGACACTGAGACACACACGCAGACTGTACAGGAGATGACACTGAGAGATACACACGGACCATAACGGAGCTGACACTGAGACACACACACAGACTGTACAGGAGCTGACAATGAGACACACACACAGACTGTACAGGAGCTGACAATGAGACACACACACGGACTGTACAGGAGCTGACAATGAGACACACACACATTGCCCGTACAGGAGCTGACACTGAGATTCACACACTCAGAACGTACAGGAGCTGATACTGAGGCGCACACAAACAGACTGTACAGGAGCTGACACTGACACACACACACACACTGTACAGGAGATGACACTGACACACACACTCACACTGTACAGGAGCTGACACTGAGACACACACACAGACTGTACAGGAGATGACACTGACACACACACACATACACTGTACAGGAGCTGACACTGAGACACATACATGGACCGTACAGGAGCTCACACTGAGACACACACGCAGACCGTACAGGAGCTGACACTGAGGCACACACACGCGGACAATACAGGAGCTGACACTGAGACACACACACGGAATGTACAGGAGCTGACACTGAGACACACACACGGACTGTACAGGAGCTGACACTGAGACACAGACACGGACCCTACAGGAGCTGACACTGAGACACACACACACAGAACATACTGGAGCTGACACTGAGACACACACACACGGACCAGACAGGAGCTGACACTGAGACACACACACACAGACTGTACAGGAGCTGATACTGAGACACACACACGGACCGTACAGCAGCTGACACTGAGACACACATACAGACTGTACAGGAGCTGACAATGAGACACACACACAGACTGTACAGGAGCTGACAATGAGACACACACACATTGCCCGTACAGGAGCTGACACTCAGATACACACACACGGACCGTACAGGAGCTGATACTGAGGCGCACACACACACACTGTACAGGAGCTGACACTGAGACACACACACAGACTGTAAAGGAGATGACACTGACACACACACACACACTGTACAGTAGCTGACACTGAGACACACACATGGACCGTACAGGAGCTCACACTGAGACACACACGCAGACCGTATAGGAGCTGACACTGAGGCACACACACGCAGACCATACAGGAGCTGACACTGAGGCACACACACGGACTGTACAGGAGCTGACACTGAGACACACACACGGACTGTATAGGAGCTGACACTGAGACACACACACGGACTGTACTGGAGCTGACACTGAGACACACACACACACACACAGACTGTACAGAAGCTGACACTGAGACACACAACACGGAGAGTACAGGAGCTCACAATGAGACACACATACAGACCCTAAAGGAGCTGACTCTGAGACACACAAACGGACCGTACAGGAGCTGACATTGAGACACACACACATGTGCCATACAGGAGCTGACACTGAGACACATACACACGGACCGGACAGGAGCTGACACTGAGACACACAAACAGACCGTACAGGAGCTGTCACTGAGACACACACACAGACCATACAGGAGCTGATACTGAGGCGCACACACACACACTGTACAGGAGCTGACACTGAGACACACACACAGACTGTACAGGAGATGACACTGACACACACACAGACACTGTACAGGAGCAGACACTGAGACACACACATGGACCGTACAGGAGCTGACACTGAGGCACACACACGCAGACCATACAGGAGCTGACACTGAGGCACACACACACAGATCGTACAGGAGCTGACACTGAGAGTCTCACACAGACTGTACAGGAGCTGAGACTGAGACACACACACGGACTGTACTGGAGCTGACACTGAGACACACACACACACACACACAGACTGTACAGAAGCTGACACTGAGACACACAACACGGACTGTACAGGAGCTCACAATGAGACACACACACAGACCCTAAAGGAGCTGACTCTGAGACACACAAACGGACCGTACAGGAGCTGACATTGAGACACACACACATGTGCCATACAGGAGCTGACACTGAGACACATACACACGGACCGGACAGGAGCTGACACTGAGACACACAAACAGACCGTACAGAAGCTGTCACTGAGACACACACACAGACCATACAGGAGCTGACACTGAGACACACACACATGGACTGTACAGGAGCTCACACTGACACACGCACACACACACACAGACTGTACAGGAGCTGACGCTGAGACACACGTGAACTGTACAGGAGCTGAAACTGAGAGACACACACAGACTGTACAGGAGCTGACAATGAGACACACACACATTGCCCGTACAGGAGCTGACACTGAGATACACACACACAGACCGTACAGGAGCTGATACTGAGGCGCACACAAACAGACTGTACAGGAGCTGACACTGACACACACACACACACTGTACAGGAGATGACACTGACACACACACACACACACACACACTGTACAGGAGCTGACACTGAGACACACACACAGACTGTACAGGAGATGACACTGACACACACACATACACTTTACAGGAGCTGACACTGAGACACACACATGGACCGTACAGGAGCTCACACTGAGACACACACGCAGACCGTACAGGAGCTGACACTGAGGCACACACACGCGGACCATACAGGAGCTGAAAAAGAGACACACACACGGACTGTACAGGAGCTGACACTGAGACACACACACGGACTGTACAGGAGCTGACACTGAGACACACACACGGACCCTACAGGAGCTGACACTGAGACACACACACACGGACAGTACTGGAGCTGACACTGAGACACACACACACGGACCAGACAGGAGCTGACACTGAGACACACACACACAGACCGTACAGGAGCTGATACTGAGACACACACACGGACCGTACAGCAGCTGACACTGAGACACACACACAGACCGTACAGGAGCTGACACTGAGACACACAACACGGACTGTACAGGAGCTCACAATGAGACACACACACAGACCCTACCGGAGCTGACTCTGAGACACACACACGGACCGTACAGGAGCTGACATTGAGACACACACACATGTGCCCTACAGGAGCTGACACTGAGACACACACGCAGACTGTACAGGAGCTGACACTGAGAGACACACACGGACCATAACGGAGCTGACACTGAGACACACACACAGACTGTACAGGAGCTGACAATGAGACACACACACAGACTGTACAGGAGCTGACAATGAGACACACACAGAGACTGTACAGGAGCTGACAATGAGACACACGCACATTGCCCGTACAGGAGCTGACACTGAGATACACACACACGGACCGTACAGGAGCTGATACTGAGGCGCACACACACACACTGTACAGGAGCTGACACTGAGACACACACACAGACTGTACAGGAGATGACACTGACACACACACACACACTGTACAGGAGCTGACACTGAGACACACACACAGACTGTACAGGAGATGACACTGACACACACACACACACTGTACAGGAGCTGACACTGAGACACACACATGGACCGTACAGGAGCTCACTCTGAGACACACACGCAGACCATACAGGAGCTGACACTGAGGCACACACACGCAGACCATACAGGAGCTGACACTGAGGCACACACACACAGATCGTACAGGAGCTGACACTGAGAGTCTCACACAGACTGTACAGGGACTGACACTGAGACACACACACGGACTGTACAGGAGCTGACACTGAGACACACACACACACACACAGACTGTACAGAAGCTGACACTGAGACACACAACACGGACTGTACAGGAGCTCACAATGAGACACACACACAGACCCTACCGGAGCTGACTCTGAGACACACAAACGGACCGTACAGGAGCTGACATTGAGACACACACACATGTGCCATACAGGAGCTGACACTGAGACACATACACACGGACCGGACAGGAGCTGACACTGAGACACACAAACAGACCGTACAGGAGCTGTCACTGAGACACACACACAGACCATACAGGACCTAACACTGAGACACACACACATGTACCGCACAGGAGCTGACACTGAGATATACACACATGGACTGTACAGGAGCTCACACTGACACACGCACACACACACACAGACTGTACAGGATCTGATGCTGAGACACACGTGAACTGTACAGGAGCTGAAACTGAGACACACACACAGACTGTACAGGAGCTGACACTGAGACACACACACACGGACCGTACAGGAACTGACACTGAGACACACATACAGAATGTACAGGAGCTGACACTGAGACACACACACAGATTGTACAGGAGCTGACACTGAGACAAACACATCGACCATACAGGAGCTGACAATGAGATTCACACTCAGAATGTACAGGAGCTGACACTGAGACACACACGGATCGTACAGGAGCTGACACTGAGACAAAGACACGGACCGCACAGGAGCTCACACTGAGACACAAACACGGACTGTACAGGAGCTCACACTGAGACACACAACACAGATTGTACAGGAGCTCACAATGAGACACACAGACAGACCCTACCGGAGCTGACTCTGAGACACACAAACGGACCGTACAGGAGCTGACATTGAGACACACACACATGTGCCCTACAGGAGCTGACACTGAGACACACACGCAGACTGTACAGGAGCTGACACTGAGAGACACACACGGACCATAATGGAGCTGACACTGAGACACACACACAGACTGTACAGGAGCTGACAATGAGACACACACACAGACTGTACAGGAGCTGACAATGAGACACACGCACATTGCCCGTACAGGAGCTGTCACTGAGATACACACACACTGACCTTACAGGAGCTGATACTGAGGCGCGCACACACACACTGTACAGGAGATGACACTGACACACACACACACACTGTACAGGAGCTGACACTGAGACACACACACAGACTGTACAGGAGATGACACTGACACACACACACACACTGTACAGGAGCTGACACTGAGACACACACATGGACCGTACAGGAGCTCACACTGAGACACACACGCAGACCGTACAGGAGCTGACACTGAGGCACACACACGCAGACCATACAGGAGCTGACACTGAGGCACACAGACACAGATCGTACAGGAGCTGACACTGAGAGTCTCACACAGACTGTACAGGAACTGACACTGAGACACACACACGGACTGTACAGGAGCTGACACTGAGACACACACACACACACACAGACTGTACAGAAGCTGACACTGAGACACACAACACGGACTGTACAGGAGCTCACAATGAGACACACACACAGACCCTACCGGAGCTGACTCTGAGACACACAAACGGACCGTACAGGAGCTGACATTGAGACACACACACAGGTGCCATACAGGAGCTGACACTGAGACACACACACGGACTGTACAGGAGCTGACACTGAGACACACACACACACACACACAGACTGTACAGAAGCTGACACTGAGACACACAACACGGACTGTACAGGAGCTCACAATGAGACACACACACAGACCCTACCGGAGCTGACTCTGAGACACACAAACGGACCGTACAGGAGCTGACATTGAGACACACACACATGTGCCATACAGGAGCTGACACTGAGACACATACACATGGACCGGACAGGAGCTGACACTGAGACACACAAACAGACCGTACAGGAGCTGTCACTGAGACACAGACACAGACCATACAGGAGCTGACACTGAGACACACACACATGGACCGCACAGGAGCTGACACTGAGATATACACACATGGACTGTACAGGAGCTCACACTGACACACGCACACACACACACAGACTGTACAGGAGCTGATGCTGAGACAAACACATCGACCATACAGGAGCTGACAATGAGATGCACACTCGGAATGTACAGGAGCTGACACTGAGACACACACACGGATCGTACAGGAGCTGACACTGAGACAAAGACACGGACCGCACAGGAGCTCACACTGAGACACAAACACGGACTGTACAGGAGCTCACACTGAGACACACACACGGACCGTACAGCAGCTGACACTGAGACACACACACAGACCGTACAGGAGCTGACACTGAGACACACAACACGGACTGTACAGGAGCTCACAATGAGACACACACACAGACCCTACCGGAGCTGACGCTGAGACACACAAACGGACCGTACAGGAGCTGACATTGAGACACACACACATGTGCCCTACAGGAGCTGACACTGAGACACACACGCAGACTGTACAGGAGCTGACACTGAGAGACACACACGGACCATAACGGAGCTGACACTGAGACACACACACAGACTGTACAGGAGCTGACAATGAGACACACACACAGACTGTACAGGAGCTGACAATGAGATACGTACACAGACTGTACAGGAGCTGTCAATGAGACACACGCACATTGCCCGTACAGGAGCTGACACTGAGATACACACGCAGACCGTACAGGAGCTCACACTGAGGCACACACACGCAGACCATACAGGAGCTGACACTGAGGCACACAGACACAGATCGTACAGGAGCTGACACTGAGAGTCTCACACAGACTGTACAGGAACTGACACTGAGACACACACACGGACTGTACAGGAGCTGACACTGAGACACACACACACACACACAGACTGTACAGAAGCTGACACTGAGACACACAACACGGACTGTACAGGAGCTCACAATGAGACACACACACAGACCCTACCGGAGCTGACTCTGAGACACACAAACGGACCGTACAGGAGCTGACATTGAGACACACACACATGTGCCATACAGGAGCTGACACTGAGACACATACACACGGGCCGGACAGGAACTGACACTGAGACACACAAACAGACCGTACAGGAGCTGTCACTGAGACACACACACAGACCATACAGGAGCTGACACTGAGACACACACACATGGACCGCACAGGAGCTGACACTGAGATATACACACATGGACTGTACAGGAGGTCACACTGACACACGCACACACACACACAGACTGTACAGGAGCTGATGCTGAGACACACGTGAACTGTACAGGAGCTGAAACTGAGACACACACACAGACTGTACAGGAGCTGACACTGAGACACACACACACGGACCGTACAGGAGCTGACACTGAGACACACACACAGACTGTACAGGAGCTGACACTGAGACACACACACAGATTGTACAGGAGCTGACACTGAGACAAACACATCGACCATACAGGAGCTGACAATGAGATGCACACTCGGAATGTACAGGAGCTGACACTGAGACACACACACGGATCGTACAGGAGCTGACACTGAGACAAAGACATGGACCGCACAGGAGCTCACACTGAGACACAAACACGGACTGTACAGGAGCTCACACTGAGACACACACACGGACCGTACAGCAGCTGACACTGAGACACACACACAGACCATACAGGAGCTGACACTGAGACACACAACACGGAATGTACAGGAGCTCACAATGAGACACACATACAGACCCTACCGGAGCTGACTCTGAGACACACAAACGGACCGTACAGGAGCTGACATTGAGACCACACACATGTGCCATACAGGAGCTGACACTGAGACACACACGCAGACTGTACAGGAGCTGACACTGAGAGACACACATGGACCATAACGGAGCTGACACTGAGACACACACACAGACTGTACAGGAGCTGACAATGAGACACACACACAGACTGTACAGGAGCTGACAATGACACACACACACAGACTGTACAGGAGCTTCTAATGAGACACACACACATTGCCCGTACAGGAGCTGACACTGAGACACACAACACGGACTGTACAGGAGCTCACAATGAGACACACACACAGACCCTACCGGAGCTGACTCTGAGACACACAAACGGACCGTACAGGAGCTGACATGGAGACACACACACATGTGCCATACAGGAGCTGACACTGAGACACACACGCAGACTGTACAGGAGCTGACACTGAGAGACACACATGGACCATAACGGAGCTGACACTGAGACACACACACAGACTGTAAAGGAGCTGACAATGAGACACACACACAGACTGTACAGGAGCTGACAATGAGACACACGCACATTGCCCGTACAGGAGCTGACACTGAGACACACAACACGGACTGTACAGGAGCTCACAATGAGACACACACACAGACC
Source organism: Carcharodon carcharias (assembly GCF_017639515.1). Classification (NCBI taxonomy): domain Eukaryota; kingdom Metazoa; phylum Chordata; class Chondrichthyes; order Lamniformes; family Lamnidae; genus Carcharodon; species Carcharodon carcharias. The sequence goes on along the minus strand of NC_054478.1, from coordinate 4,208,421 downwards.
CTACCGGAGCTGACTCTGAGACACACAAACGGACCGTACAGGAGCTGACATTGAGACACACACACACATGTGCCATACAGGAGCTGACACTGAGACACACACGCAGACTGTACAGGAGCTGACACTGAGAGACACACACACAGACTGTACAGGAGCTGACAATGAGACACACACACAGACTGTACAGGAGCTGACAATGAGACACACACACATTGCCCGTACAGGAGCTGACACTGAGATACACACACACGGACCGTACAGGAGCTGATACTGAGGCGCACACAAACAGACTGTACAGGAGCTGACACTGACACACACACACAGACTGTACAGGAGATGACACTGACACACACACACACTGTACAGGAGCTGACACTGAGACACACACACAGACTGTACAGGAGATGACACTGACACACACACACACACTGTACAGGAGCTGACACTGAGACACACACATGGACCGTACAGGAGCTCACACTGAGACACACACGCAGACCGTACAGGAGCTGACACTGAGGCACACACACGCGGACCATACAGGAGCTAACACTGAGGCACACACACACAGATCGTACAGGAGCTGACACTGAGACACACACACACACACACAGACTGTACAGAAGCTGACACTGAGACACACAACACGGACTGTACAGGAGCTCACAATGAAACACACACACAGACCCTACCGGAGCTGACTCTGAGACACACAAACGGACCGTACAGGAGCTGACATTGAGACACACACACATGTGCCATACAGGAGCTGACACTGAGACACATACACACGGACCGGACAGGAGCTGACACTGAGACACACAAACAGACCGCACAGGAGCTGTCACTGAGACACACACACAGACCATACAGGAGCTGACACTGAGACACATACACAGACTGTACAGGAGCTGACACTGAGACACACACAAATGGATCGTACAGGAGCAGACACTGAGACACACATGGACCGTAAAAAGCTAACACTGAGACACACACAGACCAAACAGTAGCTGACACTGAAACACACTCACATGGACCGTACAGCAGCTGAAACTGAGAAACCCACACATGGACAGTACAGGAGCTGACACAGAGACAGACACACGGACTGTACAGTAGCTGACACTGAGACACACTCACATGGACCGTACAGCAGCTGAAACTGAGAAACCCACACATGGACAGTACAGGAGCTGACACTGAGGCACACACACAGACTCTACAGGAGCTGACACTGTGACACACACATGGACCGTACAGGAGCTGGCACTGAGACACAAACATGGAACATACAGGAGCTGACAATGAGACACACACACGGACCGTACAGCAGCTGGCACTGAAACACACACACACAGACCGTACAGGAGCTGACACTGAGACAAACACAGACCGTACAGGAGCTGACAGTGAGACACGCACATTGACTGTACAGGAGCTGACACTGAGACACAAACACACAGACCGTACAGTAGCTGACACTGAGACACACACAAATGGACCCTACAGGAGCTAACACTGAGACACACACACATGGACCATACAGGAGCTGACAGTGAGACACATTCACATGGACCATATAGGAGCTGACACTGAGACTCACACTCATGGACCGTACAGGAGCTGACACTGAGACTCACACACATGGTCCGTACAGGAGCTGACACTGAGACACACACAAATGGACCCTACAGGAGCTAACACTGAGGCACACACACATGGACCACACAGGAGCTGACACTGAGACACAAATACATGGACCGTACAGGAGCTGACACTGAGACACACAGACATGGACTGTACAGTAGCTAACACTGAGACACACAGACATTGACCTTACAACAGCTGAAACTGAGAAACCCATACATGGACTGTACAGGAGTTGACACTGAGACACACACAGAGACTCTACAGGAGCTGACACTGAGACACACACAAGGACCGTACAGGAGCTGACACTGAGACAAACACATGGACCATAAAGGATCTGACACTGAAACACACACATGGACCGTACAGGAGCTGACACAGAGACACACACATGGACTGTACAGGAGCTGACACAGAGACACACACACGGACCGTCAGGAGCTAACACTGAAACACACACACAGACTGTACAGGAGCTGACACTTAAACACACACACACAGACCTTACAGGAGCTCACAATGACACAAGAACATGGAGCGTACAGGAGCTAACACTGAGACACACACACGGACCGTCAGGAGCTAACACTGAGACACACACACAGACTGTACAGGAGCTGACACTGAAACAGACACACACAGACTGTACAGGAGCCCACAATGACACAAGAACACGGACCGTACAGGAGCTGACACTGAGACACACACACGGACTGTACAGGTGCTGACACTGAGACACACAGAAGGACTGTAAAGAGCTGACACTGAGACACAAACATGGACAATACAGGAGCTGACAGTGAGAAACACACATGGACCATTCAGGAAATGGCACTGAGACACATACACATGGACCGTACAGGTGCTGACACTGAGATACACACACAGTCCATACAGGAGCTTACACTGAGACACACATAAACGGACTATACAGGATCTGAAACTGAGAAAAACACATGGACCATACAGGAGCTGACACTGGGACACACAACATGGACCGTACAGGAGCTGACACTGAGACACACACACAGACCGTACAGAAGCTGACACTGAGACACACACACACACACACGGACTGTACAGAAGCTGACACTTGGACACACAACATGGACTGTACAGGAGCTGACAATGAGACACACACACAGACCCAACCGGAGCAGACTCTGAGACACACAAACGGACCGTATAGGAGCTGACATTGAGACACACACACATGTGCCGTACAGGAGCTGACACTGAGACAAAAACACACGGACCGGACAGGAGCTGTCACTGAGACACACAAACAGACCGTACAGGAGCTGACACTGAGAGTCTCACACAGACTGTACAGGAACTGACACTGAGACACACACACGGACTGTACAGGAGCTGACACTGAGACACACACACACACACACAGACTGTACAGAAGCTGACACTGAGACACACAACACGGACTGTACAGGAGCTCACAATGAAACACACACACAGACCCTACCGAAGCTGACTCTGAGACACACAAACGGACCGTACAGGAGCTGACATGGAGACACACACACATGTGCCATACAGGAGCTGACACTGAGACACACACGCAGACTGTACAGGAGCTGACACTGAGAGACACACATGGACCATAACGGAGCTGACACTGAGACACACACACAGACTGTAAAGGAGCTGACAATGAGACACACACACAGACTGTACAGGAGCTGACAATGAGACACACGCACATTGCCCGTACAGGAGCTGACACTGAGACACACAACACGGACTGTACAGGAGCTCACAATGAGACACACACACAGACCCTACCGGAGCTGACTCTGAGACACACAAACGGACCGTACAGGAGCTGACATTGAGACACACACACACATGTGCCATACAGGAGCTGACACTGAGACACACACGCAGACTGTACAGGAGCTGACACTGAGAGACACACACACAGACTGTACAGGAGCTGACAATGAGACACACACACAGACTGTACAGGAGCTGACAATGAGACACACACACATTGCCCGTACAGGAGCTGACACTGAGATACACACACACGGACCGTACAGGAGCTGATACTGAGGCGCACACAAACAGACTGTACAGGAGCTGACACTGACACACACACACAGACTGTACAGGAGATGACACTGACACACACACACACTGTACAGGAGCTGACACTGAGACACACACACAGACTGTACAGGAGATGACACTGACACACACACACACACTGTACAGGAGCTGACACTGAGACACACACATGGACCGTACAGGAGCTCACACTGAGACACACACGCAGACCGTACAGGAGCTGACACTGAGGCACACACACGCGGACCATACAGGAGCTAACACTGAGGCACACACACACAGATCGTACAGGAGCTGACACTGAGAGTCTCACACAGACTGTACAGGAACTGACACTGAGACACACACACGGACTGTACAGGAGCTGACACTGAGACACACACACACACACACAGACTGTACAGAAGCTGACACTGAGACACACAACACGGACTGTACAGGAGCTCACAATGAAACACACACACAGACCCTACCGGAGCTGACTCTGAGACACACAAACGGACCGTAAAGGAGCTGACATTGAGACACACACACATGTGCCATACAGGAGCTGACACTGAGACACATACACACGGACCGGACAGGAGCTGACACTGAGACACACAAACAGACCGCACAGGAGCTGTCACTGAGACACACACACAGACCATACAGGAGCTGACACTGAGACACATACACAGACTGTACAGGAGCTGACACTGAGACACACACAAATGGATCGTACAGAAGCAGACACTGAGACACACATGGACCGTAAAAAGCTAACACTGAGACACACACAGACCAAACAGTAGCTGACACTGAAACACACTCACATGGACCGTACAGCAGCTGAAACTGAGAAACCCACACATGGACAGTACAGGAGCTGACACAGAGACAGACACACGGACTGTACAGTAGCTGACACTGAGACACACTCACATGGACCGTACAGCAGCTGAAACTGAGAAACCCACACATGGACAGTACAGGAGCTGACACTGAGGCACACACACAGACTCTACAGGAGCTGACACTGTGACACACACATGGACCGTACAGGAGCTGGCACTGAGACACAAACATGGAACATACAGGAGCTGACAATGAGACACACACACGGACCGTACAGCAGCTGGCACTGAAACACACACACACAGACCGTACAGGAGCTGACACTGAGACAAACACAGACCGTACAGGAGCTGACAGTGAGACACTCACATTGACTGTACAGGAGCTGACACTGAGACACAAACACACAGACCGTACAGTAGCTGACACTGAGACACACACAAATGGACCCTACAGGAGCTAACACTGAGACACACACACATGGACCATACAGGAGCTGACAGTGAGACACATTCACATGGACCATATAGGAGCTGACACTGAGACTCACACTCATGGACCGTACAGGAGCTGACACTGAGACTCACACACATGGTCCGTACAGGAGCTGACACTGAGACACACACAAATGGACCCTACAGGAGCTAACACTGAGGCACACACACATGGACCACACAGGAGCTGACACTGAGACACAAATACATGGACCGTACAGGAGCTGACACTGAGACACACAGACATGGACTGTACAGTAGCTAACACTGAGACACACAGACATTGACCTTACAACAGCTGAAACTGAGAAACCCATACATGGACTGTACAGGAGTTGACACTGAGACACACACAGAGACTCTACAGGAGCTGACACTGAGACACACACATGGACCGTACAGGAGCTGACACTGAGACAAACACATGGACCATAAAGGATCTGACACTGAAACACACACATGGACCGTACAGGAGCTGACACAGAGACACACACATGGACTGTACAGGAGCTGACACAGAGACACACACACGGACCGTCAGGAGCTAACACTGAAACACACACACAGACTGTACAGGAGCTGACACTTAAACACACACACACAGACCTTACAGGAGCTCACAATGACACAAGAACATGGAGCGTACAGGAGCTAACACTGAGACACACACACGGACCGTCAGGAGCTAACACTGAGACACACACACAGACTGTACAGGAGCTGACACTGAAACAGACACACACAGACCGTACAGGAGCCCACAATGACACAAGAACACGGACCGTACAGGAGCTGACACTGAGACACACACATGGACTGTACAGGTGCTGACACTGAGACACACAGAAGGACTGTAAAGAGCTGACACTGAGACACAAACATGGACAATACAGGAGCTGACAGTGAGAAACACACATGGACCATTCAGGAAATGGCACTGAGACACATACACATGGACCGTACAGGTGCTGACACTGAGATACACACACAGTCCATACAGGAGCTTACACTGAGACACACATAAACGGACTATACAGGATCTGAAACTGAGAAAAACACATGGACCATACAGGAGCTGACACTGGGACACACAACATGGACCGTACAGGAGCTGACACTGAGACACACACACAGACCGTACAGAAGCTGACACTGAGACACACACACACACACACGGACTGTACAGAAGCTGACACTTGGACACACAACATGGACTGTACAGGAGCTGACAATGAGACACACACACAGACCCAACCGGAGCAGACTCTGAGACACACAAACGGACCGTATAGGAGCTGACATTGAGACACACACACATGTGCCGTACAGGAGCTGACACTGAGACAAAAACACACGGACCGGACAGGAGCTGACACTGAGACACACAAACAGACCGTACAGGAGCTGACACTGAGACACACACACAGACTGTACAGGAGCAGACATGAGACACACACGGACCGTACAAAGCTAACACTGAGACACACACAGACCATACAGGAGCTGACACTGAGACACACATGGACCATACAGGAGCTGACACTGAGACACACACACAGACTGTACAGGAGCTGACACTGAGACACACACACAGAGAGTACAGGAGCTGACACTGAGACACAGACGGAATTTACAGTAGCTGACACTGAGACACACACATGGACCATACAGGAGCTGAAACTGAGACACACACATGGACCGTACAGGAGCTGACACTGAGACGCACACACATGGAACATACAGGAGCTGACACAGAGAGACACACACACAGACTGCACAGGAGTTGACACTGAGACACACACATGGACCTGACACTGAGACACACAAACATTGACGGTACAGGAGCTGACACTGAGAGACACACACAGATCATACAGGAGCTGACACTGAGACACAAACAGAGAACGTACAGGAGTTGACACTGAGACACACACACACACACCGTACAGGAGCTGACACTGAGACACACACATGGACCGTACAGGAGCTGACACTGAGACGCACACACATGGAACATACAGGAGCTGACACAGAGAGACACACACACAGACTGCACAGGAGTTGACACTGAGACACACACATGGACCTTAAAGGAGCTGACACTGAGACACAAACACATGGACCTTACATGAGCTGTCACTGAGAAACATACACATGGACCGTACAGAAGCTGACACTGAGGCACACACACACTGATCGTACAGGAGCTGACACTGAGACACTCACACAGACTGTACAGGAGCTGACACTGAGACACACACACGGACTGTACAGGAGCTGACACTGAGACACACAGACATGGAGCATAGAGGGGCTGACACTGAGACACACACACACTCATGGACAATACAGGAGCTGACACTGAGACACACATACACAGACTGTACAGGAGCTGACACTGAGACACACACGCAGACTGTACAGGAGCTGACACTGAGAGACACACACGGACCATAACGGAGCTGACAATGAGACACACACACAGACTGTACAGGAGCTGACAATGAGACACACACACATTGCCCGTACAGGAGCTGACACTGAGATACACACGCACGGACCGTACAGGAGCTGATACTGAGGCGCACACAAACAGACTGTACAGGAGCTGACACTGACACACACACACACACTGTACAGGAGCTGACACTGAGACACACACATGGACCGTACAGGAGCTCACACTGAGACACACACGCAGACCGTACAGGAGCTGACACTGAGACACACACACGGTCCGTACAGGAGCTGACACTGAGGCACACACAGGCGGACCATACAGGAGCTGACACTGAGGCACACACACACAGATCGTACAGGAGCTGACACTGAGAGTCTCACACAGACTGTACAGGAGCTGACACTGAGACACACACACGGACTGTACAGGAGCTGACACTGAGACACACACACATGGACCGCACAGGAGCTGACACTGAGATATACACACATGGACTGTACAGGAGCTCACACTGACACACGCACACACACACACAGTCTGTACAGGAGCTGACGCTGAGACACACGTGAACTGTACAGGAGCTGAAACTGAGACACACACACAGACTGTACTGGAGCTGACACTGAGACACACACACACGGACCGTACAGGAGCTGACACTGAGACACACACACAGACTGTACAGGAGCTGACACTGAGACACACACACAGACCCTACCGGAGCTGACTCTGAGACACACAAACGGACCGTACAGGAGCTGACATTGAGACACACACACATGTGCCATACAGGAGCTGACACTGAGACACACACACACGGACCGGACAGGAGCTGACACTGAGACACACAAACAGACCGTACAGGAGCTGTCACTGAGACACACACACAGACCATACAGGAGCTGACACTGAGACACATACACAGACTGTACAGGAGCTGACACTGAGACACACACAACTGGATCGTACAGGAGCAGACACTGAGACACACATGGACCGTAAAAAGCTAACACTGAGACACACACAGACCATACAGGAGCTGACACAGAGACAGACACACGGACAGTACAGGAGCTGACACTGAGGCACACACACAGACTCTACAGGAGCTGACACTGTGACACACACATGGACCGTGCAGGAGCTGACACTGTGACACACACATGGACCGTACAGGAGCTGACAATGAGACACACACACGGACCGTACAGCAGCTGACACTGAGACAAACACACACAGACCGTACAGGAGCTGACACTGAGACAAACACAGACTGTACAGGAGCCGACTGTGAGACACGCACATTGACCGTACAGGAGCTGACACTGAGACACAAACACACAGACCGTACAGGAGCTAACACTGAGACACACACACATGGACCGCACAAGAGCTGACACTGAGACACAAACACATGGACCGTACAGGAGCTGACACTGAGACACACAGACATTAACCTTACAACAGCTGAAACTGAGAAACCCATACATGGACTGTACAGGAGCTGACACTGAGACACACACAGCGACTCTACAGGAGCTGACACTGAGACACACACATGGACCGTACAGGAGCTGACACTGAGACACACACGCAGACTGTACAGGAGCTGACACTGAGAGACACACACGGACCATGACGGAGCTGACAATGAGACACACACACAGACTGTACAGGAGCTGACAATGAGACACACACACAGACTGTACAGGAGCTGACAATGAGACACACACACATTGCCCGTACAGGAGCTGACACTGAGATACACACGCACGGACCGTACAGGAGCTGATACTGAGGCGCACACAAACAGACTGTACAGGAGCTGACACTGAGACACACACATGGACCGTACAGGAGCTCACACTGAGACACACACGCAGACCGTACAGGAGCTGACACTGAGACACACACACGGTCCGTACAGGAGCTGACACTGAGGCACACACACGCGGACCATACAGGAGCTGACACTGAGGCACACACACACAGATCGTACAGGAGCTGACACTGAGAGTCTCACACAGACTGTACAGGAGCTGACACTGAGACACACACACGGACTGTACAGGAGCTGACACTGAGACACACACACATAGACCGCACAGGAGCTGACACTGAGATATACACACATGGACTGTACAGGAGCTCACACTGACACACGCACACACACACACAGACTGTACAGGAGCTGACGCTGAGACACACGTGAACTGTACAGGAGCTGAAACTGAGACACACACACAGACTGTACTGGAGCTGACACTGAGACACACACACACGGACCGTACAGGAGCTGACACTGAGACACACACACAGACTGTACAGGAGCTGACACTGAGACACACACACAGATTGTACAGGAGCTGACACTGAGACAAACACATTGACCATACAGGAGCTGACAATGAGATGCACACTCGGAATTTACAGGAGCTGACACTGAGACACACACAAGGATCGTACAGGAGCTGACACTGAGACAAAGACACGGACCGTACAGGAGCTCACACTGAGACACACACATGGAATGTACAGGAGCTCACACAGAGACACACACATGGACCGTACAGGAGCTGACACTGAGACACACACACAGACTGTACAGGAGCTGACACTGAGACGCACACACGGACTTTACAGGAGCTGACACTGAGACACAGACACGGACCCTACAGGAGCTGACACTGAGACACACACATGGACTGTACAGGAGCTGACACTGAGACACACACACAGACTGTACAGGAGCTGACACTAAGACACACAAACGGACTGTACAGGAGCTGACACTGAGACAAACACACGGACCCTACAGGAGCTGACACTGAGATACACACACACGGACCGTACTGGAGCTGACACTGAGACACACACACACGGACCAGACAGGAGTTGACACTGAGACACACACACACAGACCGTACAGGAGCTGATACTGAGACACACACATGGACTGTACAGCAGCTGACACTGAGACACACAACACGGACTGTACAGGAGCTCACAATGAGACACACACACAGACCCTACCGGAGCTGACTCTGAGACACACAAACGGACCGTACAGGAGCTGACATTGAGACACACACACATGTGCCATACAGGAGCTGACACTGAGACACACACACACGGACCGGACAGGAGCTGACACTGAGACACACAAACAGAACGTACAGGAGCTGTCACTGAGACACACACACAGACCATACAGGAGCTGACACTGAGACACATACACAGACTGTACAGGAGCTGACACTGAGAGACACACAACTGGATCGTACAGGAGCAGACACTGAGACACACATGGACCGTAAAAAGCTAACACTGAGACACACACAGACCATACAGGAGCTGACACAGAGACAGACACACGGACAGTACAGGAGCTGACACTGAGGCACACACACAGACTCTACAGGAGCTGACACTGTGACACACACATGGACCGTACAGGAGCTGACACTGTGACACACACATGGACCGTACAGGAGCTGACAATGAGACACACACACGGACCGTACAGCAGCTGACACTGAGACAAACACACACAGACCGTACAGGAGCTGACACTGAGACAAACACAAACTGTACAGGAGCCGACTGTGAGACACGCACATTGACCGTACAGGAGCTGACACTGAGACACAAACACACAGACCGTACAGGAGATAACACTGAGACACACACACATGGACCGCACAAGAGCTGACACTGAGACACAAACACATGGACCGTACAGGAGCTGACACTGAGACACACAGACATTAACCTTACAACAGCTGAAACTGAGAAACCCATACATGGACTGTACAGGAGCTGACACTGAGACACACACAGAGACTCTACAGGAGCTGACACTGAGACACACACATGGACCGTACAGGAACTGACACTGAGATACACACGCAGACTGTACAGGAGCTGACACTGAGAGACACACACGGACCATAACGGAGCTGACAATGAGACACACACACAGACTGTACAGGAGCTGACAATGAGACACACACACAGACTGTACAGGAGCTGACAATGAGACACACACACATTGCCCGTACAGGAGCTGACACTGAGATACACACACACGGACCGTACAGGAGCTGATACTGAGGCGCACACAAACAGACTGTACAGGAGCTGACACTGCCACACACACACACATTGTACAGGAGCTGACACTGAGGCACACACATGGACCGTACAGGAGCTCACACTGAGACACACACGCAGACCGTACAGGAGCTGACACTGAGACACACACACGGTCCGTACAGGAGCTGACACTGAGGCACACACACGCGGACCATACAGGAGCTGACACTGAGGCACACACACACAGATCGTACAGGAGCTGACACTGAGAGTCTCACACAGACTGTACAGGAGCTGACACTGAGACACACACACGGACTGTACAGGAGCTGACACTGAGACACACACACATGGACCGCACAGGAGCTGACACTGAGATATACACACATGGACTGTACAGCAGCTCACACTGACACACGCACACACACACACAGACTGTACAGGAGCTGACGCTGAGACACACGTGAACTGTACAGGAGCTGAAACTGAGACACACACACAGACTGTACAGGAGCTGACACTGAGACACACACACACGGACCGTACAGGAGCTGACACTGAGACACACACACAGACTGTACAGGAGCTGACACTGAGACACACACACAGATTGTACAGGAGCTGACACTGAGACAAACACATCGACCATACAGGAGCTGACAATGAGATGCACACTCGGAATTTACAGGAGCTGACACTGAGACACACACACGGATCGTACAGGAGCTGACACTGAGACAAAGACACGGACCGTACAGGAGCTCACACTGAGACACACACATGGAATGTACAGGAGCTCACACAGAGACACACACATGGACCGTACAGGAGCTGACACTGAGACACACACACAGACTGTACAGGAGCTGACACTGAGAAGCACACACGGACTTTACAGGAGCTGACACTGAGACACAGACACGGACCCTACAGGAGCTGACACTGAGACACGCACACGGACTGTACAGGAAATGACACTGAGACACACACACAGACTGTACAGGAGCTGACACTAAGACACACACACGGACTGTACAGGAGCTGACACTGAGACACACACACGGACCCTACAGGAGCTGACACTAAGATACACACACACGGACCGTACTGGAGCTGACACTGAGACACACACACACGGACCAGACAGGAGCTGACACTGAGATACACAAACGGACCGTACAGGAGCTGACATTGAGACACACACACATGTGCCATACAGGAGCTGACACTGAGACACACACACACGGACCGGACAGGAGCTGACACTGAGACACACAAACAGACCATACAGGAGCTGTCACTGAGACACACACACAGACCATACAGGAGCTGACACTGAGACACATACTCAGACTGTACAGGAGCTGACACTGAGACACACACAACTGGATCGTACAGGAGCAGACACTGAGACACACATGGACAGTAAAAAGCTAACACTGAGACACACACAGACCATACAGGAGCTGACACAGAGACAGACACACGGACAGTACAGGAGCTGACACTGAGGCACACACACAGACTCTACAGGAGCTGACACTGTGACACACACATGGACCGTACAGGAGCTGACACTGTGACACACACATGGACCGTACAGGAGCTGACAATGAGACACACACACGGACCGTACAGCAGCTGACACTGAGACAAACACACACAGACCGTACAGGAGCTGACACTGAGACAAACACAGACTGTACAGGAGCTGACAGTGAGACTCGCACATTGACCGTACAGGAGCTGACACTGAGACACAAACACACAGACCGTACAGGAGCTGACACTGAGACACACACAAATGAACCCTACAGGAGCTAACACTGAGACACACACACATGGACCGTACAGGAGCTGACAGTGAGACACATTCACATGGACCATATAGGAGCTGACACTGAGACACACACACATGGACCGTACAGGAGCTGACACTGAGACACACACTCATGGACCGTACAGGAGCTGACACTGAGACTCACACACATGGTCCGTACAGGAGCTAACACTGAGACACACACACATGGACCGCACAAGAGCTGACACTGAGACACAAACACATGGACCTTACAGGAGCTGACACTGAGACACACAGACATTGACCTTACAACAGCTGAAACTGAGAAACCCATACATGGACTGTACAGGAGCTGACACTGAGACACACACAGAGACTCTACAGGAGCTGACACTGAGACACACACATGGACCGTACAGGAGCTGACACTGAGACAAACACATGGACCATAAAGGATCTGACACTGAAACACACACATGGACCGTACAGGAGCTGACACAGAGACACACACATGGACTGTACAGGAGCTGACACTGAGACACACACACGGACCGTGAGGAGCTAACACTGAGATACACACACAGACTGCACAGGAGCTGACACTGAAACACACACACACAGACTGTACAGGAGCTCACAATGACACAAGAACATGGAGCGTACAGGAGCTAACACTGAGACACACACATGGACCATCAGGAGCTAACACTGAGACACACACACAGACTGTACAGGAGCTGACACTGAAACACACACACACAGACCGTACAGGAGCTCACAATGACACAAGAACATGGACCGTACAGGAGCTGACACTGAGACAAACGCAGACTGTACAGGAGCTGACAGTGAGACACGCACATTGACCGTACAGGAGCTGACACTGAGACACAAACACACAGACCGTACAGGAGCTCACAATGACACAAGAACATGGAGCGTACAGGAGCTAACACTGAGACACACACACGGACCGTCAGGAGCTAACACTGAGACACACACACAGACTGTACAGGAGGTGACACTGAAACACACACACACAGACCGTACAGGAGCTCACAATGACACAAGAACATGGACCGTACAGGTGCTGACACTGAGACACACAGAAGGACTGTAAAGAGCTGACACTGAGACACACACACGGACCATACAGGAGCTGACAGTGAGACACACACACACGGACCGTACAGGTGCTAACACTGAGATACACACACAGTCCATACAGGAGCTTACACTGAGACACACATAAACGGACCATACAGGATCTGAAACTGAGAAAAACACATGGACCATACAGGAGCTGACACTGGGACACACAACATGGACCGTACAGGAGCTGACACTGAGTCACACACACACACACGGACTGTACAGAAGCTGACACTGAGACACACAACATGGACTGTACAGGAGATCACAATGAGACACACACACAGACCCAACCGGAGCTGACTCTGAGACACACAAACGGACCGTACAGGAGCTGACATTGAGACACACACACATGTGCCGTACAGGAGCTGACACTGAGACAAACACACACGGACCGGACAGGAGCTGACACTGAGACACACAAACAGACTGTACATTAGCTGACACTGAGACACACACACAGACTGTACAGGAGCAGACACTGAGTCACACACGGACCGTACAAAGCTAACACTGAGACACACACAGACCATACAGGAACTGACACTGAGACACACATGGACCATACAGGAGCTGACACTGAGACACACATACAGACGATACAGGAGCTGACATGGAGACATACACATGGACCATACAAGAGCTGACACTGAGACACACACACAGACTGTACAGGAGCTGACACTGAGACACAAACACAGAGAGTAGTGGAGCTGACACTGAGACACAGACGGACTTTACAGTAGCTGACACTGAGACACACACATGGACCATACAGGAGCTGACACTGAGACACACACATGGACCGTACAGGAGCTAACATGGAGACAAACACATGGACCATACAGGAGCTGACACTGAGACACACACACATGGACCGTACAGGAGCTGACACTGAGAGACACACACAGTCCATACAGGAGCTGACACTGAGACACACACAGAGACCGTACAGGAGTTGACACTGAGACACACACACAGACCATACAGGAGCTGACACTGAGACACACACACGGACCGTACAGGAGCTGACACTGAGACACACACACAGACTGTACCGCAGCTGACACTGAGACACACACAAGGACCATACAGGAGCTGACACTGAGTCACACACACAGACCGTACAGGAGCTGACAATGAGAAACGCACATGGACCGAACAGGAGCTGACAGTGAGACACACACACAGACTGTACAGGAGCTGACACTGAGACACACACACATGGACTGTACAGGAGCTGACAGTGAGACACACACACAGACTGTACAGGAGCTGACACTGAGACACACAAATGGACCGCACAGGAGCAGAAACTGAGACACACACAAAAACTGTACAGGAGCTGACACTGAGAGACACACACGGACCGTACAGGACCTAACACTGAGACACAAACAAAGTCTGTACAGGAGCTGACACTGAGACACACACAAAGAGACCGTGCAGGAGCTGACAATGACACACGCACATGGACGGTACAGGAGATGACACTGAGACACACACACGGACTCTGCAAGAGCTGACACTGAGACACACACACGGATTGTACACGAGCTGACACTGAGACACACAATCGGACCGTACAGGAGCTGACACTGAGACACACACACACGGACCGTACAGGAGCTGACACTGAGACACACACACACACACGGACTGTACAGAAGCTGACACTGAGACACACACACATGGACCGTACAGGAGCTGAAACTGAGACACACACACATGGACCGTACAGGAGCTAACACTGAGACAGACACACATGGACTATACAGGAGCTGACACTGAGACACACACACATGGACCGCACAGAGGCTGACACTGAGACACACACACATGGACCGTACAGGAGCTGACACTGAGACACACACACATGGACCGTACAGGAGCTGACACTGAGAAACACACACAGACGGTACAGGAGCTGACAAAGAGACACACACACGGACCGCACAGGAGCTGAAACTGAGACACACGCCAAGACTGTTCAGGAGCTGACACTGAGACACACACATTGACCGTACAGGAGCTGACACTGAGACACAAGCACGGACCATACAGGAGTTGTCAATGAGACACACACAAAGACTGTACAGGAGCTGACATTGAGACACACACACGGACCGTACAGGAGCTGAAACTGAGACACATGCAAAGACTGTACAAGAGCTGACACTGAGACACACACAAAGACCGTACAGGAGCTGACAATGACACACGCACACGGACCATACAGGAGCTGACACTGAGACACACACACGGACTGTACAGGAGCTGACACTGAGACACACACACTAACCATACAGGAGCTGAAACTGAGACACACACACGGACCGTACAGGAGCTGTCTCTGAGAAACATACACACGGACCGTACAGGAGCTGACACTGAAACACACACACACGGACCGTACAGGAGCTGACAATGAGATACACACATGGACCATAGAAGAGCTGACACTGAGACACACACACGGATCAGACAGGAGCTGACACTGAGATGCACACTCGGACCGTACAGGAGCTGGAACTGAGACACACAAATGGACAATACAGGAGCTGACACTGAGACACAGAAATGGACGATACAGGAGATGACACTGAGACACACACACGGACTCTACAAGAGCTGACACTGAGACACACACACGGACTGTACAGGAGCTGACACTGAGACACACAATCAGACCATACACGAGCTGAAAATGAGACACGCACATGGACCGTACAGGAGCTGACACTGAGACACACACACACACGGACCGTACAGGAGCTGACACTGAGACACACACACACACACGGACTGTACAGAAGCTGAAACTGAGACACACACACATGGACCGTACAGGAGCTGAAACAGAGACACACACACATGGACCGTACAGGAGCTAACACTGAGACACACACACATGGACCGTACAGGAGCTGACACTGAGACACACACACATGGACCGCACAGAGGCTGACACTGAGACACACACACATGGCCCGTACAGGAGCTGACACTGAGACACACACACATGGACCATACAGGAGCTGACACTGAGAAACACACACAGACGGTACAGGAGCTGACAAAGAGACACACACACCGACCGTACAGGAGCTGAAACTGAGACACACGCAAAGAATGTTCAGGAGCTGACACTGAGACACACACATTGAACGTACAGGAGCTGACACTGAGACACAAGCACGGACCGTACAGGAGTTGTCAATGAGACACACACACAGACTGTATAGGAGCTGACATTGAGACCCACACATGGACCGTACAGGAGCTGAAACTGAGACACACACACACGGACCGTACAGGAGCTGACACTGAGAAACACACACAGACGGTACAGGAGCTGACAAAGAGACACACACACGGACCGTACAGGAGCTGAAACTGAGACACATGCAAAGACTGTACAAGAGCTGACACTGAGACACACACAAAGACCGTACAGGAGCTGACAATGACACACGCACACGGACCATACAGGAGCTGACAATGAGATACACACATGGACCATAGAAGAGCTGACACTGAGACACACACACGGATCAGACAGGAGCTGACACTGAGATGCACACTCGGACCGTACAGGAGCTGGAACTGAGACACACAAATGGACAATACACGAGCTGACACTGAGACACACACATGGACCATACAGGAGCTGAAACTGAGACACCCACGGATGATACAGGAGCTGACACTGAGACACACATGGACCATTCAGGAGCTGACAATGGGGCTCATAAACAGATCGCACAGGAGCTGACACTGAGACACACACACGGACCGTACAGGAGCTGACACTGAGACACACACACGGACAGTACAGGTTCTGACACTGAGACACACATACAGACCCTACAGCAGCTGACACTGAGACAAACACACGGACCGTACAGGTTCTGACACTGAGACACACACACACGGACCGTACAGGAGCTGACACAGAGACACACACAAACGGACCGTACAGCAGCTGACACTGAGACACACACACACGGACCGTACAGGAGCTGACACTGAGAAACACACACAGACTGTACAGGAGCTGACAAAGAGACACACACACGGACCGTACAGTAGCTGAAACTGAGACACATGCAAAGACTGTACAAGAGCTGACACTGAGACACACACACATGGACTGTACAGGAGCTGACAGTGAGACACACACACAGACTATACAGGAGCTGACACTGAGACACACACACATGGACCGCACAGAGGCTGACACTGAGACACACACACATGGACCGTACAGGAGCTGACACTGAGACACACACACATGGACCGTACAGGAGCTGACACTGAGAAACACACACAGACGGTACAGGAGCTGACAAAGAGACACACACACGGACCGCACAGGAGCTGAAACTGAGACACACGCCAAGACTGTTCAGGAGCTGACACTGAGACACACACATTGACCGTACAGGAGCTGACACTGAGACACAAGCACGGACCGTACAGGAGTTGTCAATGAGACACACACAAAGACTGTACAGGAGCTGACATTGAGACACACACACGGACCGTACAGGAGCTGAAACTGAGACACATGCAAAGACTGTACAAGAGCTGACACTGAGACACACACAAAGACCGTACAGGAGCTGACAATGACACACGCACACGGACCATACAGGAGCTGACACTGAGACACACACACGGACTGTACAGGAGCTGACACTGAGACACACACACTAACCATACAGGAGCTGAAACTGAGACACACACACGGACCGTACAGGAGCTGTCTCTGAGAAACATACACACGGACCGTACAGGAGCTGACACTGAAACACACACACACGGACCGTACAGGAGCTGACAATGAGATACACACATGGACCATAGAAGAGCTGACACTGAGACACACACACGGATCAGACAGGAGCTGACACTGAGATGCACACTCGGACCGTACAGGAGCTGGAACTGAGACACACAAATGGACAATACAGGAGCTGACACTGAGACACAGAAATGGACGATACAGGAGATGACACTGAGACACACACACGGACTCTACAAGAGCTGACACTGAGACACACACACGGACTGTACAGGAGCTGACACTGAGACACACAATCAGACCATACACGAGCTGAAAATGAGACACGCACATGGACCGTACAGGAGCTGACACTGAGACACACACACACGGACCGTACAGGAGCTGACACTGAGACACACACACACACACGGACTGTACAGAAGCTGACACTGAGACACACACACATGGACCGTACAGGAGCTGAAACTGAGATACACACACATGGACCGTACAGGAGCTAACACTGAGACACACACACATGGACCGTACAGGAGCTGACACTGAGACACACACACATGGACCGCACAGAGGCTGACACTGAGACACACACACATGGACCATACAGGAGCTGACACTGAGAAACACACACAGACGGTACAGGAGCTGACAAAGAGACACACACACCGACCGTACAGGAGCTGAAACTGAGACACACGCAAAGAATGTTCAGGAGCTGACACTGAGACACACACATTGAACGTACAGGAGCTGACACTGAGACACAAGCACGGACCGTACAGGAGTTGTCAATGAGACACACACACAGACTGTATAGGAGCTGACATTGAGACACACACATGGACCGTACAGGAGCTGAAACTGAGACACACACACACGGACCGTACAGGAGCTGACACTGAGAAACACACACAGACGGTAGAGGAGCTGACAAAGAGACACACACACGGACCGTACAGGAGCTGAAACTGAGACACATGCAAAGACTGTACAAGAGCTGACACTGAGACACACACAAAGACCGTACAGGAGCTGACAATGACACACACACACGGACCATACAGGAGCTGACACTGAGACACACACACACGGACCGTACAGGAGCTGACAATGAGATACACACATGGACCATAGAAGAGCTGACACTGAGACACACACATGGATCAGACAGGAGCTGACACTGAGATGCACACACGG
Source organism: Carcharodon carcharias (assembly GCF_017639515.1). Lineage (NCBI taxonomy): Eukaryota > Metazoa > Chordata > Chondrichthyes > Lamniformes > Lamnidae > Carcharodon > Carcharodon carcharias. Next base: position 4,187,836 of record NC_054478.1, on the reverse strand, counting down.
ACCGTACAGGAGCTGGAACTGAGACACACAAATGGACAATACACGAGCTGACACTGAGACACACACATGGACCATACAGGAGCTGAAACTGAGACACCCACGGATGATACAGGAGCTGACACTGAGACACACATGGACCATACAGGAGCTGACAATGAGGCTCATAAACAGATCGCACAGGAGCTGACACTGAGACACACACACGGACCGTACAGGAGCTGACACTGAGACACACACACGGACAGTACAGGTTCTGACACTGAGACACACATACAGACCCTACAGCAGCTGACACTGAGACACACACACGGACCGTACAGGAGCTGACACTGAGACACACACACACGGACCGTACAGGAGCTGACACAGAGACACACACAAACGGACCGTACAGCAGCTGACACTGAGACACACACACACGGACCGTACAGGAGCTGACACTGAGAAACACACACAGACTGTACAGGAGCTGACAAAGAGACACACACACGGACCGTACAGTAGCTGAAACTGAGACACATGCAAAGACTGTACAAGAGCTGACACTGAGACACACACACATGGACTGTACAGGAGCTGACAGTGAGACACACACACAGACTGTACAGGAGCTGACACTGAGACACACAAATGGACCGCACAGGAGCAGAAACTGAGACACACACAAAAACTGTACAGGAGCTGACACTGAGAGACACACACGGACCGTACAGGACCTAACACTGAGACACAAACAAAGTCTGTACAGGAGCTGACACTGAGAAACACACAAAGAGACCGTGCAGGAGCTGACAATGACACACGCACATGGACGGTACAGGAGATGACACTGAGACACACACACGGACTCTACAAGAGCTGACACTGAGACACACACACGGACTGTACACGAGCTGACACTGAGACACACAATCGGACCGTACAGGAGCTGACACTGAGACACACACATATGGACCTTACAGGAGCTGACACTGAGACACACACACACACACACACGGACTGCACAGAAGCTGACACTGAGACACACACACATGGACCGTACAGGAGCTGAAACTGAGACACACACACATGGACCGTACAGGAGCTAACACTGAGACACACACACATGGACTATACAGGAGCTGACACTGAGACACACACACATGGACCGCACAGAGGCTGACACTGAGACACACACACATGGACCGTACAGGAGCTGACACTGAGACACACACACATGGACCATACAGGAGCTGACACTGAGAAACACACACAGACGGTACAGGAGCTGACAAAGAGACACACACACGGACCGCACAGGAGCTGACACTGAGACACACGCCAAGACTGTTCAGGAGCTGACACTGAGACACACACATTGACCGTACAGGAGCTGACACTGAGACACAAGCACGGACCGTACAGGAGTTGTCAATGAGACACACACAAAGTCTGTACAGGAGCTGACATTGAGACACACACACGGACCGTACAGGAGCTGAAACTGAGACACAAGCAAAGACTGTACAAGAGCTGACACTGAGACACACACAAAGACCGTACAGGAGCTGACAATGACACACGCACACGGACCATACAGGAGCTGACACTGAGACACACACACGGACTGTACAGGAGCTGACACTGAGACACACACACTAACCATACAGGAGCTGAAACTGAGACACACACACGGACCATACAGGAGCTGTCTCTGAGAAACATACACACGGACCGTACAGGAGCTGACACTGAAACACACACACACGGACCGTACAGGAGCTGACAATGAGATACACACATGGACCATAGAAGAGCTGACACTGAGACACACACACGGATCAGACAGGAGCTGACACGGAGATGCACACTCGGACCGTACAGGAGCTGGAACTGAGACACACAAATGGACAATACAGGAGCTGACACTGAGACACAGAAATGGACGATACAGGAGATGACACTGAGACACACACACGGACTCTACAAGAGCTGACACTGAGACACACACACGGACTGGACAGGAGCTGACACTGAGACACACAATCAGACCATACAGGAGCTGAAAATGAGACACGCACATGGACCGTACAGGAGCTGACACTGAGACACACACACACGGACCGTACAGGAGCTGACACTGAGACACACACACACACATGGACTGTACAGAAGCTGACACTGAGACACACACACATGGACCGTACAGGAGCTGAAACTGAGACACACAAACATGGACCGTACAGGAGCTAACACTGAGACACACACACATGGACTATACAGGAGCTGACACTGAGACACACACACATGGACCGCACAGAGGCTGACACTGAGACACACACACATGGCCCGTACAGGAGCTGACACTGAGACACACACACATGGACCGTACAGGAGCTGACACTGAGAAACACACACAGACGGTACAGGAGCTGACAAAGAGACACACACACGGAACGTACAGGAGCTGAAACTGAGACACACGCAAAGAATGTTCAGGAGCTGACACTGAGACACACACACAGACTGTACAGGAGCTGACATTGAGACACACACACGGACCGTACAGGAGCTGAAACTGAGACACACACACACGGACCGTACAGGAGCTGACACTGAGAAACACACACAGACGGTACAGGAGCTGACAAAGAGACACACACACGGACCGTACAGGAGCTGAAACTGAGACACATGCAAAGACTGTACAAGAGCTGACACTGAGACACACACAAAGACCGTACAGGAGCTGACAATGACACACGCACACGGACCATACAGGAGCTGACACTGAGACACACACACACGGACCGTACAGGAGCTGACAATGAGATACACACATGGACCATAGAAGAGCTGACACTGAGACACACACATTGACCGTACAGGAGCTGACACTGAGATGCACACTCGGAACGTACAGGAGCTGGAACTGAGACACACAAATGGACAATACACGAGCTGACACTGAGACACACACATGGACCATACAGGAGCTGAAACTGAGACACCCACGGATGATACAGGAGCTGATACTGAGACACACACAAATGGACCGTACAGGAGCTGACACTGAGACACACACACAGACTGCACAGGAGTTGACACTGAGACACAAACATGGACCTTAAAGGAGCTGACACTGAGACACAATCACATGGACCTTACAGGAGCTGTCACTGAGAAACACACACATGGATCGTACAGGAGCTGACACTGAGACACACACACACGGACCGTACAGGAGCTGACAATGAGATACACACATGGACCATAGAAGAGCTGACACTGAGACACACACACGGATCAGACAGGAGCTGACACTGAGATGCACACTCGGACCGTACAGGAGCTGGAACTGAGACACACAAAAAGACCATACAGGAGCTGAAACTGAGACACCCACGGATGATACAGGAGCTGACATTGAGACACACATGGACCATACAGGAGCTGACACTGAGGCTCATAAACAGATCGCGCAGGAGCTGACACTGAGACACACACATGGACCGTACAGGAGCTGACACTGAGACACACACACGGACAGTACAGGTTCTGACACTGACACACACATACAGACCCTACAGCTGCTGACACAGAGACACACACACACGGACCGTACAGCAGCTGACACTGAGACACACACACACGGACCATACAGGAGCTGACACTGAGAAACACACACAGACGGTACAGGAGCTGACAAAGAGACACACACACGGACCGTACAGGAGCTGAAACTGAGACACATGCAAAGACTGTACAAGAGCTGACACTGAGACACACACAAAGACCGTACAGGAGCTGACAAAGACACACGCACATGGACCATACAGGAGCTGACACTGAGACACACACACGGACTGTACAGGAGCTGACACTGAGACACACACACTGACCATACAGGAGCTGAAACTGAGACACACACACGGACCGTACAGGAGCTGACACTGAGACACATACACACGGACCATACAGGAGCTGACAATGAGATACACACATGGACCATAGAAGAGCTGACACTGAGACAAACACACGGATCAGATAGGAGCTGACACTGAGATGCACACTCGGACCTTACAGGAGCTGGAACTGAGACACACAAATGGACAATACAGGAGCTGACACTGAGACACACACATGAACCATACAGGAGCTGAAACTGAGACACCCACGGATGATACAGGAGCTGACACTGAGACACACATGGACCATACAGGAGCTGACAATGAGACACACACACGGACAGTACAGGTTCTGACACTTAGACACACATACAGACCGTACAGGAGCTGACACAGAGACACAGACACACGGAACGTACAGCAGCTGACACTGAGACACACAAACACAGACTGTACAGGAGCTGACAGTGAGACACACAAACGGACCATACAGGAGCTGACACTGAGACACACACACAGACTGTAAAGGAGCTGACACTGAGAGACACACACATGGACCGTACAGGAGCTGACACTGAGACACACACACAGACTGCACAGGAGTTGACACTGAGACACACACATGGACCTTAAAGGAGCTGACACTGAGACAAAAACACATGGACCTTACAGGCGCTGTCACTGAGAAACACACACATGGACCGTACAGGAGCTGACACTGAGGCACACACACACTGATCGTACAGGAGCTGACACTGAGACACTCACACAGACTGTACAGGAGCTGACACTGAGACACACAGACATGGACCATAGAGGGGCTGACACTGAGACACACACACACTCATGGACCATACAGGAGCTGACACTGAGACAAACAAACACAGACTGTACAGGAGCTGACACTGAGACACACACGCAGACTGTACAGGAGCTGACACTGAGAGACACACACGGGCCACAACGGAGGTGACACTGAGACACACACACAGACTGTACAGGAGCTGACAATGAGACACACACACAGACTGTACAGGAGCTGACAATGAGACACACACACAGACTGTACAGGAGCTGACAATGAGACACACACACATTGCCCGTAAAGGAGCTGACACTGAGATACACACACACGGACCGTACAGGAGCTGATACTGAGGCGCACACAAACAGACTGTACAGGAGCTGACACTGAGACACACACACAGACTGTACAGGAGATGACACTGACACACACACACACACTGTAGAGGAGCTGACACTGAGACACACACATGGACCATACAGGAGCTCACACTGAGACACACACGCAGACCGTACAGGAGCTGACACTGAGACACACACACGGACTGTACAGGAGCTGACACTGAGACACACACACATGGACCGCACAGGAGCTGACACTGAGATATACACACATGGACTGTACAGGAGCTCACACTGACACACGCACACACACACACAGACTGTACAGGAGCTGACGCTGAGACACACGTGAACTGTACAGGAGCTGACACTGAGGCACACACACAGATTGTACAGGAGCTGACACTGAGACAAACACATCGACCATACAGGAGCTGACAATGAGATGCACACTCGGAATGTACAGGAGCTAACACTGAGACACACACACGGACCGTACAGGAGCTGACACTGAGACAAAGACACGGACCGTACAGGAGCTCACACTGAGACACACACACGGACTGTACAGGAGCTCACACTGAGACACACACACGGACCGTACAGGAGCTGACACTGAGACACACACACGGACTGTACAGGAGCTGACACTGAGATACACACACACGGACCATACAGGAGCAGATACTGAGGCGCACACAAACAGACTGTACAGGAGCTGACACTGAGACACACACACAGACTGTACAGGAGATGACACTGACACACACACACACACTGTACAGGAGCTGACACTGAGACACACACATGGACCGTACAGGAGCTCACACTGAGACACACACGCAGACCGTACAGGAGCTGACACTGAGACACACACACGGACTGTACAGGAGCTGACACTGAGACACACACACATGGACCGCACAGGAGCTGACACTGAGATATACACACATGGACTGTACAGGAGCTCACACTGACACACGCAAACACACACACAGACTGTACAGGAGCTGACGCTGAGACACATGTGAACTGTACAGGAGCTGACACTGAGACACACACACAGATTGTACAGGAGCTGGCACTGAGACAAACACATCGACCATACAGGAGCTGACAATGAGATGCACACTCGGCATGTACAGGGGCTAACACTGAGACACACACACGGACCGTACAGGAGCTGACACTGAGACAAAGACACGGACCGTACAGGAGCTCACACTGAGACACACACACGGACTGTACAGGAGCTTACACTGAGACACACACACGGACCGTACAGGAGCTGACACTGAGACACACACACGGACTGTACAGGAGCTGACACTGAGACACACACACGGACTTTACAGGAGCTGACACTGAGACAAAGACACGGACCGTACAGGAGCTCACACTGAGACACACACACGGACTGTACAGGAGCTCACACTGAGACACACACACGGACCCTATAGGAGCTGACACTGAGACACACACACGGACCATACAGGAGCTGACACTGAGACACACACACGGACTGTACAGGAGCTGACACTGAGAAACACACACATGGACCGTACAGGAGCTGACACTGAGACACACACACGGACCCTACAGAAGCTGACACTGAGACACACACACACGGACCGTACTGGAGCTGACACTGAGACACACACACACGGACCAGACAGGAGCTGAAACTGAGACACACACACACAGACCGTACAGGAGCTGATACTGAGACACACACACGGACCGTAAAGCAGCTGACACTGAGACACACACACAGACCGTACAGGAGCTGACACTGAGACACACACACACACACGGACTGTAGAGAAGCTGACACTGAGACACACAACACGGACTGTACAGGAGCTCACAATGAGACAAACACAGACCCTACCGGAGCTGACTCTGAGTCACACAAACAGACCGTACAGGAGCTGACATTGAGACACACACATGTGCCATACAGGAGCTGACACTGAGACACACACACAGACTGTACAGGAGCTGACACTGAGACTCACACACATGGTCCGAACAGGAGCTAACACTGAGACACAAACACATGGACCGCACAAGAGCTGACACTGAGACACAAACACATGGACTGTACAGGATCTGACACTGAGACACACAGACATTGACCTTACAACAGCTGAAACTGAGAAACCCATACATGGACTGTACAGGAGCTGACACTGAGACACACACAGAGACTCTACAGGAGCTGACACTGAGACACACACATGGACCGTACCGGAGCTGACACTGAGACAAACACATGGACCATAAAGGATCTGACACTGAAACACACACATGGACCGTACAGGAGCTGACACAGAGACACACACATGGACTGTACAGGAGCTGACACTGAGACACACACACGGACCGTCAGGAGCTAACACTGAGACACACACACAGACTGTACAGGAGCTGACACTGAAACACACACACACAGACCGTACAGGAGCTCACAATGACACAAGAACATGGAGCGTACAGGAGATAACACTGAGAAACACACACGGACCGTCAGGAGCTAACACTGAGACACACACACAGACTGTACAGGAGCTGACACTGAAACACACACACACAGACCGTACAGGAGCTCACAATGACACAAGAACATGGACCGTACAGGTGCTGAAACTGAGACACACAGAAGGACTGTAAAGAGCTGACACTGAGACACACACACGGACAATACAGGAACTGAAAGTGAGAAACACACATGGACCATTCAGGAGATGGCATTGAGACACATACACACGGACCGTACAGGAGCTGACACTGAGATACACACACAGTCCATACAGGAGCTTACACTGAGACACACATAAACGGACCATACAGGATCAGAAACTGAGAAAACACACGGACCATACAGGAGCTGACACCGGGACACACAACATGGACCGTACAGGAGCTGACACTGAGACACACACACAGACCGTACAGGAGCTGACACTGAGACACACACACACACACGGACTGTACAGAAGCTGACACTTAGACACACAACATGGACTGTACAGGAGCTCACAATGAGACACACACACAGACCCAACCGGAGCTGAATAAGAGACACACAAACGGACAGTACAGGAGCTGACATTGAGACACACACACATGTGCCATACAGGAGCTGACACTGAGACAAACACACACGGACCGTACAGGAGCTGACACTGAGACACACACACACGGACCGTACAGGAGCTGACACAGAGACACACACACACGGACCGTACAGCAGCTGACACTGAGACACACACAAACGGACTGTACAGGAGCTCACACTGAGACACACACACGGACCGTACAGGAGCTGACACTGAGACACACACACGGACTGTACAGGAGCTGACACTGAGATACACACACACGGACCATACAGGAGCAGATACTGAGGCGCACACAAACAGACTGTACAGGAGCTGACACTGAGACACAAACACAGACTGTACAGGAGATTGCACTGACACACACACACACACTGTACAGGAGCTGACACTGAGACACACACATGGACCGTACAGGAGCTCACACTGAGACACACACGCAGACCGTACAGGAGCTGACACTGAGACACACACACGGACTGTACAGGAGCTGACACTGAGACACACACACATGGACCGCAAAGGAGCTGACACTGAGATATACACACATGGACTGTACAGGAGCTCACACTGACACACGCAAACACACACACAGACTGTACAGGAGCTGACGCTGAGACACACGTGAACTGTACAGGAGCTGACACTGAGACACACACACAGATTGTACAGGAGCTGGCACTGAGACAAACACATCGACCATACAGGAGCTGACAATGAGATGCACACTCGGAATGTACAGGAGCTAACACTGAGACACACACACGGACCGTACAGGAGCTGACACTGAGACAAAGACACGGACCGTACAGGAGCTCACACTGAGACACACACACGGACTGTACAGGAGCTTACACTGAGACACACACACGGACCGTACAGGAGCTGACACTGAGACACACACACGGACTGTACAGGAGCTGACACTGAGACACACACACGGACTTTACAGGAGCTGACACTGAGACAAAGACACGGACCGTACAGGAGCTCACACTGAGACACACACACGGACTGTACAGGAGCTCACACTGAGACACACACACGGACCCTATAGGAGCTGACACTGAGACACACACACGGACCATACAGGAGCTGACACTGAGACACACACACGGACTGTACAGGAGCTGACACTGAGAAACACACACATGAACCGTACAGGAGCTGACACTGAGACACACACACGGACCCTACAGGAGCTGACACTGAGACACACACACACGGACCGTACTGGAGCTGACACTGAGACACACACACACGGACCAGACAGGAGCTGACACTGAGACACACACACACAGACCGTACAGGAGCTGATACTGAGACACACACACGGACCGTAAAGCAGCTGACACTGAGACACACACACAGACCGTACAGGAGCTGACACTGAGACACACACACACACACGGATTGTAGAGAAGCTGACACTGAGACACACAACACGGACTGTACAGGAGCTCACAATGAGACACACACACAGACCCTACCGGAGCTGACTCTGAGTCACACAAACAGACCGTACAGGAGCTGACATTGAGACACACACATGTGCCATACAGGAGCTGACACTGAGACACACACACAGACTGTACAGGAGCTGACACTGAGACTCACACACATGGTCCGAACAGGAGCTAACACTGAGACACAAACACATGGACCGCACAAGAGCTGACACTGAGACACAAACACATGGACTGTACAGGAGCTGACACTGAGACACACAGACATTGACCTTACAACAGCTGAAACTGAGAAACCCATACATGGACTGTACAGGAGCTGACACTGAGACACACACAGAGACTCTACAGGAGCTGACACTGAGACACACACATGGACCGTACAGGAGCTGACACTGAGACAAACACATGGACCATAAAGGATCTGACACTGAAACACACACATGGACCGTACAGGAGCTGACACAGAGACACACACATGGACTGTACAGGAGCTGACACTGAGACACACACACGGACCGTCAGGAGCTAACACTGAGACACACACGCAGACTGTACAGGAGCTGACACTGAAACACACACACACAGACCATACAGGAGCTCACAATGACACAAGAACATGGAGCGTACAGGAGATAACACTGAGAAACACACACGGACCGTCAGGAGCTAACACTGAGACACACACACAGACTGTACAGGAGCTGACACTGAAACACACACACACAGACCGTACAGGAGCTCACAATGACACAAGAACACGGACCGTACAGGTGCTGACACTGAGACACACAGAAGGACTGTAAAGAGCTGACACTGAGACACACACACGGACAATACAGGAACTGACAGTGAGAAACACACATGGACCATTCAGGAGATGGCACTGAGACACATACACACGGACCGTACAGGAGCTGACACTGAGATACACACACAGTCCATACAGGAGCTTACACTGAGACGCACATAAACGGACCATACAGGATCAGAAACTGAGAAAACACACGGACCATACAGGAGCTGACACTGGGACACACAACATGGACCGTACAGGAGCTGACACTGAGACATACACACAGACCGTACAGGAGCTGACACTGAGACACACACACACACACACGGACTGTGCAGAAGCTGACACTTAGACACACAACATGGACTGTACAGGAGCTCACAATGAGACACACACACAGACCCAACCGGAGCTGACTCAGAGACACACAAACGGACAGTACAGGAGCTGACATTGAGACACACACACATGTGCCATACAGGAGCTGACACTGAGACAAACACACACGGACCGTACAGGAGCTGACACTGAGACACACACACACGGACCGTACAGGAGCTGACACAGAGACACACACACACGGACCGTACAGCAGCTGACACTGAGACACACACACACGGACCGTACAGGAGCTGACACTGAGAAACACACACAGATGGTACAGGAGCTGACAAAGAGACACACACACGGACCGTACAGGAGCTGAAACTGAGACACATGCAAAGACTGTACAAGAGCTGACACTGAGACACACACAAAGACCGTACAGGAGCTGACAATGACACACGCACACGGACCATACAGGACCTGACACTGAGACACACACACGGACTGTACAGGAGCTGACACTGAGACACACACACTGACCATACAGGAGCTGAAACTGAGACACAAACAGGGACCGTACAGGAGCTGTCACTGAGACACATACACACGGACCGTACAGGAGCTGACAATGAGATACACACATGGACCATAGAAGAGCTGACACTGAGACACACACACGGATCAGATAGGAGCTGACACTGAGATGCACACTTGGACCGTACAGGAGCTGGAACTGAGACACACAAATGGACAATACAGGAGCTGACACTGAGACACACTCATGGATGATACAGGAGCTGAAACTGAGACACCCACGGATGACACAGGAGCTGACACTGAGACACACATGGACCATACAGGAGCTGACACTGAGACACACACACGGACAGCAAAGGTTCTGACACTGAGACACACATACAGACCCTACAGCAGCTGACACTGAGACACACACACGGACCATACAGGAGCTGACAATGAGACACACACACACGGACTGTACAGGAGCTGACACAGAGACACACAGACACGGACCGTACAGCAGCTGACACTGAGACACACAAACACAGACTGTACAGGAGCTGACAGTGAGACACACAAACGGACCATACAGGAGCTGACACTGAGACACACACACAGACTGTAAAGGTGCTGACACTGAGACACACACACATGGACCGTACAGGAGCTGACACTGAGACACACACACAGACTGCACAGGAGTTGACACTGAGACACACACATGGACCTTAAAGGAGCTGTCACTGAGAAACACACACATGGACCATACAGGAGCTGACACTGAGGCACACACACACTGATCGTACAGGAGCTGACACTGAGACACTCACACAGACTGTACAGGAGCTTTCACTGAGACACACACATGGACTGTACAGGAGCTGACACTGAGACACACAGACATGGACCATAGAGGGGCTGACACTGAGACACACACACACTCATGGACCATACAGGAGCTGACACTGAGACACACAAACACAGACTGTACAGGAGCTGACACTGAGACACACACGCAGACTGTACAGGAGCTGACACTGAGAGACACACACGGACCATAACGGAGCTGACACTGAGACACACACACAGACTGTACAGGAGCTGACAATGAGACACACACACAGACTGTACAGGAGCTGACAATGAGACACACACACAGACTGTACAGGAGCTGACAATGAGACACACACACATTGCCCGTAAAGGAGCTGAAACTGAGATACACACACACGGACCGTACAGGAGCTGATACTGAGGCGCACACAAACAGACTGTACAGGAGCTGACACTGAGACACACACACAGACTGTACAGGAGATGACACTGACACACACACACACACTGTACAGGAGCTGACACTGAGACACACACATGGACCATACAGGAGCTCACACTGAGACACACACGCAGACCATACAGGAGCTGACACTGAGACACACACACGGACTGTAAAGGAGCTGACACTGAGACACACACACATGGACCGCACAGGAGCTGACACTGAGATATACACACATGGACTGTACAGGAGCTCACACTGACACACGCACACACACACACAGACTGTACAGGAGCTGACGCTGAGACACACGTGAACTGTACAGGAGCTGACACTGAGGCACACACACAGATTGTACAGGAGCTGACACTGAGACAAACACATCGACCATACAGGAGCTGACAATGAGATGCACACTCAGAATGTACAGGAGCTAACACTGAGACACACACACGGACCGTACAGGAGCTGACACTGAGACAAAGACATGGACCGTACAGGAGCTCACACTGAGACACACACACAGACTGTACAGGAGCTCACACTGAGACACACACACGGACCGTACAGGAGCTGACACTGAGACACACACACGGACTGTACAGGAGCTGACACTGAGACACACACACGGACTTTACAGGAGCTGACACTGAGACACACACACGGACTGTAGAGAAGCTGACACTGAGACACACAACACGGACTGTACAGGAGCTCACAATGAGACACTCACACAGACCCTACCGGAGCTGACTCTGAGACACACAAACAGACCGTACAGGAGCTGACATTGAGACACACACACATGTGCCATAAAGGAGCTGACACTGAGACACACACACACGGACCAGACAGGAGCTGACACTGAGACACACAAACAGACCGTACAGGAGCTGTCACTGAGACACACACACAGACCATACAGGAGCTGAAACTGAGACACATACACAGACTGTACAGGAGCTGACACTGAGACAAACACAAATGGATCGTACAGGAGCAGACACTGAGACACACATGGTCCGTAAAAAGTTAACACTGAGACACACACAGACCGTATAGGAGCTGACACAGATACAGACACACGGACTGTACAGTAGCTGACACTGAGACACACTCACATGGACCGTACAGCAGCTGATACTGAGAAACCCACACATGGACAGTACAGGAGCTGACACTGAGGCACACACACAGACTCTACAGGAGCTTACACTGTGACACACACATGGACCGTACAGGAGCTGACAATGAGACACACACACACAGAACTTACAGGAGCTGACACTGAGACAAACAAAGACCGTACAGGAGCTGACACTGAGAAACACACACAGACCGTAAAGGAGCTGACACTGAGAAACACACACAGACCGTTCAGGGGCTGACACTGAGATAAACACAGACTGTACAGGAGCTGACAGTGAGACACGCACATTGACCGAACAGGAGCTGACACTGAGACACAAACACACAGACCGTACAGGAGCTGACACTGAGACACACACAAAAGGACCCTACAGGAGCTAACACTGAGACACACACACATGGACCGTACAGGAGCTGACATTGAGACACATTCACATGGAACATATAGGAGCTGACACTGAGACACACACACATGGACCGTACAGGAGCTGACAGTGAGACACACACACAGACTGTACAGGAGCTGACACTGAGACACACACATGGACCGCACAGGAGCTGAAACTGAGACACACACAAAAACTGTACAGGAGCTGGCACTGAGACACACACACACAGACCGTTCAGGAGCTGACACTGAGACAAACACAGACTGTACAGGAGCTGACAGTGAGACACGCACATTGACCATACAGGAGCTGACACTGAGACACAAACACACAGACCATACAGGAGCTGACACTGAGACACACACAAATGGACCCTACAGGAGCTAACACTGAGACACACACACATGGACCGTACAGGAGCTGACACTGAGACACATTCACATGGAACATATAGGAGCTGACACTGAGACACACACACATAGACCGTACAGGAGCTGACACTGAGACACACACTCATGGACCGTACAGGAGCTGACACTGAGACTCACACACATGGTCCGTGCAGGAGCTGACACTGAGACACACACAAATGGACCCTACAGGAGCTAACACTGAGACACACACACATGGACCGCACAGGAGCTGAAACTGAGACACAGACACATGGACCGTACAGGAGCTGACACTGAGACACACAGACATGGACCGTACAGTAGCTGACACTGAGACACACAGACATTGACCTTACAACAGCTGAAACTGAGAAACCCATACATGGACTGTACAGGAGCTGACACTGAGACACACACAGAGACTCTACAGGAGCTGACACTGAGACACACACATGGACCGTACAGGAGCTGACAGTGAGACAAACACATGGACCATAAAGGATCTGACACTGAAACACACACATGGACCGTACAGGAGCTGACACAGAGACACACACATGGACTGTACAGGAGCTGACACTGAGACACACACACGGACCATCAGGAGCTAACACTGAGACACACACACAGACTGTACAGGAGCTGACACTGAAACACACACACACAGACCGTACAGGAGCTCACAATGACACAAGAACATGGAGCGTACAGGAGCTAACACTGAGACACACACACGGACCGTCAGGAGCTAACACTGAGACACACACACAGACCATACAGGAGCTTACACTGAGACACACATAAACGGACCATACAGGATCAGAAACTGAGAAAAACACACGGACCATACAGGAGCTGACACTGGGACACACAACATGGACCGTACAGGAGCTGATACTGAGACACACACACAGACCGTACAGGAGCTGACACTGAGACACACACACACACATGGACTGTACAGGAGCTCACAATGAGACACACACACAGACCCAACCGGAGCTGACTCAGAGACACACAAACGGACCGTACAGGAGCTGACATTGAGACACACACAGACCATACAGGAGCTGACACTGAGACAAACACACACAGACCGGACAGGAGCTGACACTGAGACACACAAACAGACCGTACAGGAGCTGACACTGAGACACACACACAGACTGTACAGGAGCAGACACTGAGACACACACACAGACAGTACATGAGCTGACACTGAGACACACACACAGAGAGTACAGGAGCTGACACTGAGACACAGACGGACTTTACAGTAGCTGACACGGAGACACAGACATGGACCATACAGGAGCTGACACTGAGACACACACATGGACCATACAGGAGCGGAAACTGAGACACACACATGGACCGTACAGGAGCTGACATGGAGACACACACATGGACCATACAGGAGCTGACACTGAGACACACACACATGGACCGTACAGGAGCTGACACTGAGAGACACACACAGACCATACAGGAGCTGACACTGAGACACACACAGAGACCGTACTGGAGTTGACACTGAGACAAACACACACACCATACAGGAGCTGACACTGAGACACACACACGGACCGTACAGGAGCTGACACTGAGACACACACACAAAGAATGTACAGGAGCTGACACTGAGACACACACACATGGACCGTACAGGAGCTGACACTGAGACACACACACAGACTGAACAGGAGCTGACACTGAGTCACACACACAGACCGTACAGGAGCAGACAATGAGAAACGCAAATGGACCGAACAGGAGCTGACACTGAGACACACACACAGACCGTTTAGGAACTGACATTGAGACACACACACAGACTGTACAGGAGCTGACACTGAGACATACACACATGGACCGTACAGGAGCTGACAGTGAGACACACACACATGGACCGTACAGGAGCTGACACTGATACACACACACAGAGTGTACAGGAGCTGAAACTGAGAGACACACAAAAACTGTACAGGAGCTGACACTGAGAGACACACACGGACCGTACAGGACCTAATACTGAGACACATACAAAGTCTGTACAGGAGCTGACACTGAGACACACACAAAGAGACCGTGCAGGAGCTGACAATGACACACGCACATGGACTATACAGGAGTTGACACTGAGACACACACACGGACTCTACAAGAGCTGACACTGAGACACACACAAATGGACCCTACAGGAGCTAACACTGAGACACACACACATGGACCGTACAGGAGCTGACACTGAGACACATTCACATGGAACATATAGGAGCTGACACTGAGACACACACACATGGACCGTACAGGAGCTGACACTGAGACACACACTCATGGACCGTACAGGAGCTGACACTGAGACTCACACACATGGTCCGTACAGGAGCTGACACTGAGACACACACAAATGGAACCTACAGGAGCTAACACTGAGACACACACACATGGACCGCACAGGAGCTGACACTGAGACACAAACACATGGACCGTACAGGAGCTGACACTGAGACACACAGACATGGACCGTACAGTAGCTGACACTGAGACACACAGACATTGACCTTACAACAGCTGAAACTGAGAAACCCATACATGGACTGTACAGGAGCTGACACTGAGACACACACAGAGACTCTACAGGAGCTGACACTGAGACACACACATGGACCGTACAGGAGCTGACACTGAGACAAACACATGGACCATAAAGGATCTGACACTGAAACACACACATGGACCGTACAGGAGCTGACACAGAGACATACACATGGACTGTACAGGAGCTGACACTGAGACACACACACGGACCGTCAGGAGCTAACACTGAGACACACACACAGACTGTACAGGAGCTGACACTGAAATACACACACACTGACCGTACAGGAGCTCACAATGACACAAGAACATGGAGCGTACAGGAGCTAACACTGAGACACACACACGGACCGTCAGGAGCTAACACTGAGACACACACACAGACTGTACAGGAGCTGACACTGAAACACACACACACAGACCGTACAGGAGCTCACAATGACACAAGTACACGGACCGTACAGGTGCTGACACTGAGACACACAGAAGGACTGTAAAGAGCTGACACTGAGACACACACACGGACAATACAGGAACTGACAGTGAGAAACACACATGGACCATTCAGGTGATGGCACTAAGACACAGACACACGGACCGTACAGCAGCTGACATTGAGACACACACACACGGACCGTACAGGTGCTGACACTGAGATACACACACAGTCCATACAGGAGCTTACACTGAGACACACATAAACGGACCATACAGGATCAGAAACTGAGAAAAACACACGGACCATACAGGAGCTGACACTGGGACACACAACATGGACCGTACAGGAGCTGACACTGAGACACACACACACACACGGACTGTACAGAAGCTGACACTTAGACACACAACATGGACTGTACAGAAGCTCACAATGAGACACACACACAGACCCAACCGGAGCTGACTCAGAGACACACAAACGAACCGTACAGGAGCTGACATTGAGACACACACACATGTGCCATACAGGAGCTGACACTGAGACAAACACACACACCATACAGGAGCTGACACTGAGACACACACACGGACCGTACAGGAGCTGACACTGAGACACACACACAAAGAATGTACAGGAGCTGACACTGAGACACACACACATGGACCGTACAGGAGCTGACACTGAGACACACACACAGACTGAACAGGAGCTGACACTGAGTCACACACACAGACCGTACAGGAGCAGACAATGAGAAACGCAAATGGACCGAACAGGAGCTGACACTGAGACACACACACAGACCGTTTAGGAACTGACATTGAGACACACACACAGACTGTACAGGAGCTGACACTGAGACATACACACATGGACCGTACAGGAGCTGACAGTGAGACACACACACATGGACCGTACAGGAGCTGACACTGATACACACACACAGAGTGTACAGGAGCTGAAACTGAGAGACACACAAAAACTGTACAGGAGCTGACACTGAGAGACACACACGGACCGTACAGGACCTAATACTGAGACACATACAAAGTCTGTACAGGAGCTGACACTGAGACACACACAAAGAGACCGTGCAGGAGCTGACAATGACACACGCACATGGACTATACAGGAGTTGACACTGAGACACACACACGGACTCTACAAGAGCTGACACTGAGACACACACACATGGACCGTACAGGAGCTGACACTGAGACACATTCACATGGAACATATAGGAGCTGACACTGAGACACACACACATGGACCGTACAGGAGCTGACACTGAGACACACACTCATGGACCGTACAGGAGCTGACACTGAGACTCACACACATGGTCCGTACAGGAGCTGACACTGAGACACACACAAATGGACCCTACAGGAGCTAACACTGAGACACACACACATGGACCGCACAGGAGCTGACACTGAGACACAAACACATGGACCGTACAGGAGCTGACACTGAGACACACAGACATGGACCGTACAGTAGCTGACACTGAGACACACAGACATTGACCTTACAACAGCTGAAACTGAGAAACCCATACATGGACTGTACAGGAGCTGACACTGAGACACACACAGAGACTCTACAGGAGCTGACACTGAGACACACACATGGACCGTACAGGAGCTGACACTGAGACAAACACATGGACCATAAAGGATCTGACACTGAAACACACACATGGACCGTACAGGAGCTGACACAGAGACATACACATGGACTGTACAGGAGCTGACACTGAGACACACACACGGACCGTCAGGAGCTAACACTGAGACACACACACAGACTGTACAGGAGCTGACACTGAAATACACACACACTGACCGTACAGGAGCTCACAATGACACAAGAACATGGAGCGTACAGGAGCTAACACTGAGACACACACACGGACCGTCAGGAGCTAACACTGAGACACACACACAGACTGTACAGGAGCTGACACTGAAACACACACACACAGACCGTACAGGAGCTCACAATGACACAAGTACACGGACCGTACAGGTGCTGACACTGAGACACACAGAAGGACTGTAAAGAGCTGACACTGAGACACACACACGGACAATACAGGAACTGACAGTGAGAAACACACATGGACCATTCAGGTGATGGCACTAAGACACAGACACACGGACCGTACAGCAGCTGACATTGAGACACACACACACGGACCGTACAGGTGCTGACACTGAGATACACACACAGTCCATACAGGAGCTTACACTGAGACACACATAAACGGACCATACAGGATCAGAAACTGAGAAAAACACACGGACCATACAGGAGCTGACACTGGGACACACAACATGGACCGTACAGGAGCTGACACTGAGACACACACACAGACCGTACAGGAGCTGACACTGAGACACACACACACACACGGACTGTACAGAAGCTGACACTTAGACACACAACATGGACTGTACAGGAGCTCACAATGAGACACACACACAGACCCAACCGGAGCTGACTCAGAGACACACAAACGGACCATACAGGAGCTGACATTGAGACACACACACATGTGCCATACAGGAGCTGACACTGAGACAAACACACACAGACCGGACAGGAGCTGACACTGAGACACACAAACAGACCGTACAGGAGCTGACACTGAGACACACACACAGACTGTACAGGAGCAGACATGAGTCACACACGGACCGTACAAAGCTAACACTGAGACACACACAGACCATACAGGAGCTGACACTGAGACACACATGGACCATACAGGAGCTGACACTGAGACACACACACAGATGATACAGGAGCTGACATGGAGACACACACATGGACCGTACCGGAGCTGACACTGAGACACACACACAGACAGTACAGGAGCTAAAACTGAGACACACACACAGAGAGTACAGGAGCTGACACTGAGACACAGAAGGACTTTACAGAAGCTGACACGGAGACACAGACATGGACCATACAGGAGCTGACACTGAGACACACACATGGACCATACAGGAGCTGAAACTGAGACACACACATGGACCGTACAGGAGCTGACATGGAGACACACACATGGACCATACAGGAGATGACACTGAGACACACACACATGGACCGTACAGGAGCTGACACTGAGAGACACACACAGACCATACAGGAGCTGACACTGAGACACACACAGAGACCGTACTGGAGTTGACACTGAGACACACACACACACCATACAGGAGCTGACACTGAGACACACACACGGACCGTACAGGAGCTGACACTGAGACACACACACAAAGAATGTACAGGAGCTGACACTGAGACACACACACATGGACCGTACAGGAGCTGACACTGAGACACACACACAGACTGAACAGGAGCTGACACTGGGTCACACACACAGACCGTACAGGAGCAGACAATGAGAAACGCAAATGGACCGAACAGGAGCTGACACTGAGACACACACACAGACCGTATAGGAACTGACATTGAGACACACACACAGACTGTACAGGAGCTGACACTGAGACATACACATATGGACCGTACAGGAGCTGACAGTGAGACACACACACATGGACCGTACAGGAGCTGACACTGATACACACACACAGAGTGTACAGGAGCTGAAACTGAGAGACACACAAAAACTGTACAGGTGCTGACACTGAGAGACACACAAAGAGACCGTGCAGGAGCTGACAATGACACACGCACATGGACTATACAGGAGTTGACACTGAGACACACACAGGGACTCTACAAGAGCTGACACTGAGACACACACACGGACTGTACAGGAGCTGACACTGAGACACACAATCAGACCATACAGGAGCTGAAAATGAGACATGCACATGGACCGTCCAGGAGCTGACACTGAGACACACACACACGGACCGTACAGGAGCTGACACTGAGACACACACACACACACGGACTGAACAGAAGCTGACACTGAGACACACACACATGGACCGTACAGGAGCTGAAACTGAGACACACACACATGGACCGTACAGGAGCTGACACTGAGACACACACACATGGACTATACAGGAGCTGACACTGAGACACACACACATGGACCGCACAGAGGCTGACACTGAGACACACACACATGGCCCGTACAGGAGCTGACACTGAGACACACACACATGGACCGTACAGGAGCTGACACTGAGAAACACACACAGACGGTACAGGAGCTGACAAAGAGACACACACACGGACCGTACAGGAGCTGAAACTGAGACACACGCAAAGAATGTTCAGGAGCTGACACTGGGACACACACATTGACCGTACAGGAGCTGACATTGAGACACACACACGGACCGTACGGGAGCTGAAACTGAGACACATGCAAAGACTGTACAAGAGCTGACACTGAGACACACACAAAGACCGTACAGGAGCAGACAATGACATACGCACACGGACCATACAGGAGCTGACACTGAGACACACACACTGACCATACAGGAGCTGACACTGAGACAAACACACGGAACGTACAGGAGCTGACACTGAGAAACACACACGGACAGTACAGGTTCTGACACTGAGACACACATACAGACCCTACAGCAGCTGACACTGAGACACACACACGGACCGTACAGGAGCTGACACTGAGACACACACACACACGGACCGTACAGGAGCTGACACAGAGACACACAAACGGACCGTACAGCAGCTGACACTGAGACACACACACACGGACCGTACAGGAGCTGACACTGAGAAACACACACAAACGGTACAGGAGCTGACAAAGAGACACACACACGGACCGTACAGGAGCTGAAACTGAGACACATGCAAAGACTGTACAAGAGCTGACACTGAGACACACACAAAAACCGTACAGGAGCTGACAATGACACACGCACACGGACCATACAGGAGCTGACACTGAGACACACACACGGACTGTACAGGAGCTGACACTGAGACACACACACTGACCATACAGGAGCTGAAACTGAGACACACACACGGACCGTACAGGAGCTGTCACTGAGACACATACACACGGACCGTACAGGAGATGACAATGAGATACACACATTGACCATAGAAGAGCTGACACTGAGACACACACATGGATCAGACAGGAGCTGACACTGAGATGCACACTCGGACCGTACAGGAGCTGGAACTGAGACACACAAATGGACAATAAAGGAGCTGGCACTGAGACACACACATGGACCATACAGGAGCCGAAACTGAGACACCCACGGATTATACAGGAGCTGACACCGAGACACACATGGACCATACAGGAGCTGACACTGAGGCTCATAAACAGATCGCGCAGGAGCTGACACTGAGACACACACACAGAGAGTACAGGATCTGACACAGAGACACAGACGGACTTTACAGTAGCTGACACTGAGACACACACACAGACTGTACAGGAGCTGACACTGAGACAAACACAAGGACCATACAGGAGCTGACACTGAGTCACACACACAGACCGTACAGGAGCTGACAATGAGAAACGCACATGGACCGAACAGGAGCTGACACTGAGACACACACACAGACCGTACAGGAGCTGACATTGAGACACACACACAGACTGTACAGGAGCTGACACTGAGACATACACACATGGACCATACAGGAGCTGACAGTGAGACACACACACATGGACCGTACAGGAGCTGACACTGATACACACACACAGACTGTACAGGAGCTGACACTGATACAAACACATGGACCGCACAGGAGCTGAAACTGAGACACACACAAAAACTGTACAGGAGCTGACACTGAGAGACACACACGGACCGTACAGGACCTAACACTGAGACACATACAACGTCTGTACAGGAGCTGACACTGAGACACACACAAAGAGACCGTACAGGAGCTGACAATGACACACGCACATGGACGATACCGGAGATGACACTGAGACACACACACGGACTCTACAAGAGCTGACACTGAGACACACACAGGGACTGTACAGGATCTGACACTGAGACACACAATCGGACCATACAGGAGCTGAAACTGAGACACACACATGGACCGTACACGAGCTGTCACGGAGACACATACACAGGGACCGTATAGGAGCTGACACTGAGACACACACACACAGACGGTACAGGAGCTGACACTGAGACACACACACACACATGGACTGTACAGAAGCTGACACTGAGACACACACACATGGACCGTACAGGAGCTGAAACTGAGACACACACACATGGACCGTACAGGAGCTAACACTGAGACACACACACATGGACTATACAGGAGCTGACACTGAGACACACACACACATGGACCGCACAGAGGCTGACACTGAGACATACACACATGGACCGTACAGGAGCTGACACTGAGACACACACACATGGACCGTACAGGAGCTGACACTGAGAAACACACACAGACGGTACAGGAGCTGACAAAGAGACACACACACGGACCGTACAGGAGCTGAAACTGAGACACACGCAAAGACTGTTCAGGAGCTGACACTGAGACACACACATTGACCGTACAGGAGCTGACACTGAGACACAAGCACGGACCGTACAGGAGTTGTCAATGAGACACACACACAGACTGCACAGGAGCTGACATTGAGGCACACACACGGACCGTACAGGAGCTGAAACTGAGACACATACAAAAACTGTACAGGAGCTGGCACTGAGACACACACACACAGACCGTTCAGGAGCTGACACTGAGACAAACACAGACTGTACAGGAGCTGACATTGAGACACGCACATTGACCGTACAGGAGCTGACACTGAGACACAAACACACAGACCATACAGGAGCTGACACTGAGACACACACAAATGGACCCTACAGGAGCTAACACTGAGACACACACACATGGACCGTACAGGAGCTGACACTGAGACACATTCACATGGAACATATAGGAGCTGACACTGAGACACACACACATAGACCGTACAGGAGCTGACACTGAGACACACACTCATGGACCGTACAGGAGCTGACACTGAGACTCACACACATGGTCCGTGCAGGAGCTGACACTGAGACACACACAAATGGACCCTACAGGAGCTAACACTGAGACACACACACATGGACCGCACAGGAGCTGAAACTGAGACACAAACACATGGACCATACAGGAGCTGACACTGAGACACACAGACATGGACCGTACAGTAGCTGACACTGAGACACACAGACATTGACCTTACAACAGCTGAAACTGAGAAACCCATACATGGACTGTACAGGAGCTGACACTGAGACACACACAGAGACTCTACAGGAGCTGACACTGAGACACACACATGGACCGTACAGGAGCTGACACTGAGACAAACACATGGACCATAAAGGATCTGACACTGAAACACACACATGGACCGTACAGGAGCTGACACAGAGACACACACATGGACTGTACAGGAGCTGACACTGAGACACACACACGGACCATCAGGAGCTAACACTGAGACACACACACAGACTGTACAGGAGCTGACACTGAAACACACACACACAGACCGTACAGGAGCTCACAATGACACAAGAACATGGAGCGTACAGGAGCTAACACTGAGACACACACACGGACCGTCAGGAGCTAACACTGAGACACACACACAGACCATACAGGAGCTTACACTGAGACACACATAAACGGACCATACAGGATCAGAAACTGAGAAAAACACACGGACCATACAGGAGCTGACACTGGGACACACAACATGGACCGTACAGGAGCTGATACTGAGACACACACACAGACCGTACAGGAGCTGACACTGAGACACACACACACACATGGACTGTACAGAAGCTGACACTTAGACACACAACATGGACTGTACAGGAGCTCACAATGAGACACACACACAGACCCAACCGGAGCTGACTCAGAGACACACAAACGGACCGTACAGGAGCTGACATTGAGACACACACACATGTGCCATACAGGAGCTGACACTGAGACAAACACACACAGACCGGACAGGAGCTGACACTGAGACACACAAACAGACCGTACAGGAGCTGACACTGAGACACACACAGACCATACAGGAGCTGACACTGAGAAACACATGGACCATACAGGAGCTGACACTGAGACACACACACAGATGATACAGGAGCTGACATGGAGACACACACATGGACCATACCGGAGCTGACACTGAGACACACACACAGACAGTACAGGAGCTGACACTGAGACACACACACAGAGAGTACAGGAGCTGACACTGAGACACAGAAGGACTTTACAGTAGCTGACACGGAGACACAGACATGGACCATACAGGAGCTGACACTGAGACACACACATGGACCATACAGGAGCGGAAACTGAGATACACACATGGACCGTACAGGAGCTGACATGGAGACACACACATGGACCATACAGGAGCTGACACTGAGACACACACACATGGAACGTACAGGAGCTGACACTGAGAGACACACACAGACCATACAGGAGCTGACACTGAGACACACACAGAGACCGTACTGGAGTTGACACTGAGACACACACACACACCATACAGGAGCTGACACTGAGACACACACACGGACCGTACAGGAGCTGACACTGAGACACACACACAAAGAATGTACAGGAGCTGACACTGAGACACACACACATGGACCGTACAGGAGCTGACACTGAGACACACACACAGACTGAACAGGAGCTGACACTGAGTCACACACACAGACCGTACAGGAGCAGACAATGAGAAACGCAAATGGACCGAACAGGAGCTGACACTGAGACACACACACAGACCGTTTAGGAACTGACATTGAGACACACACACAGACTGTACAGGAGCTGACACTGAGACATACACACATGGACCGTACAGGAGCTGACAGTGAGACACACACACATGGACCGTACAGGAGCTGACACTGATACACACACACAGAGTGTACAGGAGCTGAAACTGAGAGACACACAAAAACTGTACAGGAGCTGACACTGAGAGACACACACGGACCATACAGGACCTAATACTGAGACACATACAAAGTCTGTACAGGAGCTGACACTGAGACACACACAAAGAGACCGTGCAGGAGCTGACAATGACACACGCACATGGACTATACAGGAGTTGACACTGAGACACACACACGGACTCTACAAGAGCTGACACTGAGACACACACAAATGGACCCTACAGGAGCTAACACTGAGACACACACACATGGACCGTACAGGAGCTGACACTGAGACACATTCACATGGAACATATAGGAGCTGACACTGAGACACACACACATGGACCGTACAGGAGCTGACACTGAGACACACACTCATGGACCGTACAGGAGCTGACACTGAGACTCACACACATGGTCCGTACAGGAGCTGACACTGAGACACACACAAATGGACCCTACAGGAGCTAACACTGAGACACACACACATGGACCGCACAGGAGCTGACACTGAGACACAAACACATGGACCGTACAGGAGCTGACACTGAGACACACAGACATGGACCGTACAGTAGCTGACACTGAGACACACAGACATTGACCTTACAACAGCTGAAACTGAGAAACCCATACATGGACTGTACAGGAGCTGACACTGAGACACACACAGAGACTCTACAGGAGCTGACACTGAGACACACACATGGACCGTACAGGAGCTGACACTGAGACAAACACATGGACCATAAAGGATCTGACACTGAAACACACACATGGACCGTACAGGAGCTGACACAGAGACATACACATGGACTGTACAGGAGCTGACACTGAGACACACACACGGACCGTCAGGAGCTAACACTGAGACACACACACAGACTGTACAGGAGCTGACACTGAAATACACACACACTGACCGTACAGGAGCTCACAATGACACAAGAACATGGAGCGTACAGGAGCTAACACTGAGACACACACACGGACCGTCAGGAGCTAACACTGAGACACACACACAGACTGTACAGGAGCTGACACTGAAACACACACACACAGACCGTACAGGAGCTCACAATGACACAAGTACACGGACCGTACAGGTGCTGACACTGAGACACACAGAAGGACTGTAAAGAGCTGACACTGAGACACACACACGGACAATACAGGAACTGACAGTGAGAAACACACATGGACCATTCAGGTGATGGCACTAAGACACAGACACACGGACCGTACAGCAGCTGACATTGAGACACACACACACGGACCGTACAGGTGCTGACACTGAGATACACACACAGTCCATACAGGAGCTTACACTGAGACACACATAAACGGACCATACAGGATCAGAAACTGAGAAAAACACACGGACCATACAGGAGCTGACACTGGGACACACAACATGGACCGTACAGGAGCTGACACTGAGACACACACACACACACGGACTGTACAGAAGCTGACACTTAGACACACAACATGGACTGTACAGAAGCTCACAATGAGACACACACACAGACCCAACCGGAGCTGACTCAGAGACACACAAACGGACCGTACAGGAGCTGACATTGAGACACACACACATGTGCCATACAGGAGCTGACACTGAGACAAACACACACACCATACAGGAGCTGACACTGAGACACACACACGGACCGTACAGGAGCTGACACTGAGACACACACACAAAGAATGTACAGGAGCTGACACTGAGACACACACACATGTACCGTACAGGAGCTGACACTGAGACACACACACAGACTGAACAGGAGCTGACACTGAGTCACACACACAGACCGTACAGGAGCTGACAATGAGAAACGTAAATGGACCGAACAGGAGCTGACACTGAGACACACACACAGACCGTTTAGGAACTGACATTGAGACACACACACAGACTGTACAGGAGCTGACACTGAGACATACACACATGGACCGTACAGGAGCTGACAGTGAGACACACACACATGGACCGTACAGGAGCTGACACTGATACACACACACAGAGTGTACAGGAGCTGAAACTGAGAGACACACAAAAACTGTACAGGAGCTGACACTGAGAGACACACACGGACCGTACAGGACCTAATACTGAGACA
The DNA here is from genome assembly GCF_017639515.1 of Carcharodon carcharias. Classification (NCBI taxonomy): domain Eukaryota; kingdom Metazoa; phylum Chordata; class Chondrichthyes; order Lamniformes; family Lamnidae; genus Carcharodon; species Carcharodon carcharias. Next base: position 4,159,217 of record NC_054478.1, on the reverse strand, counting down.
CATACAAAGTCTGTACAGGAGCTGACACTGAGACACACACAAAGAGACCGTGCAGGAGCTGACAATGACACACGCACATGGACTATACAGGAGTTGACACTGAGACACACACACGGACTCTACAAGAGCTGACACTGAGACACACACACATGGACCGTACAGGAGCTGACACTGAGACACATTCACATGGAACATATAGGAGCTGACACTGAGACACACACACATGGACCGTACAGGAGCTGACACTGAGACACACACTCATGGACCGTACAGGAGCTGACACTGAGACTCACACACATGGTCCGTACAGGAGCTGACACTGAGACACACACAAATGGACCCTACAGGAGCTAACACTGAGACTCACACACATGGACCGCACAGGAGCTGACACTGAGACACAAACACATGGACCGTACAGGAGCTGACACTGAGACACACAGACATGGACCGTACAGTAGCTGACACTGAGACACACAGACATTGACCTTACAACAGCTGAAACTGAGAAACCCATACATGGACTGTACAGGAGCTGACACTGAGACACACACAGAGACTCTACAGGAGCTGACACTGAGACACACACATGGACCGTACAGGAGCTGACACTGAGACAAACACATGGACCATAAAGGATCTGACACTGAAACACACACATGGACCGTACAGGAGCTGACACAGAGACATACACATGGACTGTACAGGAGCTGACACTGAGACACACACACGGACCGTCAGGAGCTAACACTGAGACACACACACAGACTGTACAGGAGCTGACACTGAAATACACACACACTGACCGTACAGGAGCTCACAATGACACAAGAACATGGAGCGTACAGGAGCTAACACTGAGACACACACACGGACCGTCAGGAGCTAACACTGAGACACACACACAGACTGTACAGGAGCTGACACTGAAACACACACACACAGACCGTACAGGAGCTCACAATGACACAAGTACACGGACCGTACAGGTGCTGACACTGAGACACACAGAAGGACTGTAAAGAGCTGACACTGAGACACACACACGGACAATACAGGAACTGACAGTGAGAAACACACATGGACCATTCAGGTGATGGCACTAAGACACAGACACACGGACCGTACAGCAGCTGACATTGAGACACACACACACGGACCGTACAGGTGCTGACACTGAGATACACACACAGTCCATACAGGAGCTTACACTGAGACACACATAAACGGACCATACAGGATCAGAAACTGAGAAAAACACACGGACCATACAGGAGCTGACACTGGGACACACAACATGGACCGTACAGGAGCTGACACTGAGACACACACACAGACCGTACAGGAGCTGACACTGAGACACACACACACACACGGACTGTACAGAAGCTGACACTTAGACACACAACATGGACTGTACAGGAGCTCACAATGAGACACACACACAGACCCAACCGGAGCTGACTCAGAGACACACAAATGGACCGTACAGGAGCTGACATTGAGACACACACACATGTGCCATACAGGAGCTGACACTGAGACAAACACACACAGACCGGACAGGAGCTGACACTGAGACACACAAACAGACCGTACAGGAGCTGACACTGAGACACACACACAGACTGTACAGGAGCAGACATGAGTCACACACGGACCGTACAAAGCTAACACTGAGACACACACAGACCATACAGGAGCTGACACTGAGACACACATGGACCATACAGGAGCTGACACTGAGACACACACACAGATGATACAGGAGCTGACATGGAGACACACACATGGACCGTACCGGAGCTGACACTGAGACACACACACAGACAGTATAGGAGCTAAAACTGTGACACACACACAGAGAGTACAGGAGCTGACACTGAGACACAGAAGGACTTTACAGAAGCTGACACGGAGACACAGACATGGACCATACAGGAGCTGACACTGAGACACACACATGGACCATACAGGAGCTGAAACTGAGACACACATATGGACCGTACAGGAGCTGACATGGAGACACACACATGGACCATACAGGAGATGACACTGAGACACACACACATGGACCGTACAGGAGCTGACACTGAGAGACACACACAGACCATACAGGAGCTGACACTGAGACACACACACGGACCGTACAGGAGCTGACACTGAGACACACACACAAAGAATGTACAGGAGCTGACACTGAGACACACACACATGGACCGTACAGGAGCTGACACTGAGACACACACACAGACTGAACAGGAGCTGACACTGGGTCACACACACAGACCGTACAGGAGCAGACAATGAGAAACGCAAATGGACCGAACAGGAGCTGACACTGAGACACACACACAGACCATATAGGAACTGACATTGAGACACACACACAGACTGTACAGGAGCTGACACTGAGACATACACATATGGACCGTACAGGAGCTGACAGTGAGACACACACACATGGACCGTACAGGAGCTGACACTGATACACACACACAGAGTGTACAGGAGCTGAAACTGAGAGACACACAAAAACTGTACAGGAGCTGACACTGAGAGACACACACGGACCGTACAGGACCTAATACTGAGACACATACAAAGTCTGTACAGGAGCTGACACTGAGACACACACAAAGAGACCGTGCAGGAGCTGACAATGACACACGCACATGGACTATACAGGAGTTGACACTGAGACACACACAGGGACTCTACAAGAGCTGACACTGAGACACACACACGGACTGTACAGGAGCTGACACTGAGACACACAATCAGACCATACAGGAGCTGAAAATGAGACATGCACATGGACCGTCCAGGAGCTGACACTGAGACACACACACACGGACCGTACAGGAGCTGACACTGAGACACACACACACACACGGACTGTACAGAAGCTGACACTGAGACACACACACATGGACCGTACAGGAGCTGAAACTGAGACACACACACATGGACCGTACAGGAGCTGACACTGAGACACACACACATGGACTATACAGGAGCTGACACTGAGACACACACACATGGACCGCACAGAGGCTGACACTGAGACACACACACATGGCCCGTACAGGAGCTGACACTGAGACACACACACATGGACCGTACAGGAGCTGACACTGAGAAACACACACAGACGGTACAGGAGCTGACAAAGAGACACACACACGGACCGTACAGGAGCTGAAACTGAGACACACGCAAAGAATGTTCAGGAGCTGACACTGGGACACACACATTGACCGTACAGGAGCTGACATTGAGACACACACACGGACCGTACGGGAGCTGAAACTGAGACACATGCAAAGACTGTACAAGAGCTGACACTGAGACACACACAAAGACCGTACAGGAGCAGACAATGACATACGCACACGGACCATACAGGAGCTGACACTGAGACACACACACTGACCATACAGGAGCTGAAACTGAGACACACACACGGAACGTACAGGAGCTGTCACTGAGACACATACACACGGACCGTTAAGGAGCTGACAGAGACACACACACACGGACCGTACAGGAGCTGACAATGAGATACACTCATGGACCATAGAAGAGCTGACACTGAGACACACACATGGATCAGACAGGAGCTGACACTGAGATGCACACTCGCACCGTACAGGAGCTGGAACTGAGAAACACAAATGGACAATACAGGAGCTGACAATGAGACACACACATGGACCATACAGGAGCTGACACTGAGGCTCATAAACAGATCACGCAGGAGCTGACACTGAGACAAACACACGGAACGTACAGGAGCTGACACTGAGAAACACACACGGACAGTACAGGTTCTGACACTGAGACACACATACAGACCCTACAGCAGCTGACACTGAGACACACACACGGACCGTACAGGAGCTGACACTGAGACACACACACACACGGACCGTACAGGAGCTGACACAGAGACACACAAACGGACCGTACAGCAGCTGACACTGAGACACACACACACGGACCGTACAGGAGCTGACACTGAGAAACACACACAAACGGTACAGGAGCTGACAAAGAGACACACACACGGACCTTACAGGAGCTGAAACTGAGACACATGCAAAGACTGTACAAGAGCTGACACTGAGACACACACAAAAACCGTACAGGAGCTGACAATGACACACGCACACGGACCATACAGGAGCTGACACTGAGACACACACACGGACTGTACAGGAGCTGACACTGAGACACACACACTGACCATACAGGAGCTGAAACTGAGACACACACACGGACCGTACAGGAGCTCTCACTGAGACACATACACACGGACCGTACAGGAGATGACAATGAGATACACACATTGACCATAGAAGAGCTGACATTGAGACACACACACGGATCAGACAGGAGCTGACACTGAGATGCACACTCGGACCGTACAGGAGCTGGAACTGAGACACACAAATGGACAATAAAGGAGCTGGCACTGAGACACACACATGGACCATACAGGAGCCGAAACTGAGACACCCACGGATTATACAGGAGCTGACACCGAGACACACATGGACCATACAGGAGCTGACACTGAGGCTCATAAACAGATCGCGCAGGAGCTGACACTGAGACACACACACAGAGAGTACAGGATCTGACACAGAGACACAGATGGACTTTACAGTAGCTGACACTGAGACACACACACAGACTGTACAGGAGCTGACACTGAGACAAACACAAGGACCATACAGGAGCTGACACTGAGTCACACACACAGACCGTACAGGAGCTGACAATGAGAAACGCACATGGACCGAACAGGAGCTGACACTGAGACACACACACAGACCGTACAGGAGCTGACATTGAGACACACACACAGACTGTACAGGAGCTGACACTGAGACATACACACATGGACCATACAGGAGCTGACAGTGAGACACACACACATGGACCGTACAGGAGCTGACACTGATACACACACACAGACTGTACAGGAGCTGACACTGATACAAACACATGGACCGCACAGGAGCTGAAACTGAGACACACACAAAAACTGTACAGGAGCTGACACTGAGAGACACACACGGACCGTACAGGACCTAACACTGAGACACATACAACGTCTGTACAGGAGCTGACACTGAGACACACACAAAGAGACCGTACAGGAGCTGACAATGACACACGCACATGGACGATACCGGAGATGACACTGAGACACACACACGGACTCTACAAGAGCTGACACTGAGACACACACAGGGACTGTACAGGATCTGACACTGAGACACACAATCGGACCATACAGGAGCTGAAACTGAGACACACACATGGACCGTACACGAGCTGTCACGGAGACACATACACAGGGACCGTACAGGAGCTGACACTGAGACACACACACACAGACGGTACAGGAGCTGACACTGAGACACACACACACACATGGACTGTACAGAAGCTGACACTGAGACACACACACATGGACCGTACAGGAGCTGAAACTGAGACAAACACACATGGACCGTACAGGAGCTAACACTGAGACACACACACATGGACTATACAGGAGCTGACACTGAGACACACACACACATGGACCGCACAGAGGCTGACACTGAGACATACACACATGGACCGTACAGGAGCTGACACTGAGACACACACACATGGACCGTACAGGAGCTGACACTGAGAAACACACACAGACGGTACAGGAGCTGACAAAGAGACACACACACGGACCGTACAGGAGCTGAAACTGAGACACACGCAAAGACTGTTCAGGAGCTGACACTGAGACACACACATTGACCGTACAGGAGCTGACACTGAGACACAAGCACGGACCGTACAGGAGTTGTCAATGAGACACACACACAGACTGCACAGGAGCTGACATTGAGGCACACACACGGACCGTACAGGAGCTGAAACTGAGACACATACAAAAACTGTACAGGAGCTGGCACTGAGACACACACACACAGACCGTTCAGGAGCTGACACTGAGACAAACACAGACTGTACAGGAGCTGACAGTGAGACACACACACGGACTGTACAGGAGCTGACACTGAGACACACACACTGACCATACAGGAGCTGAAACTGAGACACACACACGGACCGTACAGGAGCTGTCACTGAGACACATACACACGGACCGTACAGGAGCTGACACTGAGACACACACACACGGACCGTACAGGAGCTGACAATGAGATACACACATTGACCATAGAAGAGCTGACACTTTGACACACACACGGATCAGACAGGAGCTGACACTCAGATGCACACTCGGACCGTACAGGAGCTGGAACTGAGACACACAAATGGACAATACAGGAGCTGACACTGAGACACACACATGGACCATACAGGAGCCGAAAATGAGACACCCACGGATGATACAGGAGCTGACACTGAGACACACATGGACCATACAGGAGCTGACACTGAGGCTCATAAACAGATCGCGCAGGAGCTGACACTGAGACACACACACGGACCGTACAGGAGCTGACACTGAGACAAACACACACGGACCGGACAGGAGCTGACACTGAGACACACAAACAGACCGTACAGGAGCTGACACTGAGACACACACACAGGCTGTACAGGAGCAGACACTGAGTCACACACGGACCGTTCAAAGCTAACACTGAGACACACACAGACCATACAGTAGCTGACACTGAGACACACATGGACCATACAGGAGCTGACACTGAGACACACACACAGACGATACAGGAGCTGACATATGAGACACACACAGGGACCATACAGGAGCTGACACTGAGACACACACACAGACTGTACAGGAGCTGACACTGAGACACACACACAGAGAGTACAGGAGCTGACACTGAGACACAGACGGACTTTACAGTAGCTGACACTGAGACACACACATGTACCCTACAGGAGCTGACACTGAGACACACACACACAGACTGTACAGGAGCTGACACTGAGACATACACACATGGACCGTACAGGAGCTGACAGTGAGACACTCACACATGGACCGTACAGGAGCTGACACTGATACACACAGACAGACTGTACAGGAGCTGACACTGAGACACACACATGGACCGCACAGTAGCTGAAACTGAGACACACACAAAAACTGTACAGGAACTGACACTGAGAGACACACACGGACCGTACAGGACCTAACACTGAGACACATACAAAGTCTGTACAGGAGCTGACACTGAGACACACAAAGAGACCGTACAGGAGCTGACAATGACACACGCACATGGACGATACAGGAGATGACACTGAGACACACACACGGACTCTACAAGAGCTGACACTGAGACACACACACGGACTGTACAGGAGCTGACACTGAGACACACAATCGGTCCATACAGGAGCTGAAACTGAGACACAAACATGGACCGTACACGAGCTGTCATGGAGACACATACACAGGGACCGTACAGGAGCTGACACTGAGACACACACACACGGACTGTACAGGAGCTGACACTGAGACACACACACACACATGGACTGTACAGAAGCTGACACTGAGACACACACACATGGACCGTACAGGAGCTGAAACTGAGACACACACACTTGGACCGTACAGGAGCTAACACTGAGACACACACACATGGACTATACAGGAGCTGACACTGAGACACACACACATGGACCGCAAAGAGGCTGACACTGAGACACACACACATGGACCATACAGGAGCTGACACTGAGACACACACACATGGACCGTACAGGAGCTGACACTGAGAAACACACACAGACGGTACAGGAGCTGACAAAGAGACACACACACGGACAGTACAGGAGCTGAAACTGAGACACACGCAAAGACTGTTCAGGAGCTGACACTGAGCCACACACATTGACCGTACAGGAGCTGACACTGAGACACAAGCACGGACCGTACAGGAGTTGTCAATGAGACACACACACAGACTGCACAGGAGCTGACATTGAGGCACACACACGGACCGTACAGGAGCTGAAACTGAGACACATGCAAAGACATTACAAGAGCTGACACTGAGACACACACAAAGACCGTACAGGAGCTGACAATGACACACGCACACGGACCATACAGGAGCTGACACTGAGACACACACACGGACTGTACAGGAGCTGACACTGAGACACACACACTGACCATACAGGAGGTGAAACTGAGACACACACACGGACCGTACAGGAGCTGTCACTGAGACACATACACACGGACCGTACAGGAGCTGACACTGAGACACACACACACGACCGTACAGGAGCTAACAATGAGATACACACATTGACCATAGAAGAGCTGACACTTTGACACACACACGGATCAGACAGGAGCTGACACTCAGATGCACACTCGGACCGTACAGGAGCTGGAACTGAGACACACAAATGGACAATACAGGAGCTGACACTGAGACACACACATGGACCATACAGGAGCCGAAACTGAGGCACCCATGGATGATACAGGAGCTGACACTGAGACACACATGGACCATACAGGAACTGACACTGAGGCTCATAAACAGATCGCGCAGGAGCTGACACTGAGACACACACACGGACCGTACAGGAGCTGACACTGAGACAAGCACAAACGGACCGGACAGGAGCTGACACTGAGACACACAAACAGACCGTACAGGAGCTGACACTGAGACACACACACAGGCTGTACAGGAGCAGACACTGAGTCACACACGGACCGTTCAAAGCTAACACTGAGACACACACAGACCATACAGTAGCTGACACTGAGACACACATGGACCATACAGGAGCTGACACTGAGACACACACACAGACGATACAGGAGCTGACATATGAGACACACACATGGACCATTCAGGAGCTGACACTGAGACACACACACAGAATGTACAGGAGCTGACACTGAGACACACACACAGAGAGTACAGGAGCTGACACTGAGACACAGACGAACTTTACAGTAGCTGACACTGAGACACACACATGTACCCTACAGGAGCTGACACTGAGACACACACACACAGACTGTACAGGAGCTGACACTGAGACATACACACATGGACCGTACAGGAGCTGACAGTGAGACACTCACACATGGACCGTACAGGAGCTGACACTGATACACACACACAGACTGTACAGGAGCTGACACTGAGACACACACATGGACCGCACAGGAGCTGAAACTGAGACACACACAAAAACTGTACAGGAGCTGACACTGAGAGACACACACGGACCGTACAGGACCTAACACTGAGACACATACAAATTCTGTACAGGAGCTGACACTGAGACACACAAAGAGACCGTACAGGAGCTGACAATGACACACGCACATGGACGATACAGGAGATGACACTGAGACACACACACAGACTCTACAAGAGCTGACACTGAGACACACACACGGACTGTACAGGAGCTGACACTGAGACACACAATCGGACCATGCAGGAGCTGAAACTGAGACACACACGTGGACCGTACAGGAGCTGACACTGAGACACACACACACGGAGCGTACAGGAGCTGACACTGAGACACACACACACACATGGACTGTACAGAAGCTGACACTGAGACACACACACATGGACCGCACAGGAGCTGACACTGAGACACACACACATGGACCGTACAGGAGCTAGCACTGAGACACACACACACATGGACTATACAGGAGCTGACACTGAGACACACACACACATGGACTGTACAGGAGCTGACACTGAGAAACACACACAGACAGTACAGGAGCTGACAAAGAGACACACACACGGACAGTACAGGAGCTGAAACTGAGACACACGCAAAGACTGTTCAGGAGCTGACACTGAGACACACACATTGACCGTACAGGAGCTGACACTGAGAAACAAGCACGGACCGTACAGGAGTTGTCAATGAGACACACACACAGACTGAAAGGAGCTGACATTGAGACACACACACGGACCGTACAGGAGCTGAAACTGAGACACATGCAAAGACTGTACAAGAGCTGACACTGAGACACACACAAAGACCGTACAGGAGCTGACAATGACACACGCACACAGACCATACAGGAGCTGACACTGAGAAACACACACGGACTGTACAGGAGCTGACACTGAGACACACACACTGACCATACAGGAGCTGAAACTGAGACACACACACGGACCGTACAGGAGCTGTCACTGAGACACATACACACGGACCGTACAGGAGCTGACACTGAGACACACACACACGGACCGTACAGGAGCTGACAATGAGATACACACATGGACCATAGAAGAGCTGACACTGAGACACACACACGGATAAGACAGGAGCTGACACTGAGATGCACACTCGGACCGTACAGGAGCTGGAACTGAGACACACAAATGGACAATACAGGAGCTGACACTGAGACACACACATGAACCATACAGGAGCTGAAACTGAGACACCCACGGATGATACAGGAGCTGACACTGAGACACACATGGACCATACAGGAGCTGACACTGAGGCTCATAAACAGATCGCGCAGGAGCTGACACTGAGACACACACACGGACCGTACAGGAGCTGACACTGAGACACAAACACCGACAGTACAGGTTCTGACACTGAGACACACATACAGACCCTACAGCAGCTGACACTGAGACACACACACGGACCGTACAGGAGCTGACACTGAGACACACACACACAGACCGTACAGGAGCTGACACAGAGACACACACACACGGACCGTACAGCAGCTGACACTGAAACACACACACACGGACCATACAGGAGCTGAAACTGAGACAGACTTATAGACTGTACAGGAGCTGACACTGAAACACACACAAACAGACCGTACAGGAGATCACAATGACACAAGAACACGGACGTACAGGAGCTAACACTGAGACACAGACATGGACCGTCAGGAGCTAACACTGAGACACACACACAGACTGTACAGGAGCTGACACTGAAACACACACACACAGACCATACAGGAGCTCACAATGACACAAGAACACGGACCGTACAGGAGCTGAAACAGAGACACACACACGGACTGTACAGGTGCTGACACTGAGACACACAGACGGAGTGTAAAGAGCTGACACTGAGACACACACACGGACAATACAGGAGCTGACACTGAGAAACACACAGGGACCATTCAGGAGATGGCACTGAGACACATACACACGGACCGTACAGGAGCTGACACTGAGACACACACACACGGACCATACAGGTGCTGACACTGAGATACACACACATTCCATACAGGAGCTTACACTGAGACACACATAAACGGACCATACAGGATCTGAAACTGAGAAACACACACGGACCATACAGGAGCTGACACTGGGACACACAACATGGACCGTACAGGAGCTGACACTGAGACACACACACACACACGGACTGTACAGAAGCTGACACTTAGGCACACAACATGGACTGTACAGGAGCTCACAATGAGACACACACACAGACCCAACCGGAGCTGACTCCGAGACACACAAACGGACCGTACAGGAGCTGACATTGAGACACACACACATGTGCCGTACAGGAGCTGTCACTGAGACACATACACACGGACCGTACAGGAGCTGACACTGAGACACACACACACGGACCGTACAGGAGCTGACAATGAGATACACACATGGACCATAGAAGAGCTGACACTGAGACACACACACGGATCAGACAGGAGCTGACACTGAGATGCACACTCGGACCGTACAGGAGCTGGAACTGAGACACACAAATGGACAATACAGGAGCTGACACTGAGACACAGAAATGGACCATACCGGAGCTGACACTGAGACACCCACGGATGATACAGGAGCTGACACTGAGACACAAATGGACCATACAGGACCTGACACTGAGGCTCATAAACAGATCGCACAGGAGCTGTCACTGAGACACACACACGGACCGTACAGGAGCTGACACTGAGACACACACACGGACTGTACAGGTTCTGACACTGAGACACACATACAGACCCTACAGCAGCTGACACTGAGACACACACACGGACTGTACAGGAGCTGACACTGAGACACACACACACGGACCGTACAGGATCTGACACAGAGACACACAGACACGGACCGTACAGAAGCTGACACTGAGACACACACACACGGACCATACAGGAGCTGACACTGAGACACACACACACGGACCATACAGGAGCTGACACTGAGACAGACACATAGACTGTACAGGAGCTGACACTGAAACACACACACACAGACCGTACAGGAGCTCACAATGACACAAGAACACGGACCGTACAGGAGCTGACACTGAGACACACACACGGACTGTACAGGTGCTGACACTGAGACACACACACGGACTGTAAAGAGCTGACACTGAGACACACACACGGATAATACAAAAGCTGACACTGAGAAACACACACGGACCATTCAGGAGATGGCACTGAGACACATACATACGGACCGTACAGGAGCTGACACTGAGACACACACACACGGACCGTACAGGTGATGACACTGAGATACACACACAGTCCATACAGGAGCTTACACTGAGACACACATAAACGGACCATACAGGATCTGAAACTGAGAAACACACACGGACCATACAGGAGCTGACACTGGGACACACAACATGGACCGTACAGGAGCTGACACTGAGACACACACACATGGGCCGTACACGAGCTGACAATGAGACACACACAAACATGGACTGTACAGGAGCTGACACTGAGACACACGTGGACTGTACAGGAGCTGACACTGAGACACACGTGGACTGTACAGGAGCTGAGACTGAGACACACACAGAGAACGTACAGGAGCTGACACTGAGACAGACAAATAGACTGTACAGGAGCTGACACTGAAACACACACAAACAGACCGTACAGGAGCTCACAATGACACAAGAACACGGACCGTACAGGAGCTGAAACTGAGACACACACACGGACTGTACAGGTGCTGACACTGAGACACACAGACGGACTGTAAAGAGCTGACACTGAGACACGCACATTGAACTTACAGGAGCTGACTTGGAGACACAAACACACAGACCGTGAAGGAGCTGACAATGAGACACACACACAGACTGTACAGGAGCTGAAACTGAGACACACGCAAAGACTGTTCAGGAGCTGACACTGAGACACACACACGGACTGTACAGGTTCTGACACTGAGACACACATACAGACCCTACAGCAGCTGACACTGAGACACACACACAGACAGTACAGGAGCTGACACTGAGACACACACACACGGACCGTACAGGATCTGACACAGAGACACACAGACACGGACCGTACAGCAGCTGACACTGAGACACACACACACGGACCATACAGAAGCTGACACTGAGACACACACACACGGACCATACAGGAGCTGACACTGAGACAGACACATAGACTGTACAGGAGCTGACACTGAAACACACACACACAGACCGTACAGGAGCTCACAATGACACAAGAACACGGACCGTACAGGAGCTGACACTGAGACACACACACGGACTGTACAGGTGCTGACACTGAGACACACAGACGGACTGTAAAGAGCTGACACTGAGACACACACACGGACAATACAAAAGCTGACACTGAGAAACACACACGGACCATTCAGGAGATGGCACTGAGACACATACATACGGACCGTACAGGAGCTGACACTGAGACACACACACACGGACCGTACAGGTGCTGACACTGAGATACACACATATTCCATACAGGAGCTTACACTGAGACACACATAAACGGACCATACAGGAACTGAAACTGAGAAACACACACGGACCATACAGGAGCTGACACTGAGACACACAACATGGACCGTACAGGAGCTGACACTGAGACACACACAAACATGGACTGTACAGGAGCTGACACTGAGACACAGGTGGACTGTACAGGAGCTGACACTGAGACGCACGTGGACTGTACAGGAGCTGAGACTGAGACACACACAGAGAACGTACAGGAGCTGACACTGAGACACACACATGGACCGTACAGGAGCTGACACTGAGACACACACACAGACCATACAGGAGCTGACACTGAGACACACACACGCATGGACCGTACAGATGCTGACACTGAGACATATACACAGACTTTACAGGAGCTGACACTGAGACACACACGACTGTACAGGAGCTGACACTGAAACACACACACACACCAAGCGCACAGGAGCTGACACTGAGACACGCACATGGACCGTACAGGATCTTACACTGAGACACACACACAGACCGTACAGGAGCTGGCACTGAGACACACACACATGGACGGTACAGGAGCTGACACTGAGACACACACAGACTGTACAGGAGCTGACACCGAGACACGCACATTGACCTTACAGGAGCTGACATGGAGACACAAACACACAGACCGTGAAGGAGCTGACAATGAGACACACACACAGACTGTACAGGAGCTGAAACTGAGACACACGCAAAGACTGTTCAGGAGCTGACACTGAGACACACACATTGACCGTACAGGAGCTGACACTGAGACACAAGCACGGACTGTACAGGAGTTGTCAATGAGACACACACACAGACTGAAAGGAGCTGACATTGAGACACACACACGGACCGTACAGGAGCTGAAATTGAGACACTTGCAAAGACTGTACAAGAGCTGACACTGAGACAAACACAAAGACCGTACAGGAGCTGACAATGACACACGCACACGGACCATACAGGAGCTGACACTGAGACACACACACTGACCATACAGGAGCTGAAACTGAGACACACACACGGACCGAACAGGAGCTGTCACTGAGACACATACACACGGACCGTACAGGAGCTGACACTGAGACACACACACACGGACCGTACAGGAGCTGACAATGAGATACACACATGGACCATAGAAGAGCTGACACTGAGACACACACACGGATCAGACAGGAGCTGACACTGAGATGCACACTCGGACCGTACAGGAGCTGGAACTGAGACACACAAATGGACAATACAGGAGCTGACACTGAGACACAGAAATGGACCATACCGGAGCTGACACTGAGACACCCACGGATGATACAGGAGCTGACACTGAGACACAAATGGACCATACAGGACCTGACACTGAGGCTCATAAACAGATCGCACAGGAGCTGTCACTGAGACACACACACGGACCGTACAGGAGCTGACACTGAGACACACACACAGACCGTACAGGAGCTGACACTGAGACACACACACACGGACCGTACAGGAGCTGACAATGAGATACACACATGGACCATAGAAGAGCTGACACTGAGACACACACACGGATCAGACAGGAGCTGACACTGAGATGCACACTCGGACCGTACAGGAGCTGGAACTGAGACACACAAATGGACAATACAGGAGCTGACACTGAGACACAGAAATGGACCATACCGGAGCTGACACTGAGACACCCACGGATGATACAGGAGCTGACACTGAGACACAAATGGACCATACAGGACCTGACACTGAGGCTCATAAACAGATCGCACAGGAGCTGTCACTGAGACACACACACGGACCGTACAGGAGCTGACACTGAGACACACACACGGACTGTACAGGTTCTGACACTGAGACACACATACAGACCCTACAGCAGCTGACACTGAGACACACACACGGACTGTACAGGAGCTGACACTGAGACACACACACACGGACCGTACAGGATCTGACACAGAGACACACAGACACGGACCGTACAGAAGCTGACACTGAGACACACACACACGGACCATACAGGAGCTGACACTGAGACACACACACACGGACCATACAGGAGCTGACACTGAGACAGACACATAGACTGTACAGGAGCTGACACTGAAACACACACACACAGACCGTACAGGAGCTCACAATGACACAAGAACACGGACCGTACAGGAGCTGACACTGAGACACACACACGGACTGTACAGGTGCTGACACTGAGACACACACACGGACTGTAAAGAGCTGACACTGAGACACACACACGGATAATACAAAAGCTGACACTGAGAAACACACACGGACCATTCAGGAGATGGCACTGAGACACATACATACGGACCGTACAGGAGCTGACACTGAGACACACACACACGGACCGTACAGGTGATGACACTGAGATACACACACAGTCCATACAGGAGCTTACACTGAGACACACATAAACGGACCATACAGGATCTGAAACTGAGAAACACACACGGACCATACAGGAGCTGACACTGGGACACACAACATGGACCGTACAGGAGCTGACACTGAGACACACACACATGGGCCGTACACGAGCTGACAATGAGACACACACAAACATGGACTGTACAGGAGCTGACACTGAGACACACGTGGACTGTACAGGAGCTGACACTGAGACACACGTGGACTGTACAGGAGCTGAGACTGAGACACACACAGAGAACGTACAGGAGCTGACACTGAGACAGACAAATAGACTGTACAGGAGCTGACACTGAAACACACACAAACAGACCGTACAGGAGCTCACAATGACACAAGAACACGGACCGTACAGGAGCTGAAACTGAGACACACACACGGACTGTACAGGTGCTGACACTGAGACACACAGACGGACTGTAAAGAGCTGACACTGAGACACGCACATTGAACTTACAGGAGCTGACTTGGAGACACAAACACACAGACCGTGAAGGAGCTGACAATGAGACACACACACAGACTGTACAGGAGCTGAAACTGAGACACACGCAAAGACTGTTCAGGAGCTGACACTGAGACACACACACGGACTGTACAGGTTCTGACACTGAGACACACATACAGACCCTACAGCAGCTGACACTGAGACACACACACAGACAGTACAGGAGCTGACACTGAGACACACACACACGGACCGTACAGGATCTGACACAGAGACACACAGACACGGACCGTACAGCAGCTGACACTGAGACACACACACACGGACCATACAGAAGCTGACACTGAGACACACACACACGGACCATACAGGAGCTGACACTGAGACAGACACATAGACTGTACAGGAGCTGACACTGAAACACACACACACAGACCGTACAGGAGCTCACAATGACACAAGAACACGGACCGTACAGGAGCTGACACTGAGACACACACACGGACTGTACAGGTGCTGACACTGAGACACACAGACGGACTGTAAAGAGCTGACACTGAGACACACACACGGACAATACAAAAGCTGACACTGAGAAACACACACGGACCATTCAGGAGATGGCACTGAGACACATACATACGGACCGTACAGGAGCTGACACTGAGACACACACACACGGACCGTACAGGTGCTGACACTGAGATACACACATATTCCATACAGGAGCTTACACTGAGACACACATAAACGGACCATACAGGAACTGAAACTGAGAAACACACACGGACCATACAGGAGCTGACACTGAGACACACAACATGGACCGTACAGGAGCTGACACTGAGACACACACAAACATGGACTGTACAGGAGCTGACACTGAGACACAGGTGGACTGTACAGGAGCTGACACTGAGACGCACGTGGACTGTACAGGAGCTGAGACTGAGACACACACAGAGAACGTACAGGAGCTGACACTGAGACACACACATGGACCGTACAGGAGCTGACACTGAGACACACACACAGACCATACAGGAGCTGACACTGAGACACACACACGCATGGACCGTACAGATGCTGACACTGAGACATATACACAGACTTTACAGGAGCTGACACTGAGACACACACGACTGTACAGGAGCTGACACTGAAACACACACACACACCAAGCGCACAGGAGCTGACACTGAGACACGCACATGGACCGTACAGGATCTTACACTGAGACACACACACAGACCGTACAGGAGCTGGCACTGAGACACACACACATGGACGGTACAGGAGCTGACACTGAGACACACACAGACTGTACAGGAGCTGACACAGAGACACTCACATTGACCATACAGGAGCTGACATGGAGACACAAACACACAGACCGTGAAGGAGCTGACAATGAGACACACACACAGACTGTACAGGAGCTGAAACTGAGACACACGCAAAGACTGTTCAGGAGCTGACACTGAGACACACACATTGACCGTACAGGAGCTGACACTGAGACACAAGCACGGACTGTACAGGAGTTGTCAATGAGACACACACACAGACTGAAAGGAGCTGACATTGAGACACACACACGGACCGTACAGGAGCTGAAATTGAGACACTTGCAAAGACTGTACAAGAGCTGACACTGAGACAAACACAAAGACCGTACAGGAGCTGACAATGACACACGCACACGGACCATACAGGAGCTGACACTGAGACACACACACTGACCATACAGGAGCTGAAACTGAGACACACACACGGAACGTACAGGAGCTGTCACTGAGACACATACACACGGACCGTACAGGAGCTGACACTGAGACACACACACACGGACCGTACAGGAGCTGACAATGAGATACACACATGGACCATAGAAGAGCTGACACTGAGACACACACACGGATCAGACAGGAGCTGACACTGAGATGCACACTCGGACCGTACAGGAGCTGGAACTGAGACACACAAATGGACAATACAGGAGCTGACACTGAGACACAGAAATGGACCATACCGGAGCTGACACTGAGACACCCACGGATGATACAGGAGCTGACACTGAGACACAAATGGACCATACAGGACCTGACACTGAGGCTCATAAACAGATCGCACAGGAGCTGTCACTGAGACACACACACGGACCGTACAGGAGCTGACACTGAGACACACACACGGACTGTACAGGTTCTGACACTGAGACACACATACAGACCCTACAGCAGCTGACACTGAGACACACACACGGACAGTACAGGAGCTGACACTGAGACACACACACACGGACCGTACAGGATCTGACACAGAGACACACAGACACGGACCGTACAGCAGCTGACACTGAGACACACACACACGGACCATACAGAAGCTGACACTGAGACACACACACACGGACCATACAGGAGCTGACACTGAGACAGACACATAGACTGTACAGGAGCTGACACTGAAACACACACACACAGACCGTACAGGAGCTCACAATGACACAAGAACACGGACCGTACAGGAGCTGACACTGAGACACACACACGGACTGTACAGGTGCTGACACTGAGACACACAGACGGACTGTAAAGAGCTGACACTGAGACACACACACGGACAATACAAAAGCTGACACTGAGAAACACACACGGACCATTCAGGAGATGGCACTGAGACACATACATACGGACCGTACAGGAGCTGACACTGAGACACACACACACGGACCGTACAGGTGCTGACACTGAGATACACACACAGTCCATACAGGAGCTTACACTGAGACACACATAAACGGACCATACAGGATCTGAAACTGAGAAACACACACGGACCATACAGGAGCTGACACTGAGACACACACACATGGGCCGTACACGAGCTGACAATGAGACACACACAAATATGGACTGTACAGGAGCTGACACTGAGACACACGTGGACTGTACAGGAACTGACACTGAGACACACGTGGACTGTACAGGAGCTGAGACTGAGACACACACAGAGAACGTACAGGAGCTGACACTGAGACACACACATGGACCGTACAGGAGCTGACACTGAGACACACACACAGACCATACAGGAGCTGACACTGAGACACACACACGCATGGACCGTACAGATGCTGACACTGAGACATATACACAGACCTTACAGGAGCTGACACTGAGACACACACGACTGTACAGGAGCTGACACTGAAACACACACACACACCAAGCGCACAGGAGCTGACACTGAGACACGCACATGGACCGTACAGGATCTTACACTGAGACACACACAGACCGTACAGGAGCTGACACTGAGACACACACAGACCGTACAGGAGCTGACACCGAGACACGCACATTGACCTTACAGGAGCTGACATGGAGACACAAACACACAGACCGTGTAGGAGCTGACAATGAGACACACACACAGACTGTACAGGAGCTGAAACTGAGACACACGCAAAGACTGTTCAGGAGCTGACACTGAGACACACACATTGACCGTACAGGAGCTGACAATGAGACACAAGCACGGACCGTACAGGAGTTGTCAATGAGACACACACACAGACTGAAAGGAGCTGACATTGAGACACACACACGGACCGTAGAGGAGCTGAAACTGAGACACATGCAAAGACTGTACAAGAGCTGACACTGAGACACACACAAAGACCGTACAGGAGCTGACAATGACACACGCACACGGACCATACAGGAGCTGACACTGAGACACACACACTGACCATACAGGAGCTGAAACTGAGACACACACACGGAACGTACAGGAGCTGTCACTGAGACACATACACACGGACCGTTAAGGAGCTGACACTGAGACACACACACACGGACCGTACAGGAGCTGACAATGAGATACACACATGGACCATAGAAGAGCTGACACTGAGACACACACACGGATCAGACAGGAGCTGACACTGAGATGCACACTCGGACCGTACAGGAGCTGGAACTGAGACACACAAACGGACAATACAGGAGCTGACACTGAGACACACACATGAACCATACAGGAGCTGAAACTGAGACACCCACGGATGATACAGGAGCTGACACTGAGACACAAATGGACCATACAGGACCTGACACTGAGGCTCATAAACAGATCGCACAGGAGCTGTCACTGAGACACACACACGGACCGTACAGGAGCTGACACTGAGACACACACACGGACTGTACAGGTTCTGACACTGAGACACACATACAGACCCTACAGCAGCTGACACTGAGACACACACACGGACCGTACAGGAGCTGACACTGAGACACACACACACGGACCGTACAGGATCTGACACAGAGACACACAGACACGGACCGTACAGCAGCTGACACTGAGACACACACACACGGACCATACAGGAGCTGACACTGAGACACACACACACGGACCATACAGGAGCTGACACTGAGACAGACAAATAGACTGTACAGGAGCTGACACTGAAACACACACACACAGACTGTACAGGAGCTCACAATGACACAAGAACACGGACCGTAAGGAGCTGACACTGAGACACACACACGGAAAGTACAGGTGCTGACACTGAGACACACACACGGACAATACAAAAGCTGACACTGAGAAACACACACGGACCATTCAGGAGATGGCACTGAGACACATACATACGGACCGTACAGGAGCTGACACTGAGACACACACACACGGACCGTACAGGTGCTGACACTGAGATACACACACAGTCCATACAGGAGCTTACACTGAGACACACATAAACGGACCATACAGGATCTGAAACTGAGAAACACACACGGACCATACAGGAGCTGACACTGGGACACACAACATGGACCGTACAGGAGCTGACACTGAGACACACACACATGGGCCGTACACGAGCTGACAATGAGACACACACAAACATGGACTGTACAGGAGCTGACACTGAGACACACGTGGACTGTACAGGAGCTGACACTGAGACACACGTGGACTGTACAGGAGCTGAGACTGAGACACACACAGAGAACGTACAGGAGCTGACACTGAGACACACACATGGACCGTACAGGAGCTGACACTGAGACACACACACAGACCATACAGGAGTTGACACTGAGACACACACAGACCGTACAGGAGCTGACACCGAGACACGCACATTGACCTTACAGGAGCTGACATGGAGACACAAACACACAGACCGTGAAAGAGCTGACAATGAGACACACACACAGACTGTACAGGAGCTGACATTGAGACACACAAACGGACAGTACAGGAGTTGAAACTGAGACACATGCAAAGACTGTACAGGAGCTGACATTGAGACGCACACAAAGACTGTACAGGAGCTGACACTGAGACACACACGTACAGGCCGTACAGGAGCTGACACTGAGACACACATACGGACTCTACAAGAGCTGACAGTGATACACACACACGGACTGTACAGGAGCTGACACTGAGACACACATACGGACTCTACAAGAGCTGAAACTGAGACACACACACGGACCGTACAGGAGCTGTCACTGAGACACATACACACGGACCATATTGGAGCTGACATTGAGACACGCACACACGGACCGTACAGGAGCTGACAATGAGATACACACACGGACCATAGAAGAGCTGACACAGAGACACACACATGGACCATACAGGAGCTGACAATGAGATGCACACTCGGACCGTACAGGAGATGGAACTGAGACATTCAAACGGACAGTGCAGGAGCTGACACTGAGACACACACATGGACTGTACAGGAGCTGACACTGAGACACACACACGGACTGTGCAGGAGCTGACACTGAGACACACAAACGGACCCTACAGGAGCTGACACTGAGACACACACACGGACCATACTGGAGCTGACACTGAGACGCACACACGGACCGTGCAGGAGCTGACACTGAGACACAAACACGGACCGTACAGGAGCTGACACTGAGACACACAAACGGACTGTACAGGAGCTGACACTGAGACACACACACGGACCCTACAGGAGCTGACACTGAGACACATACACGGACCGTACTGGAGCTGACACTGAGACACACACAAACGGACCGTACAGAAGC
Organism: Carcharodon carcharias; assembly: GCF_017639515.1. Lineage (NCBI taxonomy): Eukaryota > Metazoa > Chordata > Chondrichthyes > Lamniformes > Lamnidae > Carcharodon > Carcharodon carcharias. The sequence goes on along the minus strand of NC_054478.1, from coordinate 4,136,399 downwards.
TGACACTGATACACACACACACGGACCGTACAGGAGCTGACACTGAGACACACACACGGACCGTACAGGAGCTGACACTGAAACACACAACATGGACCGTTCAGGAGCTGACAGTGAGACACACACACGGACCGTACAGGAGCTGACACTGATAAAAACACACAGACTGTACAGGAGCTGACACTGAGACACACACAGATGGATCGTACAGGAGCTGACACTGAGACACACACACGGACTCCACAAGAGCTGACACTGAGACACACACACAGACCGTACAGGAGCTGACACTGAGACACACACAAATGGATCGTACAGGAGCTGACACTGAGACACACACGGACCGTACAAAGCTAACACTGAGACAGACACAGACCATAAAGGAGCTGACACTTAGACACACACACAGGCCGTATAGGAGCTGACATGGAGCAACGCACATGGACCATACAGGAGCTGACACTGAGACAGACACATGGACCGTACAGGAGCTGACATGGAGACACACACACATGGACCGTACAGGGGCTGACACTGAGACACACACATGGACCGTACAGGAGCTGACATGGAGAAAAACACACATGGACCGTACAGGAGCAGACATGGAGACACACACACATGGACCGTACAGGAGCTGTCACTGAGACAAACGCACAGAGAGTACAGGAGTTGAAACTGAGACACACACACAGGGACCATACAAGAGCAGACACTGAGAGACACACACAGACCATACAGGTGCTGACAGTGGGACACAAACACAGATCATTCAGGAGCTGACACTGAAAAACACACTCGGACCGTACAGGAGCTGACACTGAGACACACACACACGGACTGTACTGGAGCTGAAACTGAGACACACACACATGGACCGTACAGGAGCTGACACTGAGACACACACACAGACTGTACAGGAGCTGACACTGAGACCCACACACAGACCGTACAGGAACTGACATTGAGACACACACACAGAAAGTACAGGAGCTGACACTGAGACACACACACATGGACCGTACAGGAGCTGACACTGAGACACACACACACGGACCGTACAGGAGCTGACACTGAGACACACACACAAAAATGGACTGTACAGAAGCTGACACTTAGACACACAACATGGACTGTACAGGAGCTCACAATCAGACACACACAAAGACCCAACCGGAGCTGACTCTGAGACACACACACGGACCGTACTGGAGCTGACACTGAGACACACACACACGGACCGTACAGGAGCTGACAATGAGACACACAACATGGACCGTACAGGAGCTGACATTGAGACACACACACATGTGCCATACAGGAGCTGATACTGAGACACACACACACGGACCGGACAGGAGCTGACACTGAGACACACAAACAGACCGTACAGGAGCTGACACTGAGACACACACACAGACCGTACAGGAGCTGACACTGAGACAAATGCACAGACTGTACAGGAGCTGACACTGAGGCACACACAAATGGATCGTACAGGAGCAGACACTGAGACACACATGGACCGTAGAAAGCTAACACTGAGACACAAACATACCATTCAGGAGCTGACACTGAGACAAACACACAGATAAAAGAGGAGCTGACATGGAGACACACACATGGACCATACAGGAGCTGACACTGAGACACACACATGGACCATACAGTAGCTGACACTGAGACACACACACAGAGAGTACAGGAGCTGACACTGAGACACACACACACGGACCGTAACAGGAGCTGACACTGAGATACACACAATGACCATAGAAGAGCTGACACTGAGACACACATAAAGAGACCATAAAGGAGCTGACAATGACACACGCACACGGACCATACAGGAGCTGACACTGAGACACACAAACGGACTCTACAAGAGCTGACACTGAGACACACACACGGACCATACAGGAGCTGACACTGAGACACACACACTCACACGGTCTGTACAGAAGCTGACACTAAGACACACAACATGGACTGTACAGGAGCTCACAATCAGACACACACAAAGACCCAACCAGAGCTGACACTGAGACACACACACGGACCGTACAGGAGCTGACAATGAGACACACACACACGGACCCTACAGCAGCTGACACTGAGACACACAACATGGACCGTACAGGAGCTGACACTGAGACACACAGACAGAGAGTAGAGGAGCTGACACTGAGACACACACAAAGAGACCATACAGGAGCTGACAATGACACACGCACACGGACCATACAGCAGCTGACACTGAGAGACTCAAACGGACTCTACAAGAGCTGACACTGAGACACACACACGGACCATACAGGAGCTGAAACTGAGACACACACATGGACCATACAGGAGCTGAAACTGAGACACACACACGGACCATACAGGAGCTGACACTGAGACACACACACGGACCGTACAGGAGCTCTCTCTGAGACACGTACACATGGACTGTACAGGAGCTGCCACTGAGACACACACACATGGACCGTAACAGGAGCTGACACTGAGACACACACACGGACCATACAGGAGCTGACACTGAGATGCACACTCGGACCGTACAGGAGCGGGAACTGAGACACACAAATGGACAGTACAGGAGCTGACACTGAGACACACAGATGGACCATATAGGAGCTGACACTGAGACGCACACACGGATAGTACAGGTGCTGACCCTGAGACCCACACACGGACCGTACAGGAGCTGACCCTGAGACACACACACGGACAGTACAGGAGCTGACACTGAGACCCACACACGGACTGTACAGGAGCTGACACTGAGACACACACACGGACCCTACAGCAGCTGACACTGAGACACACAACACGGACCGTACAGGAGCTCACAATGAGACACACACACAGACCCAACCGGAGCTGACTCTGAGACACACAAATGGACCGTACAGGAACTGAAACTGAGACACACACAAATGGATCGTACAGGAGCTGACACTGAGACACACACGGACCGTACAAAGCTAACACTGAGACAGACACAGACCATACAGGAGCTGACACTGAGACACACACATCGACCATACAGGAGCTGACATGGAGACACACACATCGACCATACAGGAGCTGACACTGAGACACACACATGGACCATACAGGAGCTGACATGGAGACACACACATGGACCATACAGGAGCTGACACTGAGACAGACACGGACCATACAGGAGCTGACATGCAGACACACACATGGACCATACAGGAGCTGACACTGAGACACACACACAGACCGTACAGGAGCTGACACTGAGATACACACACACAGACTGTACAGGAGCTGACAATGCGACACACACATGGACCGAACAGGAGCTGACACTGAGACACACATACAGACTGTACAGGAGCTGACACTGAGACACACACACATGGACCGTACAGGAGCTGTCAGTGAGACTCACACACATGGACCGTAAAGGACCTGACACTGATACACACACAAAGACTGTACAGGAGCTGACACTGAGACACACACATGGACCGTACAGGATCTGAAACTGAGACACAGACAAAGACTGTACAGGAGCTGACACTGAGACACACACACGGACCGTACAGGACCTAATACTGAGACACACACAAAGTCTGTACAGGAGCTGACACTGAGACACAGACACACGGACCGTAACAGGAGCTGACACTGAGATACACACACTGACCATAGAAGAGCTGACACTGAGACACACACACGGACCATACAGGAGCTGACACTGAGATGCACACTCGGACCGTACAGGAGCGGGAACTGAGACACACAAACGGACAGTACAGGAGCTGACACTGAGACACACACATGGACCATACAGGAGCTGACACTGAGACACACACACGGATAGTACAGGAGCTGACCCTGAGACACAGACACGGACAGTACAGGAGCTGACACTGAGACCCACACACGGACCGTACAGGAGCTGACACTGAGACAAACACACGGACCGTACTGGAGCTGACACTGAGACACACACACACGGACCGTACAGGAGCTGACAATGAGACACACACACACACAGACCCTACAGCAGCTGACACTGAGACACACAACATGGGCCGTACAGGAGCTGACACTGAGACACACACACACACATGGTCTGTACAGAAGCTGACATTTAGACACACAACATGGACTGTACAGGAGCTCACAATCAGAAACACACAAAGACCCAACCGTAGCTGACTCTGAGACACACACACGGACCGTACTGGAGCTGACACTGAGACACACATACACGGACCGTACAGGAGCTGACAATGAGACACAAACACACGGACCGTACAGCAGCTGACACTGAAACACACAACGTGGACCGTACAGGAGCTGACATTGAGACACACACTCATGTGCCGTACAGGAGCTGACACTGAGACACACACACACGGACCGGACAGGAGCTGACACTGAGACACACAAACAGACCATACAGGAGCTGACACTGAGACACACACACAGACCGTACAGGAGCTGACACTGAGACACACACAAATGGATCGTACAGGAGCAGACACTGAGACACACATGGACCGTAAAAAGCTAACACTGTGACACAAACATACCATACAGGAGCTGACACTGAGACAAACACACAGACGAAAGAGGAGCTGACATGGAGACACACACATGGACCATACAGGAGCTGACATGGAGACACACACATGGACCATACAGGAGCTGACACTGAGACACACACATGGACCATACAGGAGCTGACACTGAGACACACACACAGAGAGTACAGGAGCTGACACTGAGACACACAAACACGGACCGTAACAGGAGCTGACACTGAGATACACACACTGACCATAGAATAGCTGACAATGAGACACACACAAAGAGACCATACAGGAGCAGACAATGACACACGCACACGGACCATACAGGAGCTGACACTGAGACACACAACATGGACTGTACAGGAGCTCACAATCAGACACACACAAAGACCAAACCGGAGCTGACTCTGAGACACACACACGGACCGTACTGGAGCTGACACTGAGACACACACACTCGGACCGTACAGGAGCTGACAATGAGACACACACACACGGACCCTACAGCAGCTGACACTGAGACACACAACATGGACCGTACAGGAGCTGACATTGAGACACACACACATGTGCCGTACAGGAGCTGACACTGAGACACACACACATGGACCGGACAGGAGCTGACACTGAGACACACAAACAGACCGTACAGGAGCTGACACTGAGACACACACACAGACCGTACAGGAGCTGACACTGAGACAAATGCACAGACTGTACAGGAGCTGACACTGAGACACACACAAATGGATAGTACAGGAGCAGACACTGAGACACACACGGACCGCAGAAAGCTAACACTGAGACAAACACATACCATACAGGAGCTGACACTGAGACAAACACACAGACGAAAGAGGAGCTGACATGGAGACACACACATGGACCATACAGGAGCTGACATGGAGACACACACATGGACCGTACAGGAGCTGACACTGAGACACACACATGGACCGTACAGGAGCTGACACTGAGACACACACAGAGAGGACAGGAGCTGACACTGAGACACACACACAGAGAGTACAGGAGCTGACACTGAGACACACACAAAGAGACCATACAGGAGCTGACAATGACACACGCACACGGACCGTGCAGGAGCTGACACTGAGAGACACAAACGGACTCTACAAGAGCTGACACTGAGACACACACACGGACCATACAGGAGCTGAAACTGAGACACACACACGGACCGTACAGGAGCTGTCTCTGAGACACGTACACATGGACCGTACAGGAGCTGACACTGAGACACACACACACGGACCTTAACAGGAGCTGACACTGAGATACACACACTGACCATAGAAGAGCTGACACTGAGACACACACAAGGACCATACAGGAGCTGACACTGAGACACACACACGGACCATACAGGAGCTGACACTGAGATGCACACTCGGACCGTACAGGAGCGGGAACTGAGACACACAAACGGACAGTACAGGAGCTGACACTGAGACACACACATGGACCGTACAGGAGCTGACACTGAGACACACACAGAGACCATACAGGAGCTGACACTGAGACACACACACGCATGGACCGTACAGATGCTGACACTGAGACATATACACAGACCTTACAGGAGCTGACACTGAGACACACACGACTGTACAGGAGCTGACACTGAAACACACACACACACCAAGCGCACAGGAGCTGACACTGAGACACGCACATGGACCGTACAGGATCTTACACTGAGACACACACAGACCGTACAGGAGCTGACACTGAGACACACACAGACCGTACAGGAGCTGACACCGAGACACGCACATTGACCTTACAGGAGCTGACATGGAGACACAAACACACAGACCGTGTAGGAGCTGACAATGAGACACACACACAGACTGTACAGGAGCTGAAACTGAGACACACGCAAAGACTGTTCAGGAGCTGACACTGAGACACACACATGGACCGTACAGGAGCTGACACTGAGACACACACACAGACCATACAGGAGCTGACACTGAGACACACACACGCATGGACCGTACAGATGCTGACACTGAGACATATACACAGACCTTACAGGAGCTGACACTGAGACACACACGACTGTACAGGAGCTGACACTGAAACACACACACACACCAAGCGCACAGGAGCTGACACTGAGACACGCACATGGACCGTACAGGATCTTACACTGAGACACACACAGACCGTACAGGAGCTGAAACTGAGACACACACAGACCGTACAGGAGCTGACACCGAGACACGCACATTGACCTTACAGGAGCTGACATGGAGACACAAACACACAGACCGTGTAGGAGCTGACAATGAGACACACACACAGACTGTACAGGAGCTGAAACTGAGACACACGCAAAGACTGTTCAGGAGCTGACACTGAGACACACACATTGACCGTACAGGAGCTGACAATGAGACACAAGCACGGACCGTACAGGAGTTGTCAATGAGACACACACACAGACTGAAAGGAGCTGACATTGAGACACACACACGGACCGTAGAGGAGCTGAAACTGAGACACATGCAAAGACTGTACAAGAGCTGACACTGAGACACACACAAAGACCGTACAGGAGCTGACAATGACACACGCACACGGACCATACAGGAGCTGACACTGAGACACACACACTGACCATACAGGAGCTGAAACTGAGACACACACACGGAACGTACAGGAGCTGTCACTGAGACACATACACACGGACCGTTAAGGAGCTGACACTGAGACACACACACACGGACCGTACAGGAGCTGACAATGAGATACACACATGGACCATAGAAGAGCTGACACTGAGACACACACACGGATCAGACAGGAGCTGACACTGAGATGCACACTCGGACCGTACAGGAGCTGGAACTGAGACACACAAACGGACAATACAGGAGCTGACACTGAGACACACACATGAACCATACAGGAGCTGAAACTGAGACACCCACGGATGATACAGGAGCTGACACTGAGACACAAATGGACCATACAGGACCTGACACTGAGGCTCATAAACAGATCGCACAGGAGCTGTCACTGAGACACACACACGGACCGTACAGGAGCTGACACTGAGACACACACACGGACTGTACAGGTTCTGACACTGAGACACACATACAGACCCTACAGCAGCTGACACTGAGACACACACACGGACCGTACAGGAGCTGACACTGAGACACACACACACGGACCGTACAGGATCTGACACAGAGACACACAGACACGGACCGTACAGCAGCTGACACTGAGACACACACACACGGACCATACAGGAGCTGACACTGAGACACACACACACGGACCATACAGGAGCTGACACTGAGACAGACAAATAGACTGTACAGGAGCTGACACTGAAACACACACACACAGACTGTACAGGAGCTCACAATGACACAAGAACACGGACCGTAAGGAGCTGACACTGAGACACACACACGGAAAGTACAGGTGCTGACACTGAGACACACACACGGACAATACAAAAGCTGACACTGAGAAACACACACGGACCATTCAGGAGATGGCACTGAGACACATACATACGGACCGTACAGGAGCTGACACTGAGACACACACACACGGACCGTACAGGTGCTGACACTGAGATACACACACAGTCCATACAGGAGCTTACACTGAGACACACATAAACGGACCATACAGGATCTGAAACTGAGAAACACACACGGACCATACAGGAGCTGACACTGGGACACACAACATGGACCGTACAGGAGCTGACACTGAGACACACACACATGGGCCGTACACGAGCTGACAATGAGACACACACAAACATGGACTGTACAGGAGCTGACACTGAGACACACGTGGACTGTACAGGAGCTGACACTGAGACACACGTGGACTGTACAGGAGCTGAGACTGAGACACACACAGAGAACGTACAGGAGCTGACACTGAGACACACACATGGACCGTACAGGAGCTGACACTGAGACACACACACAGACCATACAGGAGTTGACACTGAGACACACACAGACCGTACAGGAGCTGACACCGAGACACGCACATTGACCTTACAGGAGCTGACATGGAGACACAAACACACAGACCGTGAAAGAGCTGACAATGAGACACACACACAGACTGTACAGGAGCTGACATTGAGACACACAAACGGACAGTACAGGAGTTGAAACTGAGACACATGCAAAGACTGTACAGGAGCTGACATTGAGACGCACACAAAGACTGTACAGGAGCTGACACTGAGACACACACGTACAGGCCGTACAGGAGCTGACACTGAGACACACATACGGACTCTACAAGAGCTGACAGTGATACACACACACGGACTGTACAGGAGCTGACACTGAGACACACATACGGACTCTACAAGAGCTGAAACTGAGACACACACACGGACCGTACAGGAGCTGTCACTGAGACACATACACACGGACCATATTGGAGCTGACATTGAGACACGCACACACGGACCGTACAGGAGCTGACAATGAGATACACACACGGACCATAGAAGAGCTGACACAGAGACACACACATGGACCATACAGGAGCTGACAATGAGATGCACACTCGGACCGTACAGGAGATGGAACTGAGACATTCAAACGGACAGTGCAGGAGCTGACACTGAGACACACACATGGACTGTACAGGAGCTGACACTGAGACACACACACGGACTGTGCAGGAGCTGACACTGAGACACACAAACGGACCCTATAGGAGCTGACACTGAGACACACACACGGACCATACTGGAGCTGACACTGAGACGCACACACGGACCGTGCAGGAGCTGACACTGAGACACAAACACGGACCGTACAGGAGCTGACACTGAGACACACAAACGGACTGTACAGGAGCTGACACTGAGACACACACACGGACCCTACAGGAGCTGACACTGAGACACATACACGGACCGTACTGGAGCTGACACTGAGACACACACAAACGGACCGTACAGAAGCTGACACTGATAAACACACACACGGACCGTACAGGAGCTGACACTGAGACACACACACGGACCGTACAGGAGCTGACACTGAAACACACAACATGGACCGTTCAGGAGCTGACAGTGAGACACACACACGGACCGTACAGGAGCTGACACTGATAAAAACACACAGACTGTACAGGAGCTGACACTGAGACACACACAGATGGATCGTACAGGAGCTGACACTGAGACACACACACGGACTCCACAAGAGCTGACACTGAGACACACACACAGACCGTACAGGAGCTGACACTGAGACACACACAAATGGATCGTACAGGAGCTGACACTGAGACACACACGGACCGTACAAAGCTAACACTGAGACAGACACAGACCATAAAGGAGCTGACACTTAGACACACACACAGGCCGTATAGGAGCTGACATGGAGCAACGCACATGGACCATACAGGAGCTGACACTGAGACAGACACATGGACCGTACAGGAGCTGACATGGAGACACACACACATGGACCGTACAGGGGCTGACACTGAGACACACACATGGACCGTACAGGAGCTGACATGGAGAAAAACACACATGGACCGTACAGGAGCAGACATGGAGACACACACACATGGACCGTACAGGAGCTGTCACTGAGACAAACGCACAGAGAGTACAGGAGTTGAAACTGAGACACACACACAGGGACCATACAAGAGCAGACACTGAGAGACACACACAGACCATACAGGTGCTGACAGTGGGACACAAACACAGATCATTCAGGAGCTGACACTGAAAAACACACTCGGACCGTACAGGAGCTGACACTGAGACACACACACACGGACTGTACTGGAGCTGAAACTGAGACACACACACATGGACCGTACAGGAGCTGACACTGAGACACACACACAGACTGTACAGGAGCTGACACTGAGACCCACACACAGACCGTACAGGAACTGACATTGAGACACACACACAGAAAGTACAGGAGCTGACACTTAGACACACAACATGGACTGTACAGGAGCTCACAATCAGACACACACAAAGACCCAACCGGAGCTGACTCTGAGACACACACACGGACCGTACTGGAGCTGACACTGAGACACACACACACGGACCGTACAGGAGCTGACAATGAGACACACAACATGGACCGTACAGGAGCTGACATTGAGACACACACACATGTGCCATACAGGAGCTGATACTGAGACACACACACACGGACCGGACAGGAGCTGACACTGAGACACACAAACAGACCGTACAGGAGCTGACACTGAGACACACACACAGACCGTACAGGAGCTGACACTGAGACAAATGCACAGACTGTACAGGAGCTGACACTGAGGCACACACAAATGGATCGTACAGGAGCAGACACTGAGACACACATGGACCGTAGAAAGCTAACACTGAGACACAAACATACCATTCAGGAGCTGACACTGAGACAAACACACAGATAAAAGAGGAGCTGACATGGAGACACACACATGGACCATACAGGAGCTGACACTGAGACACACACATGGACCATACAGTAGCTGACACTGAGACACACACACAGAGAGTACAGGAGCTGACACTGAGACACACACACACGGACCGTAACAGGAGCTGACACTGAGATACACACAATGACCATAGAAGAGCTGACACTGAGACACACATAAAGAGACCATAAAGGAGCTGACAATGACACACGCACACGGACCATACAGGAGCTGACACTGAGACACACAAACGGACTCTACAAGAGCTGACACTGAGACACACACACGGACCATACAGGAGCTGACACTGAGACACACACACTCACACGGTCTGTACAGAAGCTGACACTAAGACACACAACATGGACTGTACAGGAGCTCACAATCAGACACACACAAAGACCCAACCAGAGCTGACACTGAGACACACACACGGACCGTACAGGAGCTGACAATGAGACACACACACACGGACCCTACAGCAGCTGACACTGAGACACACAACATGGACCGTACAGGAGCTGACACTGAGACACACAGACAGAGAGTAGAGGAGCTGACACTGAGACACACACAAAGAGACCATACAGGAGCTGACAATGACACACGCACACGGACCATACAGCAGCTGACACTGAGAGACTCAAACGGACTCTACAAGAGCTGACACTGAGACACACACACGGACCATACAGGAGCTGAAACTGAGACACACACATGGACCATACAGGAGCTGAAACTGAGACACACACACGGACCATACAGGAGCTGACACTGAGACACACACACGGACCGTACAGGAGCTCTCTCTGAGACACGTACACATGGACTGTACAGGAGCTGCCACTGAGACACACACACATGGACCGTAACAGGAGCTGACACTGAGACACACACACGGACCATACAGGAGCTGACACTGAGATGCACACTCGGACCGTACAGGAGCGGGAACTGAGACACACAAATGGACAGTACAGGAGCTGACACTGAGACACACAGATGGACCATATAGGAGCTGACACTGAGACGCACACACGGATAGTACAGGTGCTGACCCTGAGACCCACACACGGACCGTACAGGAGCTGACCCTGAGACACACACACGGACAGTACAGGAGCTGACACTGAGACCCACACACGGACTGTACAGGAGCTGACACTGAGACACACACACGGACCCTACAGCAGCTGACACTGAGACACACAACACGGACCGTACAGGAGCTCACAATGAGACACACACACAGACCCAACCGGAGCTGACTCTGAGACACACAAATGGACCGTACAGGAACTGAAACTGAGACACACACAAATGGATCGTACAGGAGCTGACACTGAGACACACACGGACCGTACAAAGCTAACACTGAGACAGACACAGACCATACAGGAGCTGACACTGAGACACACACATCGACCATACAGGAGCTGACATGGAGACACACACATCGACCATACAGGAGCTGACACTGAGACACACACATGGACCATACAGGAGCTGACATGGAGACACACACATGGACCATACAGGAGCTGACACTGAGACAGACACGGACCATACAGGAGCTGACATGCAGACACACACATGGACCATACAGGAGCTGACACTGAGACACACACACAGACCGTACAGGAGCTGACACTGAGATACACACACACAGACTGTACAGGAGCTGACAATGCGACACACACATGGACCGAACAGGAGCTGACACTGAGACACACATACAGACTGTACAGGAGCTGACACTGAGACACACACACATGGACCGTACAGGAGCTGTCAGTGAGACTCACACACATGGACCGTAAAGGACCTGACACTGATACACACACAAAGACTGTACAGGAGCTGACACTGAGACACACACATGGACCGTACAGGATCTGAAACTGAGACACAGACAAAGACTGTACAGGAGCTGACACTGAGACACACACACGGACCGTACAGGACCTAATACTGAGACACACACAAAGTCTGTACAGGAGCTGACACTGAGACACAGACACACGGACCGTAACAGGAGCTGACACTGAGATACACACACTGACCATAGAAGAGCTGACACTGAGACACACACACGGACCATACAGGAGCTGACACTGAGATGCACACTCGGACCGTACAGGAGCGGGAACTGAGACACACAAACGGACAGTACAGGAGCTGACACTGAGAGACACACATGGACCATACAGGAGCTGACACTGAGACACACACACGGATAGTACAGGAGCTGACCCTGAGACACAGACACGGACAGTACAGGAGCTGACACTGAGACCCACACACGGACCGTACAGGAGCTGACACTGAGACAAACACACGGACCGTACTGGAGCTGACACTGAGACACACACACACGGACCGTACAGGAGCTGACAATGAGACACACACACACACAGACCCTACAGCAGCTGACACTGAGACACACAACATGGGCCGTACAGGAGCTGACACTGAGACACACACACACACATGGTCTGTACAGAAGCTGACATTTAGACACACAACATGGACTGTACAGGAGCTCACAATCAGAAACACACAAAGACCCAACCGTAGCTGACTCTGAGACACACACACGGACCGTACTGTAGCTGACACTGAGACACACATACACGGACCGTACAGGAGCTGACAATGAGACACAAACACACGGACCGTACAGCAGCTGACACTGAAACACACAACGTGGACCGTACAGGAGCTGACATTGAGACACACACTCATGTGCCGTACAGGAGCTGACACTGAGACACACACACACGGACCGGACAGGAGCTGACACTGAGACACACAAACAGACCATACAGGAGCTGACACTGAGACACACACACAGACCGTACAGGAGCTGACACTGAGACACACACAAATGGATCGTACAGGAGCAGACACTGAGACACACATGGACCGTAAAAAGCTAACACTGTGACACAAACATACCATACAGGAGCTGACACTGAGACAAACACACAGACGAAAGAGGAGCTGACATGGAGACACACACATGGACCATACAGGAGCTGACATGGAGACACACACATGGACCATACAGGAGCTGACACTGAGACACACACATGGACCATACAGGAGCTGACACTGAGACACACACACAGAGAGTACAGGAGCTGACACTGAGACACACAAACACGGACCGTAACAGGAGCTGACACTGAGATACACACACTGACCATAGAATAGCTGACAATGAGACACACACAAAGAGACCATACAGGAGCAGACAATGACACACGCACACGGACCATACAGGAGCTGACACTGAGACACACAACATGGACTGTACAGGAGCTCACAATCAGACACACACAAAGACCCAACCGGAGCTGACTCTGAGACACACACACGGACCGTACTGGAGCTGACACTGAGACACACACACTCGGACCGTACAGGAGCTGACAATGAGACACACACACACGGACCCTACAGCAGCTGACACTGAGACACACAACATGGACCGTACAGGAGCTGACATTGAGACACACACACATGTGCCGTACAGGAGCTGACACTGAGACACACACACATGGACCGGACAGGAGCTGACACTGAGACACACAAACAGACCGTACAGGAGCTGACACTGAGACACACACACAGACCGTACAGGAGCTGACACTGAGACAAATGCACAGACTGTACAGGAGCTGACACTGAGACACACACAAATGGATAGTACAGGAGCAGACACTGAGACACACACGGACCGCAGAAAGCTAACACTGAGACAAACACATACCATACAGGAGCTGACACTGAGACAAACACACAGACGAAAGAGGAGCTGACATGGAGACACACACATGGACCATACAGGAGCTGACATGGAGACACACACATGGACCGTACAGGAGCTGACACTGAGACACACACATGGACCGTACAGGAGCTGACACTGAGACACACACACAGAGAGGACAGGAGCTGACACTGAGACACACACACAGAGAGTACAGGAGCTGACACTGAGACACACACAAAGAGACCATACAGGAGCTGACAATGACACACGCACACGGACCGTGCAGGAGCTGACACTGAGAGACACAAACGGACTCTACAAGAGCTGACACTGAGACACACACACGGACCATACAGGAGCTGAAACTGAGACACACACACGGACCGTACAGGAGCTGTCTCTGAGACACGTACACATGGACCGTACAGGAGCTGACACTGAGACACACACACACGGACCTTAACAGGAGCTGACACTGAGATACACACACTGACCATAGAAGAGCTGACACTGAGACACACACAAGGACCATACAGGAGCTGACACTGAGACACACACACGGACCATACAGGAGCTGACACTGAGATGCACACTCGGACCGTACAGGAGCGGGAACTGAGACACACAAACGGACAGTACAGGAGCTGACACTGAGACACACACATGGACCATACAGGAGCTGACACTGAGACGCACAAACGGATAGTACAGGAGCTGACCCTGAGACACAGACACGGACAGTACAGGAGCTGACACTGAGACCCACACACGGACCGTACAGGAGCTGACACTAAGACACACACACGGACCGTACTGGAGCTGACAATGAGACACACACACACGGACCCTACAGCAGCTGACACTGAGACACACAACATGGACCATACTGGAGCTGACATTGAGACACACACACATGTGCCGTACAGGAGCTGACACTGAGACACACACATACAGACCGGACAGGATCTGACACTGAGACACACAAACAGACAGTACAGGTGCTGACACTGAGACACACACACAGACCGTACAGGAGCTGACACTGAGACAAATGCACAGACTGTACAGGAGCTGACACTGAGACACACATAAATGGATCGTACAGGAGCAGACACTGAGACACACACGGACCGTAGAAAGCTAACACTGAGACACACACATACCATACAGGAGCTGACAGTGAGACAAACACACAGACGAAAGAGGAGCTGTCAAGGAGACACACACATGGACCATACAGGAGCTGACACTGAGACACACACATGGACCGTACAGGAGCTGACATTGAGACACACACAAAGAGACCATACAGGAGCTGACAATGACACACGTACACGGACCGTACAGGAGCTGACACTGAGACACACAAACGGACTCTACAAGAGCTGACACTGAGACACACACACGGACCATACAGGAGATGAAACTGAGACACACACACGGACCGTACAGGAGCTGTCTCTGAGACACGTACACATGGACCGTACAGGAGCTGGCACTGAGACACAAACACACGGACCATAACAGGAGCTGACACTGAGATACACACACTGACCATAGAAGAGCTGACACTGAGACACACACACGGACCATACAGGAGCTGACACTGAGAAGCATACTCGGACCGTACAGGAGCGGGGACTGAGACACACAAATGGACAGAACAGGAGCTGACACTGAGACACACACATGGACCATACAGGAGCTGACACTGAGACGCACACACGGATAGTACAGGAGCTGACCCTGAGACACAGACATGGACAGTACAGGAGCTGACACTGAGACCCACACACGGACCATACAGGAGCTGACACTGAGGCACACACACGGACCGTACTGGAGCTGACACTGAGACACACACACACGGACCATACAGGAGCTGACAATGAGACACACACACACGGAACGTATAGCAGCTGACACTGAGACACACAACATGGACCGTACAGGAGATGACACTGAGACACACACACACACACGGTCTGTACAGAAGCTGACACTTAGACAAACAACATGGACTGTACAGGAGCTCACAATCAGACACACACAAAGACCCAACCGGAGATGACTCTGAGACACACACACGGACCGTACTGGAGCTGACACTGAGACACACACACACGGACCGTACAGGAGCTGACAATGAGACACAAACACACGGACCGTACAGCAGCTGACACTGAAACACACAACGTGGACCGTACAGGAGCTGACATTGAGACACACACTCATGTGCCGTACAGGAGCTGACACTGAGACACACACACACGGACCGGACAGGAGCTGACACTGAGACACACAAACAGACCATACAGGAGCTGACACTGAGACACACACACAGACCGTACAGGAGCTGACACTGAGACACACACAAATGGATCGTACAGGAGCAGACACTGAGACACACATGGACCGTAAAAAGCTAACACTGTGACACAAACATACCATACAGGAGCTGACACTGAGACAAACACACAGACGAAAGAGGAGCTGACATGGAGACACACACATGGACCATACAGGAGCTGACATGGAGACACACACATGGACCATAAAGGAGCTGACACTGAGACACACACATGGACCATACAGGAGCTGACACTGAGACACACACACAGAGAGTACAGGAGCTGACACTGAGACACACAAACACGGACCGTAACAGGAGCTGACACTGAGATACACACACTGACCATAGAATAGCTGACAATGAGACACACAAAAAGAGACCATACAGGAGCAGACAATGACACACGCACACGGACCATACAGGAGCTGACACTGAGACACACAACATGGACTGTACAGGAGCTCACAATCAGACACACACAAAGACCCAACCGGAGCTGACTCTGAGACACACACACGGACCGTACTGGAGCTGACACTGAGACACACACACTCGGACCGTACAGGAGCTGACAATGAGACACACACACACGGACCCTACAGCAGCTGACACTGAGACACACAACATGGACCGTACAGGAGCTGACATTGAGACACACACACATGTGCCGTACAGGAGCTGACACTGAGACACACACACATGGACCGGACAGGAGCTGACACTGAGACACACAAACAGACCGTACAGGAGCTGACACTGAGACACACACACAGACTGTACAGGAGCTGACACTGAGACAAATGCACAGACTGTACAGGAGCTGACACTGAGACACACACAAATGGATAGTACAGGAGCAGACACTGAGACACACACGGACCGCAGAAAGCTAACACTGAGACAAACACATACCATACAGGAGCTGACACTGAGACAAACACACAGACGAAAGAGGAGCTGACATGGAGACACACACATGGACCATACAGGAGCTGACATGGAGACACACACATGGACCGTACAGGAGCTGACACTGAGACACACACATGGACCGTACAGGAGCTGACACTGAGACACACACAGAGAGGACAGGAGCTGACACTGAGACACACACACAGAGAGTACAGGAGCTGACACTGAGACACACACAAAGAGACCATACAGGAGCTGACAATGACACACGCACACGGACCGTGCAGGAGCTGACACTGAGAGACACAAACGGACTCTACAAGAGCTGACACTGAGACACACACACGGACCATACAGGAGCTGAAACTGAGACACACACACGGACCGTACAGGAGCTGTCTCTGAGACACGTACACATGGACCGTACAGGAGCTTACACTGAGACACACACACACGGACCTTAACAGGAGCTGACACTGAGATACACACACTGACCATAGAAGAGCTGACACTGAGACACACACAAGGACCATACAGGAGCTGACACTGAGACACACACACGGACCATACAGGAGCTGACACTGAGATGCACACTCGGACCGTACAGGAGCGGGAACTGAGACACACAAACGGACAGTACAGGAGCTGACACTGAGACACACACATGGACCATACAGGAGCTGACACTGAGACGCACAAACGGATAGTACAGGAGCTGACCCTGAGACACAGACACGGACAGTACAGGAGCTGACACTGAGACCCACACACGGACCGTACAGGAGCTGACACTAAGACACACACACGGACCGTACTGGAGCTGACAATGAGACACACACACACGGACCCTACAGCAGCTGACACTGAGACACACAACATGGACCATACTGGAGCTGACATTGAGACACACACACATGTGCCGTACAGGAGCTGACACTGAGACACACACACACGGACCGGACAGGATCTGACACTGAGACACACAAACAGACAGTACAGGTGCTGACACTGAGACACACACACAGACCGTACAGGAGCTGACACTGAGACAAATGCACAGACTGTACAGGAGCTGACACTGAGACACACATAAATGGATCGTACAGGAGCAGACACTGAGACACACACGGACCGTAGAAAGCTAACACTGAGACACACACATACCATACAGGAGCTGACAGTGAGACAAACACACAGACGAAAGAGGAGCTGTCATGGAGACACACACATGGACCATACAGGAGCTGACACTGAGACACACACATGGACCGTACAGGAGCTGACATTGAGACACACACAAAGAGACCATACAGGAGCTGACAATGACACACGTACACGGACCGTACAGGAGCTGACACTGAGACACACAAACGGACTCTACAAGAGCTGACACTGAGACACACACACGGACCATACAGGAGCTGAAACTGAGACACACACACGGACCGTACAGGAGCTGTCTCTGAGACACGTACACATGGACCGTACAGGAGCTGGCACTGAGACACAAACACACGGACCATAACAGGAGCTGACACTGAGATACACACACTGACCATAGAAGAGCTGACACTGAGACACACACATGGACCATACAGGAGCTGACACTGAGAAGCATACTCGGACCGTACAGGAGCGGGGACTGAGACACACAAATGGACAGAACAGGAGCTGACACTGAGACACACACATGGACCATACAGGAGCTGACACTGAGACGCACACACGGATAGTACAGGAGCTGACCCTGAGACACAGACATGGACAGTACAGGAGCTGACACTGAGACCCACACACGGACCATACAGGAGCTGACACTGAGGCACACACACGGACCGTACTGGAGCTGACACTGAGACACACACACACGGACCATACAGGAGCTGACAATGAGACACACACACACGGAACGTATAGCAGCTGACACTGAGACACACAACATGGACCGTACAGGAGATGACACTGAGACACACACACACACACGGTCTGTACAGAAGCTGACACTTAGACAAACAACATGGACTGTACAGGAGCTCACAATCAGACACACACAAAGACCCAACCGGAGATGACTCTGAGACACACACACGGACCGTACTGGAGCTGACACTGAGACACACACACACGGACCGTACAGGAGCTGACAATGAGACACAAACACACGGACCGTAAAGCAGCTGACACTGAAACACACAACGTGGACCGTACAGGAGCTGACATTGAGACACACACTCATGTGCCGTACAGGAGCTGACACTGAGACACACACACACGGACCGGACAGGAGCTGACACTGAGACACACAAACAGACCATACAGGAGCTGACACTGAGACACACACACAGACCGTACAGGAGCTGACACTGAGACACACACAAATGGATCGTACAGGAGCAGACACTGAGACACACATGGACCGTAAAAAGCTAACACTGTGACACAAACATACCATACAGGAGCTGACACTGAGACAAACACACAGACGAAAGAGGAGCTGACATGGAGACACACACATGGACCATACAGGAGCTGACATGGAGACACACACATGGACCATACAGGAGCTGACACTGAGACACACACATGGACCATACAGGAGCTGACACTGAGACACACACACAGAGAGTACAGGAGCTGACACTGAGACACACAAACACGGACCGTAACAGGAGCTGACACTGAGATACACACACTGACCATAGAATAGCTGACAATGAGACACACACAAAGAGACCATACAGGAGCAGACAATGACACACGCACACGGACCATACAGGAGCTGACACTGAGACACACAACATGGACTGTACAGGAGCTCACAATCAGACACACACAAAGACCCAACCGGAGCTGACTCTGAGACACACACACGGACCGTACTGGAGCTGACACTGAGACACACACACTCGGACCGTACAGGAGCTGACAATGAGACACACACACACGGACCCTACAGCAGCTGACACTGAGACACACAACATGGACCGTACAGGAGCTGACATTGAGACACACACACATGTGCCGTACAGGAGCTGACACTGAGACACACACACATGGACCGGACAGGAGCTGACACTGAGACACACAAACAGACCGTACAGGAGCTGACACTGAGACACACACACAGACCGTACAGGAGCTGACACTGAGACAAATGCACAGACTGTACAGGAGCTGACACTGAGACACACACAAATGGATAGTACAGGAGCAGACACTGAGACACACACGGACCGCAGAAAGCTAACACTGAGACAAACACATACCATACAGGAGCTGACACTGAGACAAACACACAGACGAAAGAGGAGCTGACATGGAGACACACACATGGACCATACAGGAGCTGACATGGAGACACACACATGGACCGTACAGGAGCTGACACTGAGACACACACATGGACCGTACAGGAGCTGACACTGAGACACACACACAGAGAGGACAGGAGCTGACACTGAGACACACACACAGAGAGTACAGGAGCTGACACTGAGACACACACAAAGAGACCATACAGGAGCTGACAATGACACACGCACACGGACCGTGCAGGAGCTGACACTGAGAGACACAAACGGACTCTACAAGAGCTGACACTGAGACACACACACGGACCATACAGGAGCTGAAACTGAGACACACACACGGACCGTACAGGAGCTGTCTCTGAGACACGTACACATGGACCGTACAGGAGCTGACACTGAGACACACACACACGGACCTTAACAGGAGCTGACACTGAGATACACACACTGACCATAGAAGAGCTGACACTGAGACACACACAAGGACCATACAGGAGCTGACACTGAGACACACACACGGACCATACAGGAGCTGACACTGAGATGCACACTCGGACCGTACAGGAGCGGGAACTGAGACACACAAACGGACAGTACAGGAGCTGACACTGAGACACACACATGGACCATACAGGAGCTGACACTGAGACGCACAAACGGATAGTACAGGAGCTGACCCTGAGACACAGACACGGACAGTACAGGAGCTGACACTGAGACCCACACACGGACCGTACAGGAGCTGACACTAAGACACACACACGGACCGTACTGGAGCTGACAATGAGACACACACACACGGACCCTACAGCAGCTGACACTGAGACACACAACATGGACCATACTGGAGCTGACATTGAGACACACACACATGTGCCGTACAGGAGCTGACACTGAGACACACACACACGGACCGGACAGGATCTGACACTGAGACACACAAACAGACAGTACAGGTGCTGACACTGAGACACACACACAGACCGTACAGGAGCTGACACTGAGACAAATGCACAGACTGTACAGGAGCTGACACTGAGACACACATAAATGGATCGTACAGGAGCAGACACTGAGACACACACGGACCGTAGAAAGCTAACACTGAGACACACACATACCATACAGGAGCTGACAGTGAGACAAACACACAGACGAAAGAGGAGCTGTCATGGAGACACACACATGGACCATACAGGAGCTGACACTGAGACACACACATGGACCGTACAGGAGCTGACATTGAGACACACACAAAGAGACCATACAGGAGCTGACAATGACACACGCACACGGACCGTACAGGAGCTGACACTGAGACACGCAAACGGACTCTACAAGAGCTGACACTGAGACACACACACGGACCATACAGGAGCTGAAACTGAGACACACACACGGACCGTACAGGAGCTGTCTCTGAGACACGTACACATGGACCGTACAGGAGCTGGCACTGAGACACAAACACACGGACCATAACAGGAGCTGACACTGAGATACACACACTGACCATAGAAGAGCTGACACTGAGACACACACACGGACCATACAGGAGCTGACACTGAGAAGCATACTCGGACCGTACTGGAGCGGGAACTGAGACACACAAATGGACAGAACAGGAGCTGACACTGAGACACACACATGGACCATACAGGAGCTGACACTGAGACGCACACACGGATAGTACAGGAGCTGACCCTGAGACACAGACATGGACAGTACAGGAGCTGACACTGAGACCCACACACGGACCATACAGGAGCTGACACTGAGGCACACACACGGACCGTACTGGAGCTGACACTGAGACACACACACACGGACCATACAGGAGCTGACAATGAGACACACACACACGGAACGTATAGCAGCTGACACTGAGACACACAACATGGACCGTACAGGAGATGACACTGAGACACACACACACACACACGGTCTGTACAGAAGCTGACACTTAGACAAACAACATGGACTGTACAGGAGCTCACAATCAGACACACACAAAGACCCAACCGGAGCTGACTCTGAGACACACACACGGACAGTACTGGAGCTGACACTGAGACACACACACACGGACCGTACAGGAGCTGACAATGAGACACACACACACGGACCGTACAGCAGCTGACACTGAGACACACAACATGGACCGTACAGGAGCTGACATTGAGACACACATGCATGTGCCGTACAGGAGCTGACACTGAGACACACACACACGGACCGGACAGGAACTGACACTGAGATACACACACTGACCGTACAGGCGCTGACACTGAGACACAGACTCAGACCGTACAGGAGCTGACACTCTGAGACACACACAGACCATACAGGAGCTGACACTGAGACACATACATGGACCGCACAGGAGCTGACACTGAGACACGCACACAGACCATACAGGAACTGACACTGAGATACACACACAGACTGTACAGGAGCTGACACTGAGACACACACACATGGACCGTACACGAGCTGACACAGAGACACACACACAAGGACCGAAAAGGTGCTGTCACTGAGACACACACACAGACTGTACAGGAGCTGACACTGAGACACACACACGGACCGTACAGGTGCTGACACTGAGACACACACAAAGGCTGTTCAGGAGCTGACGCTGAGACGCACACCAAGAGTCCGTACAGTAGCTGACAATGACACACGCACATGGACCGTACAGGAGCTGAAACTGAGACACACACACGGACTATACAAGAGCTGACACTGAGACACACACACGGACTGTACACGAGTTAACACTGAGACACACACGGACCATACAGGAGCTGACACTGAGACACACACACAGACCATACAGGAGCTGACACTGAGACACACACACGGACCATACTGGAGCTGACACTGAGACACACACACGGACCATACAGGAGGTGACAATGAGACACACACACATGGACCATACAGCAGCTGACACTGAGACAGACAACATGGACCGTACAGGAGCTGACACTGAGACACACACACACACACGGTCTGTACAGAAGCTGACACTTAGACACACAACATGGACTGTACAGGAGCTCACAATCAGACACACACACAGACCCAACCGGAGCTGACTCTGAGACACACAACATGGACCGTACAGGAGCTGATATTGAGACACACACACATGTGCCATACAGGAGCTGACACTGAGACACACACACACGGACCGGACAGGAGCTGACACTGAGACACACAAACAGACCGTACAGGAGCTGACACTGAAACAAACACACAGACCGTACAGGAGCTGACACTGAGACAAATGCACAGACTGTACAGGAGCTGACACTGAGACACACACAAATGGATCGTACAGGAGCAGACACTGAGACACACACGGACCGTAGAAAGTTAACACTGAGACACACACAGACCATACAGGAGCTGACACTGAGACAAACACACAGACAGTACAGGAGCTGACATGGAGGCACACACTTGGACCATACAGGAGCTGACATGGAGACACACACATGGACCATACAGGAGCTGACACTGAGACACACACATGGACCGTACAGGAGCTGACACTGAGACACACACACAGAGAGTACAGGAGCTGACACTGAGACACACACGCACGGATCGTACAGGAGCTGACACTGAGACACACACACAGACCATACAGGAGCTGACACTGAGACACACACACAGACCAAACAGGAGCTGACACTGAGACACACACACGGACTGTACAGGAGCTGACACTGAGACACACACACATGGACCGTACAGGAGTTGACACTGAGACATACACACAGACCATACAGGAGCTGACACTGAGACACACACACAGACCATACAGGAGCTGACACTGAGACACACACACGGACCGTACAGGAGCTGACACTGAGACACACACACAGACCATACAGGAGCTGACACTGAGACACACATACAGACCAAACAGGAGCTGACACTGAGACACACACACATGGACCATACAGGAGCTGACACTGAGACACACACACAGACTGTACAGGAGCTGACACTGAGACACACACAAGGACCATAAAGGAGCTGACACTGAGTCACACACACAGACCATACAGGAGCTGACAAAGAGACACGCACATGGACCGAACAGGAGCTGACACAGAGACACACACACTGACCCTACAGGAACTGACATTAAGACACACACACAGACTGTACAGGAGCAGACACTGAGACACACACATGGACCGTACAGGAGCTGACACTGAGACACACATATGGACCGTACAGGAGCAGACACAGAGATACACACACGGACTGTACAGGAGCTGACACTGAGACACACACACGGACCATACAGGAGCTAACACTGGGACACACACATGGACCGTCAGGAGCCAACACTGAGACACACACACAGACTGTACAGGAGCTGACACTGAGACACACACACAGAGACCGTACAGGAGCTCACAATGTCACACGCAAATGGACCGTACAGGAGCTGACATAGAGACATACACACGGACTGTACAGGAGCTGAAACTGAGGCACACACACGGACCATCCTGGAGCTGACACTGAGAAACACACACGGACCATTCAGGAGATGTCACTGAGACACATACACATGGACTTTACAGGAGCTGACACTGAGACACACACACGGACCGTACAGGAGCTGACACTGAGACAGACACACATGGACCATACAGGAGCTGACACTGAGACACACACACAGACTGTACAGGAGCTGACACTGAGACACACACAAGGACCATACAGGAGCTGACACTGAGTCACACACAC
Organism: Carcharodon carcharias; assembly: GCF_017639515.1. Taxonomy (NCBI): domain Eukaryota; kingdom Metazoa; phylum Chordata; class Chondrichthyes; order Lamniformes; family Lamnidae; genus Carcharodon; species Carcharodon carcharias. The sequence continues at coordinate 4,110,185 of NC_054478.1, read as the reverse complement.
AGACCGTACAGGAGCTGACAATGAGACGCGCACATGGACCGAACAGGAGCTGACACAGAGACACACACACTGACCCTACAGGAACTGACATTAAGACACACACACAGACTGTACAGGAGCTGACACTGACACACACACACATGGACCGTAGAGGAGCTGACAGTGAGACACCCACACATGGGCCGTGCAGGATCTGACACTGATACACACTCACAGACTGTACCGGAGATGACACTGGAACACACACATGGACCGTGCAGGAGCTGACACTGAGACACACACACAGACCATACAGGAGTTGACACTGAGACACACACACGGACCGTACTGGAGCTGACACTGAGACACACACACACGGACCATAGAGGAGGTGACAATGAGACACACACACACGGGCCGTACAGCAGCTGACACTGAGACAGACAACATGGACCGTACAGGAGCTGACACTGAGACACACACACACACACGGTCTGTACAGAAGCTGCCACTTAGAAACACAACATGGACTGTACAGGAGCTCACAATCAGACACACACGCAGACCCAACCGGAGCTGACTCTGAGACACACAACATGGACCGTACAGGAGCTGACATTGAGACACACACACATGTGCCGTACAGGAGCTGACACTGAGACACACACACACGGACCGGACAGGAGCTGACACTGAGACACACAAACAGACCGTACAGGAGCTGACACTGAAACACACACACAGACCGTACAGGAGCTGACACTGAGACAAATGCACAGACTGTACAGGAGCTGACACTGAGACACACACAAATGGATCGTACAGGAGCAGACACTGAGACACACACGGACCGTAGAAAGTTAACACTGAGACACACACAGACCATACAGGAGCTGACACTGAGACAAACACACAGACAGTACAGGAGCTGACATGGAGACACACACATGGACCATACAGGGGCTGACATGGAGACACAGACATGGACCATACAGGAGCTGACACTGAGACACACACATGGACCGTACAGGAGCTGACACTGAGACACACACACAGAGAGTACAGGAGCTGACACTGAGAGACACACATGGACCGTACAGGAGCTGACACTGAGACAGACACACAGAGAGTACAGGAGCTGACACTGAGACACACACACAGACCAAACAGGAGCTGACACTGAGACACACACACAGACCATACAGGAGCTGACACTGAGACACACACACAGACCAAACTGGAGCTGACACTGAGACACACACACGGACTGTACAGGAGCTGACACTGAGACACACACACATGGACCGTACAGGAGCTGACACTGAGACACACACACAGACCATACAGGAGCTGACACTGAGACACACACACGGACCGTACAGGAGCTGACACTGAGACACACACACAGACCATACCGGAGCTGACACTGAGACACACACACAGACCAAACAGGAGCTGACACTGAGACACACACACGGACCGTACAGGAGCTGACACTGAGACACACACACATGGACCATACAGGAGCTGACACTGAGACACACACACAGACTGTACAGGAGCTGACACTGAGACACACACAAGGACCATAAAGGAGCTGACACTGAGTCACACACACAGACCGTACAGGAGCTGACAATGAGACACGCACATGGACCGAACAAGAGCTGACACAGAGACACACACACTGACCCTACAGGAACTGACATTAAGACACACACACAGACTGTACAGGAGCAGACACTGAGACACACACATGGACCGTACAGGAGCTGACACTGAGACACACATATGGACCGTACAGGAGCAGACACAGAGATACACACACGGACTGTACTGGAGCTGACACTGAGACACACACACGGACCATACAGGAGCTAACACTGGGGCACACACATGGACCGTCAGGAGCCAACACTGAGACACACACACAGACTGTACAGGAGCTGACACTGAGACACACACACACAGACCGTACAGGAGCTCACAATGTCACACGCAAATGGACCGTACAGGAGCTGACATTGAGACATACACACGGACTGTACAGGAGCTGAAACTGAGACACACACACAGACCATACAGGAGCTGACACTGAGACACACACACGGACCATTCAGGAGATGTCACTGAGACACATACACATGGACTTTACAGGAGCTGACACTGAGACACACACACGGACCGTACAGGAGCTGACACTGAGACACACACATGGACCATACAGGAGCTGACACTGAGACGCACAAACGGATAGTACAGGAGCTGACCCTGAGACACAGACACGGACAGTACAGGAGCTGACACTGAGACCCACACACGGACCGTACAGGAGCTGACACTAAGACACACACACGGACCGTACTGGAGCTGACAATGAGACACACACACACGGACCCTACAGCAGCTGACACTGAGACACACAACATGGACCATACTGGAGCTGACATTGAGACACACACACATGTGCCGTACAGGAGCTGACACTGAGACACACACACACGGACCGGACAGGATCTGACACTGAGACACACAAACAGACAGTACAGGTGCTGACACTGAGACACACACACAGACCGTACAGGAGCTGACACTGAGACAAATGCACAGACTGTACAGGAGCTGACACTGAGACACACATAAATGGATCGTACAGGAGCAGACACTGAGACACACACGGACCGTAGAAAGCTAACACTGAGACACACACATACCATACAGGAGCTGACAGTGAGACAAACACACAGACGAAAGAGGAGCTGTCATGGAGACACACACATGGACCATACAGGAGCTGACACTGAGACACACACATGGACCGTACAGGAGCTGACATTGAGACACACAAACGGACTCTACAAGAGCTGACACTGAGACACACACACGGACCATACAGGAGCTGAAACTGAGACACACACACGGACCGTACAGGAGCTGTCTCTGAGACACGTACACATTACCATACAGGAGCTGGCACTGAGACACAAACACACGGACCATAACAGGAGCTGACACTGAGATACACACACTGACCATAGAAGAGCTGACACTGAGACACACACACGGACCATACAGGAGCTGACACTGAGAAGCATACTCGGACCGTACAGGAGCGGGAACTGAGACACACAAATGGACAGAACAGGAGCTGACACTGAGACACACACATGGACCATACAGGAGCTGACACTGAGACGCACACACGGATAGTACAGGAGCTGACCCTGAGACACAGACATGGACAGTACAGGAGCTGACACTGAGACCCACACACGGACCATACAGGAGCTGACACTGAGGCACACACACGGACCGTACTGGAGCTGACAGTGAGACACACATACACGGACCATACAGGAGCTGACAATGAGACACACACACACGGAACGTATAGCAGCTGACACTGAGACACACAACATGGACCGTACAGGAGATGACACTGAGACACACACACACACACGGTCTGTACAGAAGCTGACACTTAGACAAACAACATGGACTGTACAGGAGCTCACAATCAGACACACACAAAGACCCAACCGGAGCTGACTCTGAGACACACACACGGACAGTACTGGAGCTGACACTGAGACACACACACACGGACCGTACAGGAGCGGACAATGAGACACACACACACACGGACCGTACAGCAGCTGACACTGAGACACACAACATGGACCGTACAGGAGCTGACATTGAGACACACATGCATGTGCCGTACAGGAGCTGACACTGAGACACACACACACGGACCGGACAGGAACTGACACTGAGATACACACACTGACCGTACAGGCGCTGACACTGAGACACAGACTCAGACCGTACAGGAGCTGACACTGAGAGACACACACAGACCATACAGGAGCTGACACTGAGACACATACATGGACCGCACAGGAGCTGACACTGAGACACGCACACAGACCATACAGGAACTGACACTGAGATACACACACAGACTGTACAGGAGCTGACACTGAGACACACACACATGGACCGTACACGAGCTGACACAGAGACACACACACAAGGACCGAAAAGGTGCTGTCACTGAGACACACACACAGACTGTACAGGAGCTGACACTGAGACACACACACGGACCGTACAGGAGCTGACACTGAGACACACACAAAGGCTGTTCAGGAGCTGACGCTGAGACGCACACCAAGAGTCCGTACAGTAGCTGACAATGACACACGCACATGGACCGTACAGGAGCTGAAACTGAGACACACACACGGACTATACAAGAGCTGACACTGAGACACACACACGGACTGTACACGAGTTAACACTGAGACACACACGGACCATACAGGAGCTGACACTGAGACACACACACAGACCATACAGGAGCTGACACTGAGACACACACACGGACCATACTGGAGCTGACACTGAGACACACACACGGACCATACAGGAGGTGACAATGAGACACACACACATGGACCATACAGCAGCTGACACTGAGACAGACAACATGGACCGTACAGGAGCTGACACTGAGACACACACACACACACGGTCTGTACAGAAGCTGACACTTAGACACACAACATGGACTGTACAGGAGCTCACAATCAGACACACACACAGACCCAACCGGAGCTGACTCTGAGACACACAAATGGACCGTACAGGAGCTGATATTGAGACACACACACATGTGCCATACAGGAGCTGACACTGAGACACACACACACGGACCGGACAGGAGCTGACACTGAGACACACAAACAGACCGTACAGGAGCTGACACTGAAACAAACACACAGACCGTACAGGAGCTGACACTGAGACAAATGCACAGACTGTACAGGAGCTGACACTGAGACACACACAAATGGATCGTACAGGAGCAGACACTGAGACACACACGGACCGTAGAAAGTTAACACTGAGACACACACAGACCATACAGGAGCTGACACTGAGACAAACACACAGACAGTACAGGAGCTGACATGGAGGCACACACTTGGACCATACAGGAGCTGACATGGAGACACACACATGGACCATACAGGAGCTGACACTGAGACACACACATGGACCGTACAGGAGCTGACACTGAGACACACACACAGAGAGTACAGGAGCTGACACTGAGACACACACACACGGATCGTACAGGAGCTGACACTGAGACACACACACAGACCATACAGGAGCTGACACTGAGACACACACACAGACCAAACAGGAGCTGACACTGAGACACACACACGGACTGTACAGGAGCTGACACTGAGACACACACACATGGACCGTACAGGAGTTGACACTGAGACATACACACAGACCATACAGGAGCTGACACTGAGACACACACACAGACCATACAGGAGCTGACACTGAGACACACACACGGACCGTACAGGAGCTGACACTGAGACACACACACAGACCATACAGGAGCTGACACTGAGACACACATACAGACCAAACAGGAGCTGACACTGAGACACACACATGGACCGTACAGGAGCTGACACTGAGACACACACACATGGACCATACAGGAGCTGACACTGAGACACACACACAGACTGTACAGGAGCTGACACTGAGACACACACAAGGACCATAAAGGAGCTGACACTGAGTCACACACACAGACCATACAGGAGCTGACAAAGAGACACGCACATGGACCGAACAGGAGCTGACACAGAGACACACACACTGACCCTACAGGAACTGACATTAAGACACACACACAGACTGTACAGGAGCAGACACTGAGACACACACATGGACCGTACAGGAGCTGACACTGAGACACACATATAGACCATACAGGAGCAGACACAGAGATACACACACGGACTGTACAGGAGCTGACACTGAGACACACACACGGACCATACAGGAGCTAACACTGGGACACACACATGGACCGTCAGGAGCCAACACTGAGACACACACACAGACTGTACAGGAGCTGACACTGAGACACACACAATCAGACCGTACAGGAGCTCACAATGTCACACGCAAATGGACCGTACAGGAGCTGACATAGAGACATACACACGGACTGTACAGGAGCTGAAACTGAGGCACACACACGGACCATCCTGGAGCTGACACTGAGAAACACACACGGACCATTCAGGAGATGTCACTGAGACACATACACATGGACTTTACAGGAGCTGACACTGAGACACACACACGGACCGTACAGGAGCTGACACTGAGACAGACACACATGGACCATACAGGAGCTGACACTGAGACACACACACAGACTGTACAGGAGCTGACACTGAGACACACACAAGGACCATACAGGAGCTGACACTGAGTCACACACACAGACCGTACAGGAGCTGACAATGAGACGCGCACATGGACCGAACAGGAGCTGACACAGAGACACACACACTGACCCTACAGGAACTGACATTAAGACACACACACAGACTGTACAGGAGCTGACACTGACACACACACACATGGACCGTAGAGGAGCTGACAGTGAGACACCCACACATTGGCCGTGCAGGATCTGACACTGATACACACTCACAGACTGTACCGGAGATGACACTGGAACACACACATGGACCGTGCAGGAGCTGACACTGAGACACACACACAGACCATACAGGAGTTGACACTGAGACACACACACGGACCGTACTGGAGCTGACACTGAGACACACACACACGGACCATAGAGGAGGTGACAATGAGACACACACACACGGGCCGTACAGCAGCTGACACTGAGACAGACAACATGGACCGTACAGGAGCTGACACTGAGACACACACACACACACGGTCTGTACAGAAGCTGCCACTTAGAAACACAACATGGACTGTACAGGAGCTCACAATCAGACACACACGCAGACCCAACCGGAGCTGACTCTGAGACACACAACATGGACCGTACAGGAGCTGACATTGAGACACACACACATGTGCCGTACAGGAGCTGACACTGAGACACACACACACGGACCGGACAGGAGCTGACACTGAGACACACAAACAGACCGTACAGGAGCTGACACGGAAACACACACACAGACCGTACAGGAGCTGACACTGAGACAAATGCACAGACTGTACAGGAGCTGACACTGAGACACACACAAATGGATCGTACAGGAGCAGACACTGAGACACACACGGACCGTAGAAAGTTAACACTGAGACACACACAGACCATACAGGAGCTGACACTGAGACAAACACACAGACAGTACAGGAGCTGACATGGAGACACACACATGGACCATACAGGGGCTGACATGGAGACACAGACATGGACCATACAGGAGCTGACACTGAGACACACACATGGACCGTACAGGAGCTGACACTGAGACACACACACAGAGAGTACAGGAGCTGACACTGAGAGACACACATGGACCGTACAGGAGCTGACACTGAGACAGACACACAGAGAGTACAGGAGCTGACACTGAGACACACACACAGACCAAACAGGAGCTGACACTGAGACACACACACAGACCATACAGGAGCTGACACTGAGACACACACACAGACCAAACTGGAGCTGACACTGAGACACACACACGGACTGTACAGGAGCTGACACTGAGACACACACACATGGACCGTACAGGAGCTGACACTGAGACACACACACAGACCATACAGGAGCTGACACTGAGACACACACACGGACCGTACAGGAGCTGACACTGAGACACACACACAGACCATACAGGAGCTGACACTGAGACACACACACAGACCAAACAGGAGCTGACACTGAGACACACACACGGACCGTACAGGAGCTGACACTGAGACACACACACATGGACCATACAGGAGCTGACACTGAGACACACACACAGACTGTACAGGAGCTGACACTGAGACACACACAAGGACCATAAAGGAGCTGATTCTGAGTCACACACACAGACCGTACAGGAGCTGACAATGAGACACGCACATGGACCGAACATGAGCTGACACAGAGACACACACACTGACCCTACAGGAACTGACATTAAGACACACACACAGACTGTACAGGAGCAGACACTGAGACACACACATGGACCGTACAGGAGCTGACACTGAGACACACATATGGACCGTACAGGAGCAGACACAGAGATACACACACGGACTGTACTGGAGCTGACACTGAGACACACACACGGACCATACAGGAGCTAACACTGGGACACACACATGGACCGTCAGGAGCCAACACTGAGACACACACACAGACTGTACAGGAGCTGACACTGAGACACACACACACAGACCGTACAGGAGCTCACAATGTCACACGCAAATGGACCGTACAGGAGCTGACATTGAGACATACACACGGACTGTACAGGAGCTGAAACTGAGACACACACACAGACCATACAGGAGCTGACACTGAGACACACACACGGACCATTCAGGAGATGTCACTGAGACACATACACATGGACTTTACAGGAGCTGACACTGAGACACACACACATGGACCATACAGGAGCTGACGCTGAGACACACACACAGACTGTACAGGAGCTGACACTGAGACACACACAAGGACCATACAGGAGCTGACACTGAGTCACACACACAGACCGTACAGGAGCTGACAATGAGACACGCACATGGACCGAACAGGAGCTGACACAGAGACACACACACTGACCCTACAGGAACTGACATTAAGACACACACACAGACTGTACAGGAGCTGACACTGAGACACACACACATGGACCATAGAGGAGCTGACAGTGAGACACCCACACATGGGCCGTGCAGGATCTGACACTGATACACACTCACAGACTGTACCGGAGATGACACTGGAACACACACATGGACCGTGCAGGAGCTGACACTGAGACACACACACAGACCATACAGGAGTTGACACTGAGACACACACACGGACCGTACTGGAGCTGACACTGAGACACACACACACGGACCATACAGGAGGTGACAATGAGACACACACACACGGACCATACAGCAGCTGACACTGAGACAGACAACATGGACCGTACAGGAGCTGACACTGAGACACACACACACACGGTCTGTACAGAAGCTGACACTTAGACACACAACATGGACTGTACAGGAGCTCACAATCAGACAAACACACAGACCCAACCGGAGCTGACTCTGAGACACACAAATGGACCGTACAGGAGCTGACATTGAGACACACACACATGTGCCGTACAGGAGCTGACACTGAGACACACACACACGGACCGGACAGGAGCTGACACTGAGACACACAAACAGACCGTACAGGAGCTGACACTGAAACACACACACAGACCGTACAGGAGCTGACACTGAGACAAATGCACAGACTGTACAGCAGCTGACACTGAAACACACACAAATGGATCGTACAGGAGCAGACACTGAGACACACACGGACCGTAGAAAGTTAACACTGAGACACACACAGACCATACAGGAGCTGACACTGAGACAAACACACAGACAGTACAGGAGCTGACATGGAGACACACACATGGACCATACAGGAGCTGACATGGAGACACACACATGGACCATACAGTAGCTGACACTGAGACACACACATGGACCGTACAGGAGCTGACACTGAGACACACACACAGAGAGTACCGGAGCTGACACTGAGACACACACACAGAGAGTACAGGAGCTGCCACTGAGACACACACATGGACTGTACAGGAGCTGACACTGAGACACACACACACGGATCGTACAGGAGCTGACACTGAGACACACACACAGACCAAACAGGAGCTGACACTGAGACACACACATGGACTGTACAGGAGCTGACACTGAGACACACACACATGGACCGTACAGGAGCTGACACTGAGACACACACACAGACCATACAGGAGCTGACACTGAGACACACACACAGACCAAACAGGAGCTGACACTGAGACACACACACGGACCGTACAGGAGCTGACACTGAGACACACACACAGACCATACAGGAGCTGACACTGAGACACACACACAGACCAAACAGGAGCTGACACTGAGACACACACACGGACCATACAGGAGTTGACAATGAGACACACAGACATGGACCGTACAGGAGCTGACAGTGAGACACACACACATGGACAGTACAGCAGCTGAAACTGAGAAAACCACACATGGACCGTACAGGAGCTGACACTGAGACACACACACAGACTCTAAAGGAGCTGACACTGAGACACACACATGGACCGTACAGGAGCTGACACTGAGACACACATATGGACCGTACAGGAGCAGACACAGAGACACACACAAGGACTGTACAGGAGCTGACACTGAGCCACACACACGGACCATACAGGAGCTAACAATGGGACACACACATGGACCGTCAGGAGCTAACACTGAGACACACACACAGACTGTACAGGAGCTGACACTGAGACACACACACACAGAGCGTACAGGAGCTCACAATGTCACACGCACAAGGACCGTACAGGAGCTGACACTGAGACATACACACGCACTGTACAGGAGCTGAAACTGAGACACACACACGGACCATACAGGAGCTGACACTGAGAAACACACACGGACCATTCAGGAGATGTCACTGAGACACATACACATGGACTTTACAGGAGCTGACACTGAGACACACACACACGGACCATACAGGAGCTGACACTGAGATACACGCATAGTCCATACATGAGCTGACACTGAGACACATACACATGGACCGTAAGGGATCAGAAACTTAGACACACACAAGGACCATACAGGAGCTGACACTGAGACACACAAAAGGACAGTACAGGAACTGACATTGAGACGCACATACAGAATGTACAGGTGCTGACACTGAGATGCACACACGGACGGTACATGAGCTGACACTGAGGCACACAAACGGACAGTACAGGAGGTGACACTGAGACACACACACGGACCATACAGGTGCTGACACTGAGAAACACACACGGACCATACAGGAGCTGACACTGAGACACACACACAGACCGTACAGGAGCTGACACTGAGACACACACGGACCGTACAGGAGCTGACACTGAGACACACACACAGAACGTACAGGATCTGACACTAAGACAAACACACAAGGACCGTACAGGAGCTGACACTGAGACGCACACACAGAGAGTATAGGAGCTGACACTGAGAAACATACACAGAGAGTATAGGAGCTGTCACTGAGACACACACACACAGACTGTACACGAGATGACACTCAGACACACACACACGTACCGTACAGGAGCCGACACTGAGACACACACACAGACTGTACAGGAGCTGACACTGAGAGACACACACGGACCATACAGGAGCTGACACTGAGACACAAACACTGACCGTAAAGGAGCTGACACTGAGACACATACATGGACCGAACAGGAGCTGACACTGAGACACGCACACAGACCATACAGGAACTGACACTGAGATACACACACAGACTGTACAGGAGCTGACACTGAGACACACACACATGGACCGTACACGAGCTGACACAGAGACACACACACAAGGACCGAAAAGGTGCTGTCACTGAGACACACACACAGACTGTACAGGAGCTGACACTGAGACATACACACGGACCGTACAGGAGCTGACACTGAGACACACACAAAGGCTGTTCAGGAGCTGACACTGAGACACACACCAAGAGTCCGTACAGTAACTGACAATGACAAACGCACATGGACCGTACAGGAGCTGAAACTGAGACACACACACAGACTATACAAGAGCTGACACTGAGACACACACACGGACTGTACACGAGTTGACACTGAGACACACACATGGACCATACAGGAGCTGACACTGAGACATACACATGGACCATACAGGAGCTGACACTGAGACACACACACGGACCATACTGGAGCTGACACTGAGACACACACACACGGACCATACAGGAGGTGACAATGAGACACACACACACGGACCGTACAGCAGCTGACACTGAGACAAACAACATGGACCGTACAGGAGCTGACACTGAGACACACACACACACACGGTCTGTACAGAAGCTGACACTTAGACACACAACATGGACTGTACAGGAGCTCACAATCAGACACACACACAGACCCAACCGGAGCTGACTCTGAGACACACAAATGGACCGTACAGGAGCTGACATTGAGACACACACACATGTGCCGTACAGGAGCTGACACTGAGACACACACACACGGACCGGACAGGAGCTGACACTGAGACACACAAACAGACCGTACAGGAGCTGACACTGAGACACACACACAGACCGTACAGGAGCTGACACTGAGACAAATGCACAGACTGTACAGGAGCTGACACTGAGACACACACAAATGGATCGTACAGGAGCAGACACTGAGACACACATGGACCGTAGAAAGCTAAAACTGAGACACACACAGACCATACATGAGCTGACACTGAGACAAACACACAGACGAAAGAGGAGCTGACATGGAGACACACACATGGACCATACAGGAGCTGACATGGAGACACACACATGGACCATACAGTAGCTGACACTGAGACACACACATGGACCGTCAGGAGCTTACACTGAGACACACACACAGACTGTACAGGAGCTGACACTGAGACACACAAACACAGACCGTACAGGAGCTCACAATGACACATGCACATGGACCGTACAGAAGCTGACATTGAGAAATACACACGTTCTGTACAGGAGCTGAAACTGAGACACACACACGGACCATACTGGAGCTGACACTGTGAAACACACACGGACCATTCAGGAGATGTCACTGAGACACATACACATGGACCGTACAGGAGCTGACATTGCGACACAGACACACGGACCGTACAGGAGCTGACACTGAGATACGCACACGGTCCATACAGGAGCTGATACTGAGACACACACACACGGACCATACAGGATCAGAAACTGAGACACACACACGGACCATACAGGAGCTGACACTGAGATACACAAAAGGAGAGTACAGGAGCTGACACTGAGACACACACACACACACTGTACAGGAGATGACACTCAGACACACACACACACGGACCGTACAGGAGCTGACACTGAGACACATACACAGACTGTACAGGAGCTGACACTGAGACACACACTCAGACCATACAGGAGCTGACACTGAGACACACACACAGCCCATACAGGAGCTGACACTGAGAGACACAAACGGACCGTACAGGAGCTGACACTGAGACACACACTCTGACCGTAAAGGTGCTGACACTGAGACACACACATGGACCGAACAGGAGCTGACACTGAGACACACACACAGACCGTACAGGAACATGACACTGAGACACACACACAGACTGTACAGGAGCTGACACTAAGACACACACATGGACCGTACAGGAGCTGACACAGAGACGCACACAAAGGCTGTACAGGAGCTGACACTGAGACACACACACGGACCGTACAGGAGCTGACACAGAGACACACACAAAGGCTGTACAGGAGCTGAAACTAGACACACACACGGACCATACAGGATCAGAAACTGAGACACACACACGGTCCATACATGAGCTGACACTGAGACCCACAAAAGGACAGTACAGGAGCTGACACTGAGACACACACACAGAATGTACAGCTGCTGACACTGAGATGCACACACGGACCGTACAGGAGTTGACACTGAGACACACAAACGGACAGTACAGGAGCTGACACTGAGACACACACATGGACCATACAGGAGCTGACATTGAGACACACACACAGACCGTACAGGAGCTGACACTGAGACACACACGGACCGTACAGGAGCTGACACTGAGACACACACACAGAATGTACAGGAGCTGACACTCAGACACACACACAAGGACTGTTTAGGAGCTGACACTGAGACGCACACACAGAGAGTATCGGATCTGACACTGAGACACAAACACACGGAACATACAGGAGCAGACACTGAGACACACACACAGACCGTACAGGAGCTAACACTGAGACACACACACGGACCGTACACGAGCTGTCACTGAGACACACACACACAGACTGTACAGGAGATGACACTCAGGCACACACACACACGGACCGTACAGGAGCTGACACTGAGACACACACACAGACTGTACACAAACTGACACTGAGACACACACACAGACTGTACAGGAGCTGACACTGAGACACACACAGATCGTACAGGAGCTGACATTGAGAGACACACACGGACCGTACAGTAGCTGACACTGAGACAAAAACACTGACCGTAAAGGAGCTGACACTGAGACACACATGGACCGAACAGGAGCTGTCACTGAGACACACACACAGACCGTACAGGAACTGATACTGAGACACACACACAGACTGTACAGGAGCTGACACTGAGACACAAACACATGGACCGTACAGGAGCTGTCACTGAGACACAGACTCACGGACGGTAAAGCTGCTGACACTGAGACACACACAAAGACTGTACAGGAGCTGACACTGAGACACACACACGGACCATACAGGAGCTGACACAGAGACACACTCAAAGGCTGTACAGGAGCTGACACTGAGACACACACCAAGAGTCCGTATAGTAGCTGACAATGACACATGCACACGGACCGTACAGGATCTGACACTGAGACACACACACAGACTGTACAAGAGCTGACACTGAGACACACACATGGACCATTCAGGAGATTTCACTGAGACACATACACACGGACGGTACAGGAGCTGACTGAGAAACAGACACACGGACCGTACAGGAGCTGACACTGAGATACACACACGGTCCATACAGGAGCTGACACTGAGACACACACACACGTACCATACAGGATCAGAAACTGAGACACACACACGGTCCATACAGGAGCTGACACTGAGACCCACAAAAGGACAGTACAGGAGCTGACACTGAGACACACAAACAGAATGTACAGCTGCTGACACTGAGATGCACACACGGACCGTACAGGAGTTGACACTGAGACACACAAACGGACAGTACAGGAGCTGACACTGAGACACACACACGGATTGTACAGGTGCTGACATTGAGACACACACACGGACCATACAGGAGCTGACATTGAGACACACACACAGACCGTACAGGAGCTGACACTGAGACACACACGGACCGTACAGGAGCTGACACTGAGACACACACACAGAACGTACAGGAGCTGACACTCAGACACACACACAAGGACTGTTTAGGAGCTGACACTGAGACGCACACACAGAGAGTATCGGAGCTGACACTGAGACACACACACACAGAACATACAGGAGCAGACACTGAGACACACACACAGACCGTACAGGAGCTAACACTGAGACACACACACGGACCGTACACGAGCTGTCACTGAGACACACACACTCAGACTGTACAGGAGATGACACTCAGGCACACACACACACGGACCGTACAGGAGCTGACACTGAGACACACACACAGACTGTACAGAAACTGACACTGAGACACACACACAGACTGTACAGGAACTGACACTGAGACACAGACACAGACTGTACAGGAGCTGACACTGAGACACACACAGGACCGTACAGGAGCTGACACAGAGACACACTCAAAGGCTGCACAGGAGCTGACACTAAGCCACACACCAAGAGTCCGTATAGTAGCTGACAATGACACACGCACACGGACCGTACAGGATCTGACACTGAGACACACACACAGACTGTACAAGAGCTGACACTGAGACACACACATGGACCATACAGGAGCTGACACTGAGACACACACATGGAACGTACAGGAGCTTACACTGAGATACACAAACAGTCCATTCAAGAGTTGACACTGAGACACACACAGTGACCATATAGGAGCTGACACTGAGATGCTACATGGACCATACAGGAGCTGAAACCGAGACACACAAATGGACAGTACAGGAGCTGACACTGAGACCCACACATGGACCTTTCAGGAGCTGACACTGAGACCCACACACGGACCATACAGGAGCAGACACTGAGACACAAACACACGGACGGTACAGGAGCTGACACTGAGACACACACACGGACCGTAAGGGAACTGACACTGAGAAACACACACACGGAACTTGCAGGAGCTGACACTGAGACACACAACATGGGCCGTACAGGAGCTGACTCTAAGACACACACTCACACAGTACAGCAGCTGACACTGAGACGCACACACACACACGGACTGTACGGAAGCTGACACTTAGACACACAACATGGACTGTACAGGATCTCACACTGAGACACACACACAGACCCAACCGGAGCTGACTCTCAGACACACACACGGACCGTAAGGAGCTGACAATGGGACACACACACATTGTCCGTCAGGAGCTGACACTGAGACACACACACGGACCGTACAGGAGCTGACACTGAGTCACACACACAGACTGTACAGGAGCTGACACTGAGACACACACAAACAGATCGTACAGGAGCTGACACTGAGACAAAAACACTGACCGTAAAGGAGCTGACACTGAGACACACATGGACCGAACAGGAGCTGTCACTGAGACACACACACAGACCATACAGGAACTGATACTGAGACACACACACAGACTGTACAGGAGCTGACACTGAGACACACACACATGGACCGTACAGGAGCTGTCAATGAGACACAGACTCACGGACGGTAAAGCTGCTGACACTGAGACACACACAAAGACTGTACAGGAGCTGACACTGAGACACACACACGGACCATACAGGAGCTGACACAGAGACACACTCAAAGGCTGTACAGGAGCTGACACTGAGACACACACCAAGAGTCCGTATAGTAGCTGACAATGACACATGCACACGGACCGTACATGATCTGACACTGAGACACACACACAGACTGTACAAGAGCTGACACTGAGACACACACATGGACCATTCAGGAGATTTCACTGAGACACATACACACGGAACGTACAGGAGCTGACTCTGAGAAACAGACACACGGACCGTACAGGAGCTGACACTGAGATACACACATGGTCCATACAGGAGCTGACACTGAGACACACACACACGTACCATACAGGATCAGAAACTGAGACACACACATGGTCCATACAGGAGCTGACACTGAGACACACAAAAGGACAGTACAGGAGCTGACACTGAGACACACAAACAGAATGTACAGCTGCTGACACTGAGATGCACACACGGACCGTACAGGAGTTGACACTGAGACACACAAACGGACAGTACAGGAGCTGACACTGAGACACACACACTGATTGTACAGGTGCTGACATTGAGACACACACACGGACCATACAGGAGCTGAAATTGAGACACACACACAGACCGTACAGGAGCTGACACTGAGACACACACGGACCGTACAGGAGCTGACACTGAGACACACACACAGAACGTACAGGAGCTGACACTCAGACACAAACACAAGGACTGTTTAGGAGCTGACACTGAGACGCACACACAGAGAGTATCGGAGCTGACACTGAGACACACACACGGAACATACAGGAGCAGACACTGAGACACACACACAGACCGTACAGGAGCTAACACTGAGACACACACACGGACCGTACACGAGCTGTCACTGAGACACACACACACAGACTGTACAGGAGATGACACTCAGGCACACACACACACGGACCGTACAGGAGCTGACACTGAGACACACACACAGACTGTACAGAAACTGACACTGAGACACACACACAGACTGTACAGGAGCTGACACTGAGACACACACAGACCGTACAGGAGCTGACATTGAGAGACACACACGGACCGTACAGTAGCTGACACTGAGACAAAAACACTGACCGTAAAGGAGCTGACACTGAGACACACATGGACCGAACAGGAGCTGTCACTGAGACACACACACAGACCGTACAGGAACTGATACTGAGACACACACACAGACTGTACAGGAGCTGACACTGAGACACACACACATGGACCGTACAGGAGCTGTCAATGAGACACAGACTCACGGACGGTAAAGCTGCTGACACTGAGACACACACAAAGACTGTACAGGAGCTGACACTGAGACACACACACGGACCATACAGGAGCTGAAACAGAGACACACTCAAAGGCTGTACAGGAGCTGACACTGAGACACACACCAAGAGTCCGTATAGTAGCTGACAATGACACATGCACACGGACCGTACAGGATCTGACACTGAGACACACACACAGACTGTACAAGAGCTGACACTGAGACACACACATGGACCATTCAGGAGATTTCACTGAGACACATACACACGGACCATACAGGAGCTGACACTGAGAAACAGACACACGGACCGTACAGGAGCTGACACTGAGATACACACATGGTCCATACAGGAGCTGACACTGAGACACACACACACGTACCATACAGGATCAGAAACTGAGACACACACATGGTCCATACAGGAGCTGACACTGAGACCCACAAAAGGACAGTACAGGAGCTGACACTGAGACACACACACGGATTGTACAGGTGCTGACATTGAGACACACACATGGACCATACAGGAGCTGACATTGAGACACACACACAGACCGTACAGGAGCTGACACTGAGACACACACGGACCGTACAGGAGCTGACACTGAGACACACACACAGAACGTACAGGAGCTGACACTCAGACACAAACACAAGGACTGTTTAGGAGCTGACACTGAGACGCACACACAGAGAGTATCGGAGCTGACACTGAGACACACACACACGGAACATACAGAAGCAGACACTGAGACATACACACAGACCGTACAGGAGCTAACACTGAGACACACACACGGACCGTACACGAGCTGTCACTGAGACATACACACACAGACTGTACAGGAGATGACACTCAGGCACACACACACACGGACCGTACAGGAGCTGACACTGAGACACACACAGACTGTACACAAACTGACACTGAGACACACACAGACCGTACAGGAGCTGACACTAAGACACACACACGGACCGTACAGTAGCTGACACTGAGACAAAAACACTGACCGTAAAGGAGCTGACACTGAGACACACACATGGACCGAACAGGAGCTGACACTGAGACACACACACGGACCGTACGGGAACTGACACTCAGAAACACACACGAACCGTACAGGAGCAGACACTGAGACACACACACACGGACGGTACAGGAGCTGACACTGAGACACACACACGGACCGTACGGGAACTGACACTGAGAAACACACACACGGAACTTGCAGGAGCTGACACTGAGACACACAACATGGGCCGTACAGGAGCTGACTCTAAGACACACACTCACACAGTACAGCAGCTGAGACACACACACACACACACACACGGATGTCTAAGACACACACACACACGGACTGTACAGAAGCTGACACTTAGACACACAACATGGACTGTACAGGATCTCACACTGAGCCACACACACAGACCCAACCGGAGCTGACTCTCAGACACACACACGGACCATAAGGAGCTGACAATGGGACACACACACATTGTCCGTCAGGAGCTGACACTGAGACACACACACGGACCGTACAGGAGCTGACACTGAGACACACACACAGACCATACAGGAGCTGACACTGAAACACAGACACAGACTGTACAGGAGCTGACACTGAGACACACACGGAAGGTACAAGAGCTAACACTGAGACACACACAGATAATACAGGAGCTGACACCTAGGCACGCACACGGACTATACAGGAGCTGACACTGAGAAACACACAAGGACCATACAGGCGCTGACACTGACACACATACACAGACCATAAAGGAGCTGACACTGAGACACACAGACACGGAGCACACAGGAGCTGACACTGAGACACACACACACAAACCACAAAGGAGCTGACACTGAGACACACACACACGGATCACAAAGGAACTGACACTGAGACACACACGCACGCGGACCACACAGGAGCTGACACTGTGACACACACACACACACACACATGGACAGTTCAGAAGCTGACACTGAGACACACTCACGGACTGTACAGTAGCTGACACTGAGACACTCACACAGACAGTACAGGAGCTGACACTGAGACACATACACAGACTGTACAGGAGCTGACACTGAGACACAAACACACAGACTGTACAGGAGCTGACACTGGGACACACATTCGGACTGTACAGGAGCTGACACTGAGATACACACGGACCATACAGGAGCTGACAATGAAACACACACCGACCGTACAGGAGCTGACACTGAGATGCAAACACATGGACCACACCAGAGCTGACACTGAGACAAACATGGACTGTACAGGAGCTGACACTGAGACACACGCTCGGGCCTTATAGGAGATGACACTGAGACACATACACGGATGCACAGGAGCTGACACTGAGACACAAACACAGACTGTAGAGGAGCTGACACTGAGACACACATTGGGACTGTACAGGAGCTGACACTGAGATACACACGGACCATACAGGAGCTGACGCTGAGGCACACACCGACCATACAGGAGCTGACACTGAGATGCAAACACATGGACCATACAGGAGCTGACACTGAGACAAACACGGACTGTTCAGGAGCTGACAGTGAGACACACGCTCGGGCCGTACAGGAGTTGACACCGAGACACATACACACACCGTACAGGACCTGACACTGAGACACATGCACAGACTGTACAGGAGCTGACACTGAGACACACACACACGGACCTTACAGGAGCTGACACTGAGACACACACACGGACCATACAGGAGCTGACAATGAGACACACACACGGACCATACAGGAGCTGTCACTGAGACACATACACATGGACCGTACAGGAGCTGACACTGAGACAAACACACACGGAACGTACAGGAGCTGACACTGAGATACACACACGGACCATACAGGATCTGACACTGAGACTCACACATGGACCATACAGGAACTGACACTGAGACACACAAACGGACAGTACAGGAGCTGACACTGAGACAAACACACGGAACATACAAGTGCTGACACTGAGATACACAAACGGACAGAACAGGAGCTGACACTGAGACGCACACACACATGGACCGTACAGGAGCTGACACTGAGACACACACACAGACTGTACAGGAGCTGAAACTGAGACACACACACAGACCATACATGAGCTGACACTGAGACACACACACGGACCTTACAGGAGCTGACACTGAGACACACACACGGACCATACAGGAGCTGACACTGAGACACACACACAGACCGCACAGGAGCTGACACTGAGAAACACACATAGACCGAACAGGAGCTGACACTGAGACACACACACAGACCGTACAGGAACTAACATGGAGACACACTCACAGACCGTAAAGGAGCTGACACTGAGACACACTCATGGACTGAACAGGAGCAGACACTGAGACACACACACAGACAGTACAGGAGCTGACACTGAGAAACATACACAGACTGTACAGGAGCTGACACTGAGACACAAACACACAGACTGTACAGGAGCTGACACTGGGACACACATTGGGACTGTACAGGAGCTGAGACTGAGACACACACGGACCATAAAGAAGCTGACACTGAGACACATACACATGGACCATTAAGGAGCTGACACTGAGACACACGATCGGGCAGTATAGGAGATGAAACTGAGACAAATACATGGATGCACAGGAGCTGACACTGAGTCACACACACAAACTGTCAGGAGCTGACACTGAGACACACACACAGACTGTACAGGAACTGACACTGAGACACTCACACACAGACGGTACAGGAGCTGACAATGACACACGCGCATGGACCGTACAGGAGGTAAACTGAGACACACTCATGGACTGTACAGGAGCTGACACTGAGACACACACACGTACTGTACAGGAGCTGAATCTGAGACACGCACATGGACCATACAGGATCAGAAACTGAGACACACACACGGACCATACAGGAGCTGACACTGAGATACACAAAAGGAGAGTACAGGAGATGACACTCAGACACACACACACGGACCGTACAGGAGCTGACACTGAGACACATACACAGACTGTACAGGAGCTGACACTGAGACACACACTCAGACCATACAGGAGCTGACACTGAGACACACACACAGCCCATACAGGAGCTGACACTGAGAGACACACACGGACCGTACAGGAGCTGACACTGAGACACACACTCTGACCATAAAGGAGCTGACACTGAGACACACACATGGACCGAACAGGAGCTGACACTGAGACAAATACACAGACCGCACAGGAACATGACACTGAGACACACACACAGACTGTACAGGAGCTGACACTGAGACACACACATGGACCGTACAGGAGCTGACACAGAGACGCACACAAAGGCTGTACAGGAGCTGACACTGAGACACACACACGGACAGTACAGGAGCTGACACTGAGACACACACACAGAATGTACAGCTGCTGACACTGAGATGCACACACGGACCGTACAGGAGTTGACACTGAGACACACAAACGGACAGTACAGGAGCTGACACTGAGACACACACATGGACCATACAGGAGCTGACATTGAGACACACACACAGACCATACAGGAGCTGACACTGAGACACACACGGACCGTACAGGAGCTGACACTGAGACACACACACAGAACGTACAGGAGCTGACACTCAGACACACACACAAGGACTGTTTAGGAGCTGACACTGAGACGCACACACAGAGAGTATCGGAGCTGACACTGAGACACACACACACGGAACATACAGGAGCAGACACTGAGACACACTCACAGACCGTACAGGAGCTGACACTGAGACACACTCATGGACTGAACAGGAGCAGACACTGAGACACACACACAGACAGTACAGGAGCTGACACTGAGAAACATACACAGACTGTACAGGAGCTGACACTGAGACACAAACACACAGACTGTACAGGAGCTGACACTGGGACACACATTGGGACTGTACAGGAGCTGAGACTGAGACACACACGGACCATAAAGAAGCTGACACTGAGACACATACACATGGACCATTAAGGAGCTGACACTGAGACACAAGATCGGGCAGTATAGGAGATGAAACTGAGACAAATACATGGATGCACAGGAGCTGACACTGAGTCACACACACAAACTGTCAGGAGCTGACACTGAGACACACACACAGACTGTACAGGAACTGACACTGAGACACACACACAGACCGTACAGGAGCTGACAATGACACACGCGCATGGACCGTACAGGAGGTAAACTGAGACACACTCATGGACTGTACAGGAGCTGACACTGAGACACACACACGTACTGTACAGGAGCTGAATCTGAGACACACACATGGACCATACAGGAGCTGACACTGAGACACACACACGGACCATACAGGAGATGTCACTGAGACACATACACATGGACCGTACAGGAGCTGACACTGAGACACAGAGACACGGACCGTACAGGAGCTGACACTGAGACACACACAAAGGCTGTTCAGGAGCTGACACTGAGACACACACCAAGAGTCCGTACAGTAGCTGACAATGACACACGCAGATGGACCGTACAGGAGCTGAAACTGAGACACACACACGGACTATACAAGAGCTGACACTGAGACACACACACGGACTGTACACGAGTTGACACTGAGAAACACACACGGACCATACAGGAGCTGACACTGAGACACACACACGGACCGTACAGGAGCTTACACTGAGATACACACACGGACCATAGAAGAGCTGACACTGAGTCACAAACACATCGACCGTACAGGAGCTGAAACTGAGAAACACAGACATGGACCGTACAGGAGCTGACACTGAGACACACAGACATGGACCGTACAGGAGCTGACACTGGGACACACACACAAACTGTCAGGAGCTGACACTGAGACACACACACAGACTGTACAGGAACTGACACTGAGACACTCACACGCAGACCGTACAGGAGCTGACAATGACACACGCGCATGGACCGTACAGGAGGTAAACTGAGACACACTCACGGACTGTACAGGAGCTGACACTGAGACACACACACGTACTGTACAGGAGCTGAATCTGAGACACACACATGGACCATACAGGAGCTGACACTGAGACACACACACGGACCATACAGGAGATGTCACTGAGACACATACACACGGAACGTACAAGAGCTGACACTGAGACACACACACACAGGGACCGTTCAAGAGCTGACACTGAGATACAAAAACGGACCATACAAGAGCTAACACTGAGACACACACACACGGACCATAGAGGATCTGACACTGAGACACACAAACGGACCATACAGGAGCTGACACTGAGACAAACACACGAACTGTACAGGAGCTGAAACTGAGACACACACACGGACCATACAGGAGCTGACACTGAGAAACACACAAGGACCATTCAGGAGATGTCACTGAGACACATACACATGGACCGTACAGGAGCTGACACTGAGACACAGACACACGGACCGTACAGGAGCTGACACTGAGATACGCACACGGTCCATACAGGAGCTGATACTGAGACACACACACACGGACCATACAGGATCAGAAACTGAGACACACACACAGACCATACAGGAGCTGACACTGAGATACACAAAAGGAGAGCACAGGAGCTGACACTGAGACACACACACGGACTGTACAGGAGCTGACACTGAGACACACACACGAACTGTACAGGAGCTGACAGTGAGATACACACACGGACTGTACTGGAGCTGACACAGAGACACACACACGAACTGTACAGGAGCTGACACTGAGACACACACACACGGACGGTACAGGAGCTGACACTGAGACACACACACACAGACTGTACAGGAGATGACACTCAGACACACACACACGGACCGTACAGGAGCTGACACTGAGACACATACACAGACTGTACAGGAGATGACACTGAGACACACACTCAGACCATACAGGAGCTGACACTGAGACACACACACAGCCCATACAGGAGCTGACACTGAGAGACACACATGGACCGTACAGGAGCTGACACTGAGACACACACTCTGACCGTAAAGGAGCTGACACTGAGACACACACATGGACCGAACAGGAGCTGACACTGAGACACACACACAGACCGTACAGGAACATGACACTGAGACACGCACACAGACTGTACAGGAGCTGACACTGAGACACACACATGGACCGTACAGGAGCTGACACAGAGACGCACACAAAGGCTGTACAGGAGCTGACACTGAGACACACACACGGACCATACAGGAGCTGACACAGAGACACACACAAAGGCTGTACAGGAGCTGAAACTAGACACACACACGGACCATACAGGAGCTGACACTGAGAAACACACACGGACCATTCAGGAGATTTCACTGAGACACATACACACGGACCGTACAGGAGCTGACACTGAGAAACAGACACACGGACCGTACAGGAGCTGACACTGAGATACACACACGGTCCATACAGGAGCTGACACTGAGACACACACACACGTACCATACAGGATCAGAAACTGAGACACACACACGGTCCATACAGGAGCTGACACTGAGACCCACAAAAGGACAGTACAGGAGCTGACACTGAGACACACACACAGAATGTACAGCTGCTGACACTGAGATGCACACACGGACCGTACAGGAGTTGACACTGAGACACACAAACGGACAGTACAGGAGCTGACACTGAGACAAACACATGGACCATACAGGAGCTGACATTGAGACACACACACAGACCGTACAGGAGCTGACACTGAGACACACACGGACCGTACAGGAGCTGACACTCAGACACACACACAAGGACTGTTTAGGAGCTGACACTGAGACGCACACACAGAGAGTATCGGAGCTGACACTGAGACACACACACACGGAACATACAGGAGCAGACACTGAGACACAAACACAGACCGTACAGGAGCTAACACTGAGACACACACACGGACCGTACACGAGCTGTCACTGAGACACACACACACAGACTGTACAGGAGATGACACTCAGGCACACACACACACGGACCGTACAGGAGCTGACACTGAGACACACACACAGACTGTACAGGAGCTGACACTGAGACACACACAGACCGTACAGGAGCTGACATTGAGAGACACACACGGACCGTACAGTAGCTGACACTGAGACAAAAACACTGACCGTAAAGGAGCTGACACTGAGACACACATGGACCGAACAGGAGCTGTCACTGAGACACACACAAAGACCGTACAGGAACTGACACTGAGACACACACACAGACTGTACAGGAGCTGACACTGAGACACACACATGGACCGTACAGGAGCTGACACTGAGACACACACACAGAACGTACAGGAGCTGACACTCAGACACACACACAAGGACTGTTTAGGAGCTGACACTGAGACGCACACACAGAGACTATCGGAGCTGACACTGAGACACACACACACGGAACATACAGGAGCAGACACTGAGACACACTCACAGACCGTACAGGAGCTGACACTGAGACACACTCATGGACTGAACAGGAGCAGACACTGAGACACACACACAGACAGTACTGGAGCTGACACTGAGAAACATACACAGACTGTACAGGAGCTGACACTGAGACACAAACACACAGACTGTACAGGAGCTGACACTGGGACACACATTGGGACTGTACAGGAGCTGAGACTGAGACACACACGGACCATAAAGAAGCTGACACTGAGACACATACACATGGACCATTAAGGAGCAGACACTGAGACACAAGATCGGGCAGTATAGGAGATGAAACTGAGACAAATACATGGATGCACAGGAGCTGACACTGAGACACACACACAAACTGTCAGGAGCTGACACTGAGACACACACACAGACTGTACAGGAATTGACACTGAGACACTCACACACAGACCGTACAGGAGCTGACAATGACACACGCGCATGGACCGTACAGGAGGTAAACTGAGACACACTCATGGACTGTACAGGAGCTGACACTGAGACACACACACGTACTGTACAGGAGCTGAATCTGAGACACACACATGGACCATACAGGAGCTGACACTGAGACACACACACGGACCATACAGGAGATGTCACTGAGACACATACACACGGAACGTACAAGAGCTGACACTGAGACACACACACACAGGGACCGTACAAGAGCTGACACTGAGATACAAAAACGGACCATACAGGAGCTAACACTGAGACACACACACACGGACCATAGAGGATCTGACACTGAGACACACAAACGGACCATACAGGAGCTGACACTGAGACAAACACACGAACTGTACAGGAGCTGAAACAGAGACACACACACGGACCATACAGGAGCTGACACTGAGAGACACACACGGACCGTACAGGAGCTGACACTGACACACACACTCTGACCGTAAAGGAGCTGACACTGAGACACACACATGGACCGAACAGGAGCTGACACTGAGACACACACACAGACCGTACAGGAACATGACACTGAGACACACACACAGACTGTACAGGAGCTGACACTGAGACACACACATGGACCGTACAGGAGCTGACACAGAGACGCACACAAAGGCTGTACAGGAGCTGACACTGAGACACACACACGGACCGTACAGGAGCTGACACAGAGACACACACAAAGGCTGTACAGGAGCTGACACTGAGACACACACACAAGGACCGTACAGGAGCTGACACTGAGACACACACACGAACTGTACAGGAGCTGACAGTGAGATACACACACGGACTGTACTGGAGCTGACACAGAGACACACACACGAACTGTACAGGAGCTGACACTGAGACACACACACACGGACGGTACAGGAGCTGACACGGAGATACACACACAGAACGTACAGGATCTGACACTAAGACAAACACACAAGGACCGTACATGAGCTGACACTGAGACGCACACACAGAGAGTATAGGAGCTGACACTGAGACACACACACAGAGAGTATAGGAGCTGACACTGAGACACAGACACATGGACCATACAGGAGCAGACACTGAGACACACACACAGACCGTACAGGAGCTAACACTGAGACACACACACGGACCGTACAGGAGCTGTCACTGAGACACACACATACAGACTGTACACGAGATGACACTCAGACACACACACACGGACCGTACAGGAGCCGACACTGAGACACACACACAGACTGTACAGGAGCTGACACTGAGACACACACACAGACTCTACAGGAGCTGACACTGAGACACACACACAGACCGTACAGGAGCTGACACTGAGAGACACACACGGACCGTACAGGAGCTGACACTGGGACACACACACTGACCGTAAAGGAGCTGACCCTGAGACACATACATGGACCGAACAGGAGCTGACACTGAGACACACACACAGACCGTACAGGAACTGACACTGAGACACCCACACAGACTTTACAGGAGCTGACACTGAGACACACACACATAGACCGTACACGAGCTGACACAGAGACACACACACAAGGACCGAAAAGTTGCTGTCACTGAGACACACAAACAGACTGTACAGGAGCTGACACTGAGACACACACACGGACCGTACAGGAGCTGACACTGAGACACACACAAAGGCTGTTCAGGAGCTGACACTGAGACACACACCAAGAGTCCGTACAGTAGCTGACAATGACACACGCAGATGGACCGTACAGGAGCTGAAACTGAGACACACACACGGACTATACAAGAGCTGACACTGAGACACACACACGGACTGTACACGAGTTGACACTGAGAAACACACACGGACCATACAGGAGCTGACACTGAGACACACACACGGACCGTACAGGAGCTTACACTGAGATACACACACGGACCATAGAAGAGCTGACACTGAGTCACAAACACATCGACCGTACAGGAGCTGAAACTGAGAAACACAGACATGGACCGTACAGGAGCTGACACTGAGACACACAGACATGGACCGTACAGGAGCTGACACTGGGACACACACACAAACTGTCAGGAGCTGACACTGAGACACACACACAGACTGTACAGGAACTGACACTGAGACACTCACACGCAGACCGTACAGGAGCTGACAATGACACACGCGCATGGACCGTACAGGAGGTAAACTGAGACACACTCACGGACTGTACAGGAGCTGACACTGAGACACACACACGTACTGTACAGGAGCTGAATCTGAGACACACACATGGACCATACAGGAGCTGACACTGAGACACACACAAGGACCATACAGGAGATGTCACTGAGACACATACACACGGAACGTACAAGAGCTGACACTGAGACACACACACACAGGGACCGTTCAAGAGCTGACACTGAGATACAAAAACGGACCATACAAGAGCTAACACTGAGACACACACACACGGACCATAGAGGATCTGACACTGAGACACACAAACGGACCATACAGGAGCTGACACTGAGACAAACACACGAACTGTACAGGAGCTGAAACTGAGACACACACACGGACCATACAGGAGCTGACACTGAGAAACACACAAGGACCATTCAGGAGATGTCACTGAGACACATACACATGGACCGTACAGGAGCTGACACTGAGACACAGACACACGGACCGTACAGGAGCTGACACTGAGATACGCACACGGTCCATACAGGAGCTGATACTGAGACACACACACACGGACCATACAGGATCAGAAACTGAGACACACACACAGACCATACAGGAGCTGACACTGAGATACACAAAAGGAGAGTACAGGAGCTGACACTGAGACACACACACGGACTGTACAGGAGCTGACACTGAGACACACACACGAACTGTACAGGAGCTGACAGTGAGATACACACACGGACTGTACTGGAGCTGACACAGAGACACACACACGAACTGTACAGGAGCTGACACTGAGACACACACACACGGACGGTACAGGAGCTGACACTGAGACACACACACACAGACTGTACAGGAGATGACACTCAGACACACACACACGGACCGTAGAGGAGCTGACACTGAGACACATACACAGACTGTACAGGAGCTGACACTGAGACACACACTCAGACCATACAGGAGCTGACAATGAGACACACACACAGCCCATACAGGAGCTGACACTGAGAGACACACACGGACTGTACAGGAGCTGACACTGAGACAAACACTCTGACCGTAAAGGAGCTGACACTGAGACACACACATGGACTGAACAGGAGCTGACACTGAGACACTCACACAGACAGTACAGGAGCTGACACTGAGACACACACACAGAACGTACAGGATCTGACACTAAGAGAAACACACAAGGACCGTACATGAGCTGACACTGAGACGCACACACAGAGAGTATAGGAGCTGACACTGAGACACACACACAGAGAGTATAGGAGCTGACACTGAGACACAGACACATGGACCATACAGGAGCAGACACTGAGACACACACACAGACCGTACAGGAGCTAACACTGAGACACACACACGGACCGTACAGGAGCTGTCACTGAGACACACACATACAGACTGTACACGAGATGACACTCAGGCACACACACACGGACCGTACAGGAGCCGACACTGAGACACACACACAGACTGTACAGGAGCTGACACTGAGACACACACACAGACTCTACAGGAGCTGACACTGAGACACACACACAGACCGTACAGGAGCTGACACTGAGAGACACACACGGACCGTACAGGAGCTGACACTGGGACACACACACTGACCGTAAAGGAGCTGACCCTGAGACAAATACATGGACCGAACAGGAGCTGACACTGAGACACACACACAGACCGTACAGGAACTGACACTGAGACACCCACACAGACTTTACAGGAGCTGACACTGAGACACACACACATGGACCGTACACGAGCTGACACAGAGACACACACACAAGGACCGAAAAGGTGCTGTCACTGAGACACACAAACAGACTGTACAGGAGCTGACACTGAGACACACACACGGACCGTACAGGAGCTGACACTGAGACACACACAAAGGCTGTTCAGGAGCTGACACTGAGACACACACCAAGAGTCCGTACAGTAGCTGACAATGACACACGCAGATGGACCGTACAGGAGCTGAAACTGAGACACACACAAGGACTATACAAGAGCTGACACTGAGACACACACACGGACTGTACACGAGTTGACACTGAGAAACACACACGGACCATACAGGAGCTGACACTGAGACACACACACGGACCGTACATGAGCTTACACTGAGATACACACACGGACCATAGAAGAGCTGACACTGAGTCACAAACACATCGACCGTACAGGAGCTGAAACTGCGAAACACAGACATGGACCGTACAGGAGCTGACACTGAGACACACAGACATGGACCGTACAGGAGCTGACACTGGGACACACACACAAACTGTCAGGAGCTGACACTGAGACACACACACAGACTGTACAGGAACTGACACTGAGACACTCACACACAGACCGTACAGGAGCTGACAATGACACATGCGCATGGACCGTACAGGAGGTAAACTGAGACACACTCACGGACTGTACAGGAGCTGACACTGAGACACACACTCTGACCGTAAAGGAGCTGACACTGAGACACACACATGGACAGAACAGGAGCTGACACTGAGACACTCACACAGACAGTACAGGAGCTGACACTGAGACACACACACAGAACGTACAGGATCTGACACTAAGACAAACACACAAGGACCGTACATGAGCTGACACTGAGACGCACACACAGAGAGTATAGGAGCTGACACTGAGACACACACACAGAGAGTATAGGAGCTGACACTGAGACACAGACACATGGACCATACAGGAGCAGACACTGAGACACACACACAGACCGTACAGGAGCTAACACTGAGACACACACACGGACCGTACAGGAGCTGTCACTGAGACACACACATACAGACTGTACACGAGATGACACTCAGACACACACACACGGACCGTACAGGAGCCGACACTGAGACACACACACAGACTGTACAGGAGCTGACACTGAGACACACACACAGACTCTACAGGAGCTGACACTGAGACACACACACAGACCGTACAGGAGCTGACACTGAGAGACACACACGGACCGTACAGGAGCTGACACTGGGACACACACACTGACCGTAAAGGAGCTGACCCTGAGACACATACATGGACCGAACAGGAGCTGACACTGAGACACACACACAGACCATACAGGAACTGACACTGAGACACCCACACAGACTTTACAGGAGCTGACACTGAGACACACACACATGGACCGTACACGAGCTGACACAGAGACACACACACAAGGACCGAAAAGGTGCTGTCACTGAGACACACAAACAGACTGTACAGGAGCTGACACTGAGACACACACACGGACCGTACAGGAGCTGACACTGAGACACACACAAAGGCTGTTCAGGAGCTGACACTGAGACACACACCAAGAGTCCGTACAGTAGCTGACAATGACACACGCAGATGGACCGTACAGGAGCTGAAACTGAGACACACACACGGACTATACAAGAGCTGACACTGAGACACACACACGGACTGTATACGAGTTGACACTGAGAAACACACACGGACCATACAGGAGCTGACACTGAGACACACACACGGACCGTACAGGAGCTTACACTGAGATACACACACGGACCATAGAAGAGCTGACACTGAGTCACAAACACATCGACCGTACAGGAGCTGAAACTGCGAAACACAGACATGGACCGTACAGGAGCTGACACTGAGACACACAGACATGGCCCGTACAGGAGCTGACACTGGGACACACACACAAACTGTCAGGAGCTGACACTGAGACACACACACAGACTGTACAGGAACTGACACTGAGACACTCACACACAGACCGTACAGGAGCTGACAATGACACACGCGCATGGACCGTACAGGAGGTAAACTGAGACACACTCACGGACTGTACAGGAGCTGACACTGAGACACACACACGTACTGTACAGGAGCTGAATCTGAGACAGACACATGGACCATACAGGAGCTGACACTGAGACACACACACGGACCATACAGGAGATGTCACTGAGACACATACACACGGAACGTACAAGAGCTGACACTGAGACACACACACACAGGGACGGTACAAGAGGTAACACTGAGATACAAAAACGGACCATACAGGAGCTAACACTGAGACACACACACACGGACCATAGAGGATCTGACACTGAGACACACAAATGGACCATACAGGAGCTGACACTGAGACAAACACACGAACTGTACAGGAGCTGAAACTGAGACACACACACGGACCATACAGGAGCTGACACTGAGAAACACACAAGGACCATTCAGGAGATGTCACTGAGACACATACACATGGACCGTACAGGAGCTGACACTGAGACACAGACACACGGACCGTACAGGAGCTGACACTGAGATACGCACACGGTCCATACAGGAGCTGATACTGAGACACACACACACGGACCATACAGGATCAGAAACTGAGACACACACACGGACCATACAGGAGCTGACACTGAGATACACAAAAGGAGAGTACAGGAGCTGACACTGAGACACACACACACACACTGTACAGGAGATGACACTCAGACACACACACACGGACCGTACAGGAGCTGACACTGAGACACATACACAGACTGTACAGGAGCTGACACTGAGACACACACTCAGACCATACAGGAGCTGACACTGAGACATACACACAGCCCATACAGGAGCTGACACTGAGACACACACTCTGACCGTAAAGGAGCTGACACTGAGACACACACATGGACCGAACAGGAGCTGACACTGAGACACACACACAGACCGTACAGGAACATGACACTGAGACACACACACAGACTGTACAGGAGCTGACACTGAGACACACACATGGACCGTACAGGAGCTGACACAGAGAAGCACACAAAGGCTGTACAGGAGCTGACACTGAGACAGACACACGGACCGTACAGGAGCTGACACAGAGACACACACAAAGGCTGTACAGCAGCTGAAACTAGACACACACACGGACCATACAGGAGCTGACACTGAGAAACACACACGGACCATTCAGGAGATTTCACTGAGACACATACACACGGACCGTACAGGAGCTGACACTGAGAAACAGACACACGGACCGTACAGGAGCTGACACTGAGATACACACACGGTCCATACAGGAGCTGACACTGAGACACACACACACGTACCATACAGGATCAGAAACTGAGACACACACACGGTCCATACAGGAGCTGACACTGAGACCCACAAAAGGACAGTACAGGAGCTGACACTGAGACACACACACAGAATGTACAGCTGCTGACACTGAGATGCACACACGGACCGTACAGGAGTTGACACTGAGACACACAAACGGACAGTACAGGAGCTGACACTGAGACACACACATGAACCATACAGGAGCTGACATTGAGACACACACACAGACCGTACAGGAGCTGACACTGAGACACACACGGACCGTACAGGAGCTGACACTGAGACACACACACAGAACGTACAGGAGCTGACACTCAGACACACACACAAGGACTGTTTAGGAGCTGACACTGAGACGCACACACAGAGAGTATCGGAGCTGACACTGAGACACACACACACGGAACATACAGGAGCAGACACTGAGACACACACACAGACCGTACAGGAGCTAACACTGAGACACACACACGGACCGTACACGAGCTGTCACTGAGACACACACACACAGACTGTACAGGAGATGACACTCAGGCACACACACATACGGACCGTACAGGAGCTGACACTGAGACACACACACAGACTGTACACAAACTGACACTGAGACACACACACAGACTGTACAGGAGCTGACACTGAGACACACACAGACCGTACAGGAGCTGACATTGAGAGACACACACGGACCGTACAGTAGCTGACACTGAGACAAAAACACTGACCGTAAAGGAGCTGACACTGAGACACACATGGACCGAACAGGAGCTGTCACTGAGACACACACACAGACCGTACAGGAACTGACACTGAGACACACACACAGACTGTACAGGAGCTGACACTGAGACACACACACATGGACCGTACAGGAGCTGTCACTGAGACACAGACTCACGGACGGTAAAGGTGCTGACACTGAGACACACACAAAGACTGTACAGGAGCTGACACTGAGACACACACACGGACCGTACAGGAGCTGACACAGAGACACACTCAAAGGCTGTACAGGAGCTGACACTGAGACACACACCAAGAGTCCGTATAGTAGCTGACAATGACACACGCACACGGACCGTACAGGATCTGACACTGAGACACACACACAGCCCATACAGGAGCTGACACCGAGACACACACATGGACCATACAGGAGCTGACACTGAGACACACACACGGAACGTACAGGAGCTTACACTGAGATACACAAATGGTCCATTGAAGAGCTGACACTGAGACACACACAGTGACCATACAGGAGCTGAAACTGAGACACACAAATGGACAGTAGAGGAGCTGACACTGAGACCTACACATGGACCGTTCTGGAGCTGACACTGAGACCCACACACGGACCATACAGGAGCTGACACTGAGGCTCATAAACAGACCGCAAAGGAGCTGACACTAAGACACAGACACGAACCGTACTGGAGCTGACACTGAGACACACACACGGACTGTACAGGAGCTGACACTGAGACACACACACACGGACCGTACAGGAGCTGACACTGAGACACACACACGAACTGTACAGGAGCTGACAGTGAGATACACACACGGACTGTACTGGAGCTGACACAGAGACACACACACGAACTGTACAGGAGCTGACACTGAGACACACACACACGGACGGTACAGGAGATGACACTGAGACACACACACACAGACTGTACAGGAGATGACACTCAGACACACACACACGGACCGTACAGGAGCTGACACTGAGACACATACACAGACTGTACAGGAGCTGACACTGAGACCCACACTCAGACCATACAGGAGCTGACACTGAGACACACACACAGCCCATACAGGAGCTGACACTGAGAGACACACACGGACCGTACAGGAGCTGACACTGAGACACAAACTCTGACCGTAAAGGAGCTGACACTGAGACACACACATGGACTGAACAGGAGCTGACACTGAGACACACACACAGACCGTACAGGAACTGACACTGAGACACACACACAGACTGTACAGGAGCTGACACTGAGACACACACATGGACCGTACAGGAGCTGACACAGAGACGCACACAAAGGCTGTACAGGAGCTGACACTGAGACACACACACGGACCGTACAGGAGCTGACACAGAGACACACACAAAGGCTGTACAGGAGCTGACACTGAGACACACACCAAGAGTCTGTACAGTAGCTGACAATGACACACGCACAAGGACCGTACAGGAGCTGACACTGAGACACACACACGGACTGTACAAGAGCTGACAGTGAGACACACACACGGACTGTACACGAGTTGACACTGAGTCACACACACGGACCATACAGGAGCTGACACTGAGACACACACACGGACCGTACAGGAGCTTACACTGAGATACACACACGGACCATAGAAGAGCGGTCACTGAGACACAAACACATGGACCGTACAGGAGCTGAAACTGAGAAACACAGACATGGACCGTACAGGAGCTGACACTGAGACACACACACATTTGGACCGTACAGCAGCTGAAACTGAGAAACCCACGCATGGACCGTACAGGAACTGACTCTGAGACACACACACAGACTATACAGGAGCTGACACTGAGACACACACATGGACCGTAAAGGAGCTAACACTGGGACACACACACAGACCGTCAGGAGCTAACAATGAGACACACACACAGGCTGTACAGGAGCTTACATTGAGACACACACACACAGACCTTACAGGAGCTCACAATGACACATGCACATGGACCATACAGGAGCTGACACTGAGACACACACACGGACTGTACAGGAGCTGACACTGAGACACACACACGGACTGTACAGGAGCTGAAACTAGACACACACACGGGCCATACAGGTGCTGACACTGAGAAACACACACGGACCATTCAGGAGATTTCACTGAGACACATACACACGGACTGTACAGGAGCTGACACTGAGAAACAGACACACGGACCGTACAGGAGCTGACACTGAGATACACACACGGTCCATACAGGAGCTGACACTGAGACACACACACACGTACCATACAGGATCAGAAACTGAGACACACACACGGTCCATACAGGAGCTGACACTGAGACCCACAAAAGGACAGTACAGGAGCTGACACTGAGACACACAAACAGAATGTACAGCTGCTGACACTGAGATGCACACACGGACCGTACAGGAGGTGACACTGAGACACACAAACGGACAGTACAGGAGCTGACACTGAGACACACACACGGATTGTACAGGTGCTGACATTGAGACACACACACGGACCATACAGGAGCTGACATTGAGACACACACACAGACCGTACAGGAGCTGACATTGAGACACACACACAGAACGTACAGGAGCTAACACTGAGACACACACACGGACCGTACACGAGCTGTCACTGAGACACACACACACAGACTGTACAGGAGATGACACTCAGGCACACACACACACAGACCGTACAGGAGCTGACACTGAGACACACACACAGACTGTACAGAAACTGACACTGAGACACACACACAGACTGTACAGGAGCTGACACTGAGACACACACAGACCGTACAGGAGCTGACACTGAGACACACACACGGACCGTACAGTAGCTGACACTGAGACAAAAACACTGACCGTAAAGGAGCTGACACTGAGACACACACATGGACCGAACAGGAGCTGTCACTGAGACACACACGCAGACCGTACAGGAACTGACACTGAGACACACACACAGACTGTACAGGAGCTGACACTGAGACACACACACGGACCGTACAGGAGCTGACACAGAGACACACTCAAAGGCTGTACAGGAGCTGACACTAAGACACACACCAAGAGTCCATATAGTAGCTGACAATGACACACGCACACGGACCGTACAGGATCTGACACTGAGACACACACACAGACTGTACAAGAGCTGACACTGAGACACACACATGGAACGTACAGGAGCTTACACTGAGATACACAAACGGTCCATTGAAGAGCTGACACTGAGACACACACAGTGACCATACAGGAGCTGACACTGAGATGCTACACGGACCATACAGGAGCTGAAACCGAGACACACAAATGGACAGTACAGGAGCTGACACTGAGACCCACACATGGACCTTTCAGGAGCTGACACTGAGACACACAAACGGACCATACAGGAGCTGACACTGAGGCTCATAAACAGACCGCAAAGGAGCTGACACTGAGACACACACACGAACCGTACAGGACCTGACACTGAGACACACACACGGACTGTACAGGAGCTGACACTGGGACAAACACACGAACCGTACAGGAGATGACACTGAGACACACACACGGACTGTACAGGAGCTGACACTGAGACACACACACACAGACCGTACAGGAGCTGACACTGAGACACACACACGAACTGTACAGGAGCTGACAGTGAGATACACACACGGACTGTACTGGAGCTGACACAGAGACACACACACGAACTGTACAGGAGCAGACACTGAGACACACACACACGGACGGTACAGGAGCTGACACTGAGACACACACACGGACCGTACGGGAACTGACACTGAGAAACACACACACGGAACTTGCAGGAGCTGACACTGAGACACACAACATGGGCCGTCAGGAGCTGACACTGAGACACACACACGGACCGTACAAGAGCTGACACTGAGACACACACACAGACCATACAGGAGCTGACACTGAGACACAGACACAGACTGTACAGGAGCTGACACTGAGACACACACAAACAGATCGTACAGGAGCTGACACTGAGACACACACGGAAGGTACAAGAGCTAACACTGAGACACACACAGATAATACAGGAGCTGACACCTAGGCACGCACACGTACTATACAGGAGCTGACACTGAGAAACACACAAGGACCATACAGGCACTGACACTGACACACATACACAGACCATAAAGGAGCTGACACTGAGACACACAGACACGGAGCACACAGGAGCTGACACTGAGACACACACACACAAACCACAAAGGAGCTGACACTGAGACACACACACACGGACAACAACGGAACTGACACTGAGACACACACGCACGCGGACCACACAGGAGCTGACACTGTGACACACACACACACACACACTTGGACAGTTCAGAAGCTGACACTGAGACACACTCATGGACTGTACAGTAGCTGACACTGAGACACTCACACAGACAGTACAGGAGCTGACACTGAGACACATACACAGACTGTACAGGAGCTGACACTGAGACACAAACACACAGACTGTACAGGAGCTGACACTGGGACACACATTCGGACTGTACAGGAGCTGACACTGAGATACACATGGACCATACAGGAGCTGACACTGAAACACACACCGACCGTACAGGAGCTGACACTGAGATGCAAACACATGGACCACACCAGAGCTGACACTGAGACAAACATGGACTGTACAGGAGCTGACAATCAGACACACGCTCGGGCCGTATAGGAGATGACACTGAGACACATACACGGATGCACAGGAGCTGACACTGAGACACAAACACAGACTGTAGAGGAGCTGACACTGAGACACACATTGGGACTGTACAGGAGCTGACACTGAGATACACACGGACCATACAGGAGCTGACGCTGAGGCACACACCGACCATACAGGAGCTGACACTGAGATGCAAACACATGGACCATACAGGAGCTGACACTGAGACAAACACGGACTGTTCAGGAGCTGACAGTGAGACACACGCTCGGGCCGTACAGGAGTTGACACCGAGACACATACACACACCGTACAGGACCTGACACTGAGACACATGCACAGACTGTACAGGAGCTGACACTGAGACACACACACACGGACCTTACAGGAGCTGACACTGAGACACACACACGGACCATACAGGAGCTGACAATGAGACACACACACGGACCATACAGGAGCTGTCACTGAGACACATACACATGGACCGTACAGGAGCTGACACTGAGACAAACACACACGGAACGTACAGGAACTGACACTGAGATACACACACGGACCATACAGGATCTGACACTGAGACTCACACATGGACCATACAGGAACTGACACTGAGACACACAAACGGACAGTACAGGAGCTGACACTGAGACAAACACACGGAACATACAAGTGCTGACACTGAGATACACAAATGGACAGAACAGGAGCTGACACTGAGACGCACACACACATGGACCGTACAGGAGCTGACACTGAGACACACACACAGACTGTACAGGAGCTGAAACTGAGACACACACACAGACCATACATGAGCTGACACTGAGACACACACACGGACCTTACAGGAGCTGACACTGAGACACACACACGGACCATACAGGAGCTGACACTGAGACACACACACAGACCGCACAGGAGCTGACACTGAGAAACACACATAGACCGAACAGGAGCTGACACTGAGACACACACACAGACCGTACAGGAACTGACATGGAGACACACTCACAGACCGTACAGGAGCTGACACTGAGACACACTCATGGACTGAAAAGGAGCAGACACTGAGACACACACACAGACAGTACAGGAGCTGACACTGAGAAACATACACAGACTGTACAGGAGCTGACACTGAGACACAAACACACAGACTGTACAGGAGCTGACACTGGGACACACATTGGGACTGTACAGGAGCTGAGACTGAGACACACACGGACCATAAAGAAGCTGACACTGAGACACATACACATGGACCATTAAGGAGCTGACACTGAGACACACGATCGGGCAGTATAGGAGATGAAACTGAGACAAATACACGGATGCACAGGAGCTGACACTGAGACACAAACACAGACTGTACAGGCGCTGACACTGAGACACACACACACAGACCGTACAGGAGTTGACACCGAGACATACAAACACACCTACAGGACCTGACACTGAGACACATGCACAGACTGTACAGGAGCTGACACTGAGACTCACACACACGGACCGTACAGGAGCTGACACTGAGACACACATGGACTGTACAGGAGCTGAAACTGAGAAACACACACGACCCTACAGGAGCTGACACTTAGACACACACGGACTGTACAGGAGCTGAAACTGAGACACACACAAGGACCATACAGGAGCTGACACTGAGACACACACACGGACCATACAGCAGCTGTCACTGAGACACATACACATGGACCGTACAGGAGCTGACACTGAGACAAAAACACACGGACCGTACAGGAGCTGTCACTGAGACACAACACACAGACTGTACAGGAGCTGAAACTGGGACACACATTGGGACTGTACAGAAGGTGACACTGAGATACACATGGACCATACAGGAGCTGACACTGAGACACACACAGACCACACAGGAGCTGACACTGAGATACACACGGACCATACAGAAGCTGTCACTGAGACACGCACACAGACCATACAGGAACTGACACTGAGATACACACACAGACTGTACAGGAGCTGACACTGAGACACACACACATGGACCGTACACGAGCTGACACTGAGACACACACCGACCGTACAGGAGCTGACACTGAGATGCAAACACTTGGACCATACAGGAGCTGATACTGAGACAAACACAGACTGTACAGGAGCTGACACTGAGACACACGCTCGGGCCGTATAGGAGATGACACTGAGACACATAAGCGGATGCACAGGAGCTGACACTGAGACACAAACACAGACTGTACAGGAGCTGACACTGAGACGCACACACACAGACTCTACAGGAGTTGACACCGAGACACACACACATACTGTACAGGAGCTGACACTGAGACACACACACATACTGTACAGGAGTTGACACTGAGACACACACACAGACTGTACAGGAGCTGAAACTGAGACACACACACAGACCATAAATGAGCTGACACTGAGATACACAGACCACACAGGAGCTGACACTGAGACAAACACACGGACCATACAGGAGCTGTCGCTGAGACACAAACACAAAGACTGTACAGGAGCTGACACTGGGACACACTTTCGGAACATACAGGAGCTGACACTGAGACACACACCGACCGTACAGGAGCTGACACAGATATGCAAACACATGAACCATACAGGAGCTGACACTTAGACAAACACAGACTGTACAGGAGCTGACAGTTAGACACACGCTCGGGCCGTATAGGAGATGACACTGAGACACATAAACGGATGCACAGGAGCCGACACTGAGACACAAACACAGACTGTACAGGAGTTGACAATGAGACACACAAACACAGACTGTACATGAGTTGACACCGACACACACACAAATACCGTACAGGACCTGACACTTAGACACATGCACAGACTGTACAGGAGCTGACACTGAGACACACACACACGGACCGTACAGGAGCTGACACTGAGACACACAAACAGACCGTACTGGAGCTGACACTGGGACACACACACAGACCATACAGGAGCTGACACTGAGACACATACACAGACTGTACAGGAGCTAACACTGAGACACACACAAACGGATCGTACAGGAGCTGACACTGAGACACACACGGAAGGTACAAGAGCTAACACTGAGACACACACAGATCATACAGGAGCTGACTCTGAGACAAACACACACAGACCGTACAAGAGTTGACACCGAGACACACACACACACCGTACAGGACCTGACACTGAGACACATGCACAGACTGTACAGGAGCTGACACTGAGACACACACTAACAGACCGTACAGGAGCTGACACTGAGACACACACGGACTGTACAGGAGCTGAAACTGAGACAGACACACGGACCCTACAGGAGCTGACACTGAGACACACACGGATTGTAAAGGAGCTGAAACTGAGACACACA
This sequence comes from Carcharodon carcharias, assembly GCF_017639515.1. Lineage (NCBI taxonomy): Eukaryota > Metazoa > Chordata > Chondrichthyes > Lamniformes > Lamnidae > Carcharodon > Carcharodon carcharias. The sequence goes on along the minus strand of NC_054478.1, from coordinate 4,066,989 downwards.
CACGGATCCTACAGGAGCTGACAATGAGACACACACACAGACCATACAGGAGCTGTCACTGAGACACATACACATGGACCGTACAGGAGCTGACACTGAGACAAACACACACGGAATGTACAGGAGCTGACACTGAGATACACACACGGACCATACAGGATCTGACACTGAGACTCACACATGGACCATACAGGAAATGACACTGAGACACACAAACAGACAGTACAGGAGCTGACACTGAGATAAACACAAGGAACATACAAGTGCTGACACTGAGATACACAAACGGACAGAACAGGAGCTGACACTGAGACGCACACACACATGGACCATATAGGAGCTGACACTGAGACACACACAAAAAGAGTACAGGAGCTGACACTGAGACACACACACGGACCTTACAGGAGCTGACACTGAGACACACACACGGACCATACAGGAGCTGACACTGAGACACACACACAGACCACACAGGAGCTGACACTGAGAAACACACATAGACCGAACAGGTGCTGACACTGAGACACACACACAGACCGTACAGGAACTGACACGGAGAAACACTCACAGACCGTACAGGGGCTGACACTGAGACACACTCATGGACTGAAGAGGAGCAGACACTGGGACACACACACAGACAGTACAGGAGCTGACACTGAGAAACATACACAGACTGTACAGGAGCTGACACTGAGACACAAACAAACAGACTGTACAGGAGCTGGCACTGGGACACACATTGGGACTGTACAGGAGCTGACACTGAGACACACACGGACCATACAGGAGCTGACACTGAGACACATACACATGGACCATTAAGGAGCTGACACTGAGACACACGATTGGGCAGTATAGGAGATGAAACTGAGACACATACACGGATGCACAGGAGCTGACACTGAGACACAAACACAGACCGTACAGGAGCTGACACTGAGACACACACACACAGACCGTACAGGAGTTGACACCGAGACACACACACACACCGTACAGGAGCTGACACTGAGACACATGCACAGACTGTACAGGAGCTGACACTGAGACACACACACACACGGACCATACAGGGGCTGACACTGAGACACACACAGACTGTACAGTTGCTGAAACTGAGACAGACGCACAGACCCTACAGGAGCTGACACTGAGACACACATGGACTGTACAGGAGCTGAAACTGAGACACACACACGGACCATACAGGAGCTGACACTGAGACACACACACGGACCATACAGGAGCTGTCACTGAGAACATACACATGGACCGTACAAGAGCTGACACTGAGACAAACACACACGGACCGTACAGGAGCTGTGACTGAGACACAAACACACAGACTGTACAGGAGCTGAAACTGGGACACACATTGGGACTGTACAGAAGGTGACACAGAGATACAGTTGGGCCATACAGGAGCTGACACTGAGACACACACCGACCGTACAGGAGCTGACACTGAGATACACACGGACCATACAGGAGCTGACACTGAGACACACACACGGACCATACAGGAGCTGTCACTGAGAGACAAACACACAGACTGTACAGGAGCTGACACAGGGACACACATTCGGACTGTACAGGAGCTGACACTGAGATACACACGGACCATACAGGAGCTGACACTGAGACACACAGCGACCGTACAGGAGCTGACACTGAGACACACACGGACTGTACAGGAGCTGAAACTGAGACAGACACACGGACCCTACAGGAGCTGACACTGAGACACACACGGATTGTAAAGGAGCTGAAACTGAGACACACACACGGATCCTACAGGAGCTGACAATGAGACACACACACAGACCATACAGGAGCTGTCACTGAGACACATACACATGGACCGTACAGGAGCTGACACTGAGACAAACACACACGGAATGTACAGGAGCTGACACTGAGATACACACACGGACCATACAGGATCTGTCACTGAGACTCACACATGGACCATACAGGAAATGACACTGAGACACACAAACAGACAGTACAGGAGCTGACACTGAGATAAACACAAGGAACATACAAGTGCTGACACTGAGATACACAAACGGACAGAACAGGAGCTGACACTGAGACGCACACACACATGGACCATATAGGAGCTGAAACTGAGACACACACATGGACCCGACAGGAGCTGACACTGAGACACACACACATGGACCATACAGGAGCAGACACTGAGACACACAGACAGACCATACAGGAGCTGACACTGAGACACACACACGGACCGTACAAGAGCTGACACTGAGACACACACATACAGACTGTACAGGAAATGACACTGAGACACACACACATGAACCGTACAGGAGCTGACACTGAGACATAAACACATACTGTACAGGAGCAGACACTGAGACACACACACAGACTGTACAGGAGCTGAAACTGAGACACACACACAGACCATACATGAGCTGACACTGAGACACACACACGGACCTTACAGGAGCTGACACTGAGACACAAACACACAGACTGTACAGGAGCTGGCACTGGGACACACATTGGGACTGTACAGGAGCTGACCCTGAGACACACACGGACCATACAGGAGCTGACACTGAGACACATACACATGGACCATTAAGGAGCTGACACTGAGACACACGATTGGGCAGTATAGGAGATGAAACTGAGACACATACACGGATGCCCAGGAGCTGACACTGAGACACAAACACAGACTGTACAGGAGCTGACACTGAGACACACACACACAGACCGTACAGGAGTTGACACCAAGACACACACACACACCGTACAGGAGCTGACACTGAGACACATGCACAGACTGTACAGGAGCTGACACTGAGACACACACACACGGACCGTACAGGAGCTGACACTGAGACACACACGGACTGTACAGTTGCTGAAACTGAGACAGACACACGGACCCTACAGGAGCTGACACTGAGACACACATGGACTGTACAGGAGCTGAAACTGTGACAGACACACGGACCATACAGGAGCTGACACTGAGACACACACACGGACCATACAGGAGCTGTCACTGAGAACATACACATGGACTGTACAGGAGCTGACACTGAGACAAACACACACAGACTGTACAGGAGCAGTCACTGAGACACAAACACACAGACTGTACAGGAGCTGAAACTGGGACACACATTGGGACTGTACAGAAGGTGACACAGAGATACACATGGGCCATACAGGATCTGACACTGAGACACACACCGACCGTACAGGAGCTGACACTGGGACACACATTCGGACTGTACAGGAGCTGACACTGAGATACACACGGACCATACAGGAGCTGACACTGAGACACACACCGACCGTACAGGAGCTGACACTGAGATGCAAACACATGGACAATACAGGAGCTGACACTGAGACAAACACAGACTGTACAGGAGCTGAAACTGAGACACACGCTCGAAATGTATAGGAGATGACACTGAGACACATAAACGGATGCACAGGAGCTGACACTGAGACACAAACACAGACTGTACAGGAGCTGACACTGAGATACACACGGACCATACATGAACTGACACTGAGACACACACTGACCGTACAGGAGCTGACACTGAGATGCAAACACATGGACCATACAGGAGCTGACACTGAGACAAACACAGACTGTACAGGAGCTGAAACTGAGACACACGCTCGAAATGTATAGGAGATGACACTGAGACACATAAACGGATGCACAGGAGCTGACACTGAGACACAAACACAGACTGTACAGGGGCTGACACAGAGACGCAGACACACAGACTGTACATGAGTTGACACCGAGACACACACACATACTGTACAGGAGCTGACACTGAGACGCACACACAGCATGTACAGGAGCTGAAACTGAGACACACACACAGACCATAAATGAGCTGACACTGAGATACACACGGACCACACAGGAGCTGACACTGCGACAAACACACGGACCATACAGGAGCTGTCACTGAGACACAAACACACAGACTGTACAGGAGCTGACACTGCGACACACATTCGGACTGTACAGGAGCTGACACTGAGTCACACGTTCGGAGCGTATAGGAGATGCCACTGAGACACATAAACGGATGCACAGGAGCTGACACTGAGACACAAACACAGACTATACAGGAGCTGACACTGAGACGCACACACACAGACTGTACAGGAGTTGACACCGAGACACACACACACGGACCGTACAGGAGCTGACACTGAGACACACACACATACTGTACAGGAGCTGACACTGAGACACCCACACATACTGTACAGGAGCTGAAACTGAGACACACACACAGACCATAAATGAGCTGACACTGAGATACACAAGGACCACACAGGAGCTGACACTGAGACAAACACACAGACCATACAGGAGCTGTCACTGAGACACAAACACACAGACTGTACAGGAGCTGACACTGGGACACACATTCGGACTGTACAGGAGCTGACACTGAGATACACACGGACCATACAGGAGCTGACACTGAGACACACACCGACCGTACAGGAGCTGACACTGAGAAGCAAACACATGGACCATACAGGAGCTGACACTGAGACACAAACACACAGACTGTACAGCAGCTGACACTGGGACACACATTCGGACTGTACAGGAGCTGACACTGAGATACACACGGACCATACAGGAGCTGACACTGAGACACACACCGACCGTACAGGAGCTGACACTGAGATGCAAACACATGGACCATACAGGAGCTGACACTGAGACAAACACAGACAGTACAGGAGCTGACAGTGAGACACATGCTCGGGCCGTATAGGAGATGACACTGAGACACATAAAAGGATGCACAGGAGCTTACACTGAGACACAAACACAGACTGTACAGGAGCTGACACTGAGACACACACACACAGACTGTACAGGAGTTGACACGGAGACACACACACACACCGTACAGGACCTGACACTTAGACACATGCACAGACTGTACAGGAGCTGACACTGAGACACACACACACGGACAGTACAGGAGCTGACACTGAGACACACAAACAGACCATACTGGAGCTGACACTGGGACACACACACAGACCTTACAGGAGCTGACACTGAGACACATACACAGACTGTAAAGGAGCTAACACTGAGACACACACAAACGGATCGTACAGGAGCTGACACTGAGAAAAACACGGAAGGTACAAGAGCTAACACTGAGACACACACAGATCATACAGGAGCTGACTCTGAGACACACACACAGAGACCGTAAAGGAGTTGACACCGAGACACACACATACACCGTACAGGACCTGACACTGAGACAAATGCAAAGACTGTACAGGAGCTGACACTGAGACACACACTAACAGACCGTACAGGAGCTGACACTGAGACACACACGGACTGTACAAGAGCTGAAACTGAGACAGACACACGGACCCTACAGGAGCTGACACTGAGACACACACGGACTGTACAGGTGCTGAAACTGAGACACACACACGGACCATACAGGAGCTGACACTGAGACACACACACGGAACATACAGGAGCTGTCACTGAGGCACATACACATGGACCGTACAGGATCTGACACTGAGATACACACGGACCATACATGAGCTGACACTGAGACACACACCGACCGTACAGGAGCTGACACTGAGATGCAAACACATGGACCATACAGGAGCTGACACTGAGACAAACACAGACTGTACAGGAGCTGACAGTGAGACACACGCTCGGGCTGTATAGGAGATGACACTGAGACACATAAACGGATGCACAGGAGCTGACACTGAGACACAAACACAGACTGTACAGGAGCTGACACTGAGAAGCACACACACAGACTGTACAGGAGTTGACAAAGAGACACACACACATGGACCGTACAGGAGCTGACACTGAGACACACACACGGACCGTACAAGAGCTGACACTGAGACGCACACATACAGACTGTACAGGAAATGACACTGAGACACACACACATGGACCGTACAGGAGCTGACACTGAGACATAAACACATACTGTACAGGAGCAGACACTGAGACACACACACAGACTGTACAGGAGCTGAAACTGAGACACACACACAGACCATACAGGAGCTGACACTGAGACACACACACGGACCATACAGGAGCTGACACTGAGACACACACACAGACCACACAGGAGCTGACACTGAGAAACACACATAGACCGAACAGGTGCTGACACTGAGACACACACACAGACCGTACAGGAACTGACACGGAGAAACACTCACAGACCGTACAGGGGCTGACACTGAGACACACTCATGGACTGAAGAGGAGCAGACACTGAGACACACACACAGACAGTACAGGAGCTGACACTGAGAAACAGACACAGACTGTACAGGAGCTGACACTGAGACACAAACAAACAGACTGTACAGGAGCTGGCACTGGGACACACATTGGGACTGTACAGGAGCTGACACTGAGACACACACGGACCATACAGGAGCTGACACTGAGACACATACACATGGACCATTAAGGAGCTGACACTGAGACACACGATTGGGCAGTATAGGAGATGAAACTGAGACACATACACACAGACCGTACAGGAGTTGACACCGAGACACACACACACACCGTACAGGACCTGACACTTAGACACATGCACAGACTGTACAGGAGCTGACACTGAGACACACACACACGGACAGTACAGGAGCTGACACTGAGACACACAAACAGACCATACTGGAGCTGACACTGGGACACACACACAGACCTTACAGGAGCTGACACTGAGACACATGCACAGACTGTACAGGAGCTAACACTGAGACACACACAAACGGATCGTACAGGAGCTGACACTGAGAAAAACACGGAAGGTACAAGAGCTAACACTGAGACACACACAGATCATACAGGAGCTGACTCTGAGACACACACACAGAGACCGTAAAGGAGTTGACACCGAGACACACACATACACCGTACAGGACCTGACACTGAGACAAATGCAAAGACTGTACAGGAGCTGACACTGAGACACACACTAACAGACCGTACAGGAGCTGACACTGAGACACACACGGACTGTACAAGAGCTGAAACTGAGACAGACACACGGACCCTACAGGAGCTGACACTGAGACACACACGGACTGTACAGGTGCTGAAACTGAGACACACACACGGACCATACAGGAGCTGACACTGAGACACACACACGGACCATACAGGAGCTGTCACTGAGGCACATACACATGGACCGTACAGGAGCTGACACTGGGACAAACACACAAGGACCGTACAGGAGCAGACACTGAGATACACACGGACCATACATGAACTGACACTGAGACACACACTGACCGTACAGGAGCTGACACTGAGATGCAAACACATGGACCATACAGGAGCTGACACTGAGACAAACACAGACTGTACAGGAGCTGAAACTGAGACACACGCTCGAAATGTATAGGAGATGACACTGAGACACATAAACGGATGCACAGGAGCTGACACTGAGACACAAACACAGACTGTACAGGAGCTGACACAGAGACGCAGAGACACAGACTGTACAGGAGTTGACACCGAGACACACACACATGGACCGTACAGGAGCTGACACTGAGACACACACACAGAATGTACAGGAGCTGAAACTGAGACACACACACAGACCATAAATGAGCTGACACTGAGACACACACGGACCGTACAAGAGCTGACACTGAGACGCACACATACAGACTGTACAGGAAATGACACTGAGACACACACACATGGACCGTACAGGAGCTGACACTGAGACATAAACACATACTGTACAGGAGCAGACACTGAGACACACACACAGACTGTACAGGAGCTGAAACTGAGACACACACACAGACCATACATGAGCTGACACTGAGACACACACACGGACCTTACAGGAGCTGACACTGAGACACACACACGGACCATACAGGAGCTGACACTGAGACACACACACAGACCACACAGGAGCTGACACTGAGAAACACACATAGACCGAACAGGTGCTGACACTGAGACACACACACAGACCGTACAGGAACTGACACGGAGAAACACTCACAGACCGTACAGGGGCTGACACTGAGACACACTCATGGACTGAAGAGGAGCAGACACTGGGACACACACACAGACAGTACAGGAGCTGACACTGAGAAACATACACAGACTGTACAGGAGCTGACACTGAGACACAAACAAACAGACTGTACAGGAGCTGGCACTGGGACACACATTGGGACTGTACAGGAGCTGACACTGAGACACACACGGACCATACAGGAGCTGACACTGAGACACATACACATGGACCATTAAGGAGCTGACACTGAGACACACGATTGGGCAGTATAGGAGATGAAACTGAGACACATACACGGATGCACAGGAGCTGACACTGAGACACAAACACAGACCGTACAGGAGCTGACACTGAGACACACACACACAGACCGTACAGGAGTTGACACCGAGACACACACACACACCGTACAGGACCTGACACTGAGACACATGCACAGACTGTACAGGAGCTGACACTGAGACACACACACACACGGACCATACAGGGGCTGACACTGAGACACACACAGACTGTACAGTTGCTGAAACTGAGACAGACGCACAGACCCTACAGGAGCTGACACTGAGACACACATGGACTGTACAGGAGCTGAAACTGAGACACACACACGGACCATACAGGAGCTGACACTGAGACACACACACGGACCATACAGGAGCTGTCACTGAGAACATACACATGGACCGTACAAGAGCTGACACTGAGACAAACACACACGGACCGTACAGGAGCTGTGACTGAGACACAAACACACAGACTGTACAGGAGCTGAAACTGGGACACACATTGGGACTGTACAGAAGGTGACACAGAGATACAGTTGGGCCATACAGGAGCTGACACTGAGACACACACCGACCGTACAGGAGCTGACACTGAGATACACACGGACCATACAGGAGCTGACACTGAGACACACACACGGACCATACAGGAGCTGTCACTGAGAGACAAACACACAGACTGTACAGGAGCTGACACAGGGACACACATTCGGACTGTACAGGAGCTGACACTGAGATACACACGGACCATACAGGAGCTGACACTGAGACACACAGCGACCGTACAGGAGCTGACACTGAGATGCAAACACATGGACCATACAGGAGCTGACACTGAGACAAACACAGACTGTACAGGAGCTGACACTGAGACACACGCTCGGGCTGTATAGGAGATGACACTGAGACACATAAATGGATGCACAGGAGCTGACATTGAGACACAAACACAGACTGTACAGGAGCTGACATTGAGACGCACACACACAGACTGTACAGGAGTTGACACCGAGACACACACACACATGGACCGTACAGGAGCTGACACTGAGACACACACACATACTGTACAGGAGCTGACACTGAGACGCACACACAGACCATAAATGAGCTGACACTGAGATACACACGGACCACACAGGAGCTGACACTGAGACAAACACACGGACCATACAGGAGCTGTCACTGAGACACAAACACACAGACTGTACAGGAGCTGACACTGCGACACACATTCGGACCGTACAGGGGCTAACACTGAGACACACGTTCGAACCGTATAGGAGATGACACTGAGACACATAAACGGATGCACAGGAGCTGACACTGAGACACAAACACAGACTGTACAGGAGCTGACACTGAGACGCACACACATACTGTACAGGAGTTGACACCGAGACACACACACACGGACCGTAAGGGAGCTGACACTGAGACACACACACATACTGTACAGGAGCTGACACTGAGACACCCACACATACTGTACAGGAGCTGAAACTGAGACACACACACAGACCATAAATGAGCTGACACTGAGATACACACGGACCACACAGGAGCTGACACTGAGACAAACACACAGACCATACAGGAGCTGTCACTGAGACACAAACACACAGGCTGTACAGGAGCTGACACTGGGACACACATTGCGACTGTACAGGAGCTGACACTGAGATACACACGGACCATACAGGAGATGACACTGAGACACACACTGACTGTACAGGAGCTGACACTGAGATGCAAACACATGGACCATACAGGAGCTGACACTGAGACAAACACAGACAGTACAGGAGCTGACAGTGAGACACACGCTCGGGCCGTATAGGAGATGACACTGAGACACATAAAAGGATGCACAGGAGTTGACACTGAGACACAAACACAGACTGTACAGGAGCTGACAATGAGACACACACACACACACTGTACAGGAGTTGACACCGAGACACACACACACACCGTACAGGACCTGACACTTAGACACATGCACAGACTGTACAGGAGCTGACACTGAGACACACACACACGGACCGTACAGGAGCTGACACTGAGACACACAAACAGACCGTACTGGAGCTGACACTGGGACACACACACAGACCTTACAGGAGCTGACACTGAGACACATACAGAGACTGTACAGGAGCTAACACTGAGACACACACAGATCATACAGGAGATGACTCTGAGACACACACACACAGACCGTACAGGAGTTGACACCGAAAAACACACACACACCGTACAGGACCTGACACTGAGACACATGCACAGACTGTACAGGAGCTGACACTGAGACACACACTAACAGACCGTACATGAGCTGACACTGAGACACACACGGACTGTACAGGAGCTGAAATTGAGACAGACACACGGACCCTACAGGAGCTGACACTGAGACACACACGGACTGTACAGGTGCTGAAACTGAGACACACACACGGACCATACAGGAGCTGACACTGAGACACACACACGGACCATACAGGAGCTGTCACTGAGACACATACACATGGAGCGTACAGGAGCTGACACTGAGACTAACACACAAGGACCGTACAGGAGCTGTCACTGAGACACAAACACACAGACTGTACAGGAGCTGACACTGAGATACACACGGACCATACAGGAGCTGACACTGAGACACACACCGACCATACAGGAGCTGACACTGAGAGACACAGGGACCATACAGGAGCTGACACTGAGACACACACACGGACCATACAGGAGCTGTCACTGAGACACAAACACACAGACTGTACAGGAGCTGACACTGGGACACAAATTGGGACTGTACAGGAGCTGACACTGGGACACACATTGGGACTGTACAAGAGCTGACACTGAGATACACACGGACCCTACAGGAACTGACACTGAGACACACACCGACTGTACAGGAGCTGACACTGAGATGCAAAAACATGGAACATACAGGAGCTGACACTGAGAAAAACACAGACTGTACAGGAGCAGTCACTGAGACACACGCTCGGGCCGTATAGGAGGTGACACTGAGACACATACAAGGATGCACAGGAGCTGACACTGAGACACACACATGGACTGTACAGGAGCTGACACTGAGACACACACACGGACTGTACAGAAGCTGACACTGAGACAAACACATGAACCGTACAGGAGCTGACACTGAGACACACACACGGACTGTACAGGAGCTGAAACTGAGACACACACACACAGACCGTAAAGGAGCTGACACTGTGACAAACACACGAACTGTACAGGAGCTGACAGTGAGACACACACACGGACTGTACTGGAGCTGACACAGAGACACACACACGAACAGTACAGGAGCTGACACTGAGACACACACACACGGACGGTACAGGAGCTAACACTGAGACACACACACGGACCGTACGGGAACTGACACTGAGAAACACACACACGGAACGTACAGGAGCTGACACTGAGACACACAACATGGACCGTACGGGAGCTGATTCTAAGACACACACTCACACAGTACAGCAGCTGACACTGAGACACACACACACACACGGACGGTACAGAAGCTGACACTTAGACACACAACATGGACTGTACAGGATCTCACACTGTGACACACACACAAACCCAACCGGAGCTGACTCTCAGACACACACACGGACCGTAATGAGCTGACAATGGGACACACACACATTGTCCATACAGGAGCTGACACTGAGACACACACACGGACCATACAGGAGCTGACACTGAGACACACAAACAGACCGTACTGGAGCTGACACTGGGACACACACACAGACCATACAGGAGCTGACACTGAGACACATACACAGACTGTACAGGAGCTGACACTGAGACACACACAAACGGATCGTACAGGAGCTGACACTGAGACACACACGGAAGGTACAAGAGCTGACACTTAGGCACGCACACGGACTATACAGGAGCTGACACTGAGACACACAGACACGGACCACACAGGAGCTGACACTGAGACACGCACACACGGACCACAAAGGAGCTGACACTGAGACACACACACACGGACCACACAGGAGCTGACACTGAGACACACACGCACGCGGACCACACAGGAGCTGACACTGTGACACACACACACACACACACACACACACGGACAGTTCAGAAGCTGACACTGAGACACAATCAAGGACTGTACAGGAGCTGACACTGGGACACTCACACAGACAGTACAGGAGCTGACACTGAGACACATACACATACTGTACAGGAGCTGACACTGAGACACAAACACACAGACTGTACAGGAGCTGACACTGGGACACACATTCGGACTGTACAGGAGCTGACACTGAGATACACACGGACCATACAGGAGCTGACACTGAGACACACACCGACCGTACAGGAGCTGACACTGAGATGCAAACACATGGACCATACCGGAGCTGACACTGAGACAAACACGGACTGTACAGGAGCTGACACTCAGACAAACGCTCGGGCCGTATAGGAGATGACACTGAGACACATACACGGATGCACAGGAGCTTACACTGAGACACAAACACAGACTGTAGAGGAGCTGACACTGAGACACACATTGCGACTGTACAGGAGCTGACACTGAGATACACACGGACCATACAGGAGCTGACACTGAGGCACACACCGACCGTACAGGAGCTGACACCGAGACACACACACACACCGTACAGGACCTGGCACTGAGACACATGCACAGACTGTACAGGAGCTGACACTGAGACACACACGGACTGTACAGGAGCTGAAACTGAGACACACACACGGACCATACAGGAGCTGACACTGAGACACACACACGGACCATACAGGAGCTGTCACTGAGACACATACACATGGACCGTACAGGAGCTGACACTGAGACAAACACACACGGATCGTACAGGAGCTGGCACTGAGATACACACACGGACCATACAGGATCTGACACTGAGGCTCACACATGGACCATACAGGAACTGACACAGACATACACAAACGGACAGAACAGGAGCTGACACTAAGACGCACACACACATGGACCGTACAGGAGCTGAAACTGAGACACACACACAAAGAGTACAGGAACTGACACTGAGACACACACACGGACCATACAGGAGCTGACACTGAGACACACACACAGACCATATAGGAGCTGACACTGAGACGAACACACAGACCGTACAGGAGCTGACACTGAGAAACACACATAGACCGAACAGGAGCTGACACTGAAACACACACCCAGACCGTACAGGAACTGACACTGAGAAACACACATAGACCGAACAGGAGCTGAAACTGAGACACACACACAGACCGTACAGGAACTGACACTGAGACACACTCACAGACCGTACAGGAACTGACACTGAGAAACACACATAGACCGAACAGGAGCTGAAACTGAGACACACACACGGACCATACAGGAGCTGTCACTGAGACACAAACACATGAACCGTACAGGAGCTGACACTGAGACAAACACATACAGACTGTACAGGAAATGACACTGAGACACACACACATGGACTGTACAGGAGCTGACACTGAGACATAAACACATACTGTACAGGAGCAGACACTGAGACACACACACAGACTGTACAGGAGCTGAAACTGAGACACACACACAGACCATACATGAGCTGACACTGACACACACACACGGACCTTACAGGAGCTGACACTGAGACACACACACGGACCATACAGGAGCTGACACTGAGACACACACACAGACCGCACAGCAGCTGACACTGAGAAACACACATAGACCGAACAGGAGCTGAAACTGAGACACACACACAGACCGTACAGGAACTGACACTGAGACACACTCACAGACCGTACAGGAGATGACACTGAGACACACTCATGGACTGAACAGGAGCAGACACTGAGACACACACACAGACAGTACAGGAGCGGACAGTGAGAAACATACACAGACTGGACAGGAGCTGACACTGAGACACAAACACACAGACTGTACAGGAGCTGACACTGGGACACACATTGGGACTGTACAGGAGCTGAGACTGAGACACACACGGACCATACAGGAGCTGACAATGAGACACACACACAGACCGCACAGGAGCTGACACTGAGACACACACATAGACTGAACAGGAGCTGACACTGAGACACACACACACAGACCGTACAGGAGTTGAAACCGAGACACACACACACACCGTACAGGACCTGACACTGAGACACATGCACAGACTGTACAGGAGCTGACACTGAAACACACACACACGGACCGTACAGGAGCTGACACTGAGACACACACAGACTGTACAGGAGCTGAAACTGAGACAGACACACGGACACTACAGGAGCTGACACTGAGACACACACGGACTGTACAGGAGCTGAAACTGAGACACACACACGGACCATACAGGAGCTGACACTGAGACACACACACGGACCTTACAGGAGCTGTCACTGAGACACATACACATGGACCGTACAGGAGCTGACACTGAGACAAACACACACGGACTGTACAGGAGCTGTCACTGAGACACAAACACACAGACTGTACAGGAGCTGAAACTGGGACACACATTGGGACTGTACAGAAGGTGACACTGAGATACACATGGACCATACAGGAGCTGACACTGAGACACACACCGACCGTACAGGAGCTGACACTGAGATACACACGGACCATACAGGAGCTGACACTGAGACAAACACACATACTGTACAGGAGCTGTCACTGAGACACAAAAACACAGACTCTACAGGAGCTGACACTGCAATACACACGGACCATACAGGAGCTCACACTGAGACACACACCGACCACACAGGAGCTGACACTGAGACACAAACACATGGACCATACAGGAGCTGACACTGAGACAAACACAGACTGTACAGGAGCTGACACTGAGACACATAGACAGACTGTACAGGAGCTGACACTGAGACACATACACAGACTGTACAGGAGCTGACACTGAGACACAAAAAACAGACTGTACAGGAGCTGACACTGGGACACACATTCGGACTGTACAGGAGCTGACACTGAGATACACACGGACCATACAGGAGCTGACACTGACACACACACCGACCGTACAGGAGCTGACAGTGAGATGCAAACACATGGACCATACCGGAGCTGACACTGAGACAAACACGGACTGTACAGGAGCTGACACTCAGACACATGCTCGGGCCGTATAGGAGATGACACTGAGACACATACACGGATGCACAGGAGCTGACACTGAGACACAAACACAGACTGTAGTGGAGCTGACACTGAGACACACATTGCGACTGTACAGGAGCTGACACTGAGATACACACGGACCATACAGGAGCTGACACTGAGGCACACACCGACCATACAGGAGCTGACACTGAGATGCAAACACATGGACCATACAGGAGCTGACACTGAGACAAACATGGACTGTTCAGGAGCTGACAGAGAGACACACGCTTGGGCCGTACAGGAGTTGACACCGAGACACACACACACACCGTACAGGACCTGGCACTGAGACACATGCACAGACTGTACAGGAGCTAACACTGAGACACACAAACACGGACCGTACAAGAGCTGACACTGAGACGCACACATACAGACTGTACAGGAAATGACACTGAGACACACACACACACGGACCGTAAAGGAGATGACACTGAGACGTAAACACATACTGTACAGGAGCAGACACTGAGACACACACACAGACTGTACAGGAGCTGAAACGGAGACACACACACAGACCATACATGAGCTGACACAGAGACACACACACGGACCTTACAGGAGCTGACACTGAGACACACACACGGACCATACAGGAGCTGACACTGAGACACACACACAGACCGCACAGGAGCTGACACTGAGAAACACACATAGACCGAACAGGAGCTGACACTGAGACACACACACAGACCGTACCGCAACTGACACTGAGACAACTCACAGACCGTACAGGAGCTGACACTGAGACACACTCATGGACTGAACAGTAGCAGACACTGAGACACACACACAGACAGTACAGGAGCTGACACTGAGAAACATACACAGACTGTACAGGAGCTGACACTGAGACACACACACGGACCGTACAAGAGCTGACACTGAGACGCACACATACAGACTGTACAGGAAATGACACTGAGACACACACACATAGACCGTACAGGAGCTGACACTGAGACATAAACACATACTGTACAGGAGCAGACACTGAGACACACACACAGACTGTACAGGAGCTGAAACTGAGACACACACACAGACCATACATGAGCAGACACTGAGACACACACACGGACCTTACAGGAACTGACACTGAGACACACACACGGACTATACAGGAGCTGACACTGAGACACGCACACAGACCGCACAGGAGCTGACACTGAAAAACATACATAGACCGAACAGGAGCTGACACAGAGACACACACACAGACCGTACAGGAACAGACACTGAGACACACTCACAGACCGTACAGGAGCTGACACTGAGACACACTCATGGACTGAACAGGAGCAGACACTGAGACACACACACAGACAGTACAGGAGCTGACACTGAGACACAAACACACAGACTGTACAGGAGCTGACACTGGGACACACATTGGGACTGTACAGGAGCTGACACTGAGACACACATGGACCATACAGGAGCTGACACTGAGACACATACACATGGACCATTAAGGAGCTGACACTGAGACACACGATTGGGCAGTATAGGAGATGAAACTGAGACACATACACGGATGCACAGGAGCTGACACTGAGACACAAACACAAACTGTACAGGAGCTGACACTGAGACACACACACAGACTGTACAGGAGTTGACACCGAGAAAAACACACACACCGTACAGGACCTGACACTGAGACACATGCACAGACTGTACAGGAGCTGACACTGAGACACACACACACAGACCGTACAGGAGTTGACACCGAGACACACACACACACCGTACAGGACCTCACACTGAGACACATGCACAGACTGTACAGGAGCTGACACTGAGACACACACACACAGACCGTACAGGAGCTGACACTGAGACACACATGGACTGTACAGGAGCTGAAACTGAGACAGAAACACATACCCTACAGGAGCTGACACTGAGACACACACGGAATGTACAGGAGCTGAAACTGAGACACACACATGGACCATACAGGAGCTGACACTGAGACACACACACGGACCCTACAGGAGCTGTCACTGAGACACAAACACATGGACCATACAGGAGCTGACACTGAGACAAACACATACAGACTGTACAGGAAATGACACTGAGACACACACACATGGACCGTACAGGATCTGACACTGAGACATAAACACATACTGTACTGGAGCAGACACTGAGACACACACACAGACTGTACAGGAGCTGAAACTGAGACACACACACAGACCATACATGAGCTGACACTGAGACACACACACGGACCTTACAGGAGCTGACACTGAGACACACACACGGTCCATACAGGAGCTGACACTGAGACACACACACAGACCGCACAGGAGCTGACACTGAGAAACACACATAGACCGAACAGGAGCTGACACTGAGACACACACACAGACCGTACAGGAACTGACACTGAGACACACTCACAGACCATACAGGAGCTGACACTGAGACACACTCATGGACTGAACAGGAGCAGACACTGAGACACACACACAGACAGTACAGGAGCTGACACTGAGAAACATACACAGACTGGACAGGAGCTGACACTGAGACACAAACACACAGACTGTACAGGAGCTGACACTGGGACACACATTGGGAGTGTACAGGAGCTGACACTGAGACACACACGGACCATACAGGAGCTGACACTGAGACACACACACAGACCGCACAGGAGCTGACACTGAGAAACACAAATAGACCGAACAGGTGCTGACACTGAGACACACACACACAGACCGTACAGGAGTTGACACCGAGACACACACACACACCGTACAGGACCTCACGCTGAGACACATGCACAGACTGTACAGGAGCTGACACTGAGACACACACACACGGACCGTACAGGAGCTGACACTGAGACACACACGGACTGTACAGGAGCTGAAACTGAGACAGACACACGGACACTACAGGAGCTGACACTGAGACACACACGGACTGTACAGGAGCTGAAACTGAGACACACACACGGACCATACAGGAGCTGACACTGAGACACACACACGGACCTTACAGGAGCTGTCACTGAGTCACATACATATGGACCGTACAGGAGCTGACACTGAGACAAACACACACGGACTGTACAGGAGCTGTCACTGAGACACAAACACACAGACTGTACAGGAGCTGAAACTGGGACACACATTGGGACTGTACAGAAGGTGACACTGAGATACACATGGATCTTACAGGAGCTGACACTGAGACACACACCGTCCGTACAGGAGCTGACACTGAGATACACACGGACCATACAGGAGCTGACACTGAGACAAGCACACATACTGTACAGGAGCTGTCACTGAGACACAAACACACAGACTCTACAGGAGCTGACACTGCAATACACACGGGCCATACAGGAGCTGACACTGAGACACACACCGACCGTACAGGAGCTGACACTGACACACACACTGACCGTACAGGAGCTGACAGTGAGATGCAAACACATGGACCATACCGGAGCTGACACTGAGACAAACACGGACTGTACAGGAGCTGACACTCAGACACATGCTCGGACCGTATAGGAGATGACACTGAGACACATACACGGATGCACAGGAGCTGACACTGAGACACAAACACAGACTGTAGTGGAGCTGACACTGAGACACACAAACACGGACCGTACAAGAGCTGACACTGAGACGCACACATACAGACTGTACAGGAAATGACACTGAGACACACACACACACGGACCGTAAAGGAGATGACACTGAGACGTAAACACATACTGTACAGGAGCAGACACTGAGACACACACACAGACTGTACAGGAGCTGAAACTGAGACACACACACAGACCATACATGAGCTGACACTGAGACACACACACAGACCGTACAGGAGTTGACACCGAGACACACACACACACCGTACAGGACCTGACACTGAGACACATGCACAGACTGTACAGGAGCTGACACTGAGACACACACACACGGACCGTACAGGAGCTGACACTGAGACACACACGGACTATACAGGAGCTGAAACTGAGACAGAAACACATACCCTACAGGAGCTGACACTGAGACACACACGGACTGTACAGGAGCTGAAACTGAGACACACACACGGACCATACAGGAGCTGACACTGAGACACACACACGGACCATACAGGAGCTGACACTGAGACACAAACACATGGACCGTACAGGAGCTGACACTGAGACATAAACACATACTGTAATGGAGCAGACACTGAGACACACACACAGACTGTACAGGAGCTGAAACTGAGACACACACACAGACCATACATGAGCTGACACTGAGACACAAACACGGACCTTACAGGAGCTGACACTGAGACACACACACGGACCATACAGGAGCTGACACTGAGACACACACACAGACCGCACAGGAGCTGACACTGAGAAATACACATAGACCGAACAGGAGCTGTTACTGAGACACACACACAGACCGTACAGGAACTGACACTGAGACACACTCACAGACCGTACAGGAGCTGACACTGAGACACACTCATGGACTGAACAGGAGCAGACACTGAGACACACACACAGACAGTACAGGAGCTGACACTGAGAAACATACACAGACTGGACAGGAGCTGACACTGAGACACAAATACACAGACTGTACAGGAGCTGACACTGGGACACACATTGGGACTGTACAGGAGCTGAGACTGAGACACACATGGACCATACAGGAGCTGACACTGAGACACACACACAGACCGCACAGGAGCTGACACTGAGAAAAACACATTGACCGAACAGGAGCTGACACTGAGACACACACACACAGACCGTACAGGAGTTGAAACCGAGACACACACAAACACCGTACAGGACCTGACACTGAGACACATGCACAGACTGTACAGGAGCTGACACTGAAACACACAAACACGGACCGTACAGGAGCTGACAATGAGACACACACAGACTGTACAGGAGCTGAAACTGAGACAGACACACGGACACTACAGGAGCTGACACTGAGACACACATGGACTGTACAGGAGCTGAAACTGAGACACACACACGGACCATACAGGAGCTGACACTGAGACACACACACGGACCTTACAGGAGCTGTCACTGAGACACATACACATGGACCGTACAGGAGCTGACACTGAGACAAACACACACGGACTGTACAGGAGCTGTCACTGCGACACAAACACACAGACTGTACAGGAGCTGAAACTGGGACACACATTGGGACTGTACAGAAGGTGACACTGAGATACACATGGATCTTACAGGAGCTGACACTGAGACACACACCGACCGTACAGGAGCTGACACTGAGATACACACGGACCATACAGGAGCTGACACTGAGACAAACACACATACTGTACAGGAGCTGACACTGAGACACAAACACACAGACTGTACAGGAGCTGACACAGGGACACACATTCGGACTGTACAGGAGCTGACACTGAGACACACACCGACCGTACAGGAGCTGACACTGCGATGCAAACACATGGACCATACCGGAGCTGACACTGAGACAAACACGGACTGTACAGGAGCTGACACTGAGAAACATACACAGACTGTACAGGAGCTGACACTGAGACACATACACAGACTGTACAGGAGCTGACACTGAGACACAAACACACAGACTGTACAGGAGCTGACACTGGGACACACATTCGGACTGTACAGGAGCTGACACTGAGACACACACCGACCGTACAGGAGCTGACACTGAGATGCAAACACATGGACCATACCGGAGCTGACACTGAGACAAACACGGACTGTACAGGGGCTGACACTCAGACAAACGCTCGGGCCGTATAGGAGATGACACTGAGACACATACACGGATGCACAGGAGCTTACACTGAGACACAAACACAGACTGTAGAGGAGCTGACACTGAGACACACATTGCGACTGTACAGGAGCTGACACTGAGATACACACAGACCATACAGGAGCTGATACTGAGGCACACACTGACCGTACAAGAGCTGACACTGAGATGCAAACACATGGACCATACAGGAGCTGACACTGAGACAAACACGGACTGTTCAGGAGCTGACAGTGAGACACATCTTGGGCCGTACAGGAGTTGACACCGAGACACACACACACACCGTACAGGACCTGGCACTGAGACACATGCACAGACTGTACAGGAGCTGACACTGAGACACACAAACACGGACCGTACAAGATCTGACACTGAGACGCACACATACAGACTGTACAGGAAATGACACTGAGACACACACACACGGACCGTACAGGAGCTGACACTGAGACATAAACACATACTGTACAGGAGCAGACACTGAGACACACACACAGAATGTACAGGAGCTGAAACTGAGAACAACACACAGACCATACATGAGCTGACACTGACACACACACACAGACCTTACAGGAGCTGACACTGAGACACACACACGGACCATACAGGAGCTGACACTGAGACACACACATAGACCGCACAGGAGCTGACACTGAGAAACACACATAGACCGAACAGGAGCTGACACTGAGACACACACACAGACCGTACAGGAACTGACACTGAGACACACTCACAGACCGTACAGCAGCTGACACTGAGACACACTCATGGACTTAACAGGAGCTGACACTGAGACACAAACACACAGACTGTACAGGAGCTGACACTGGGACACACATTGGGACTGTACAGGAGCTGACACTGAGACACACATGGACCATACAGGAGCTGACACTGAGACACATACACATGGACCATTAAGGAGCTGACACAGAGACACACGATCGGGCAGTATAGGAGATGAAACTGAGACACATACACGGATGCACAGGAGCTGACACTGAGCCACAAACACACACTGTACAGGAGCTGACACTGAGACACACACACACAGACGGTACAGGAGTTGACACCGAGACACACACACACACCGTACAGGACCTCACACTGAGACACATGCACAGACTGTACAGGAGCTGACACTGAGACACACACACACGGACCGTACAGGAGCTGACACTGAGACACACACGGACTGTACAGGAGCTGAAACTGAGACAGACACATGGACCCTACAGGAGCTGACACTGAGACACACACGGACTGTTAAGGAGCTGAAACTGAGATACACACACGGACCATACAGGAGCTGATACTGAGACACACACACGGACCATACAGGAGCTGTCACTGAGACACAAACACATGGACCGTACAGGAGCTGATACTGAGACGAACACATACAGACTGTACAGGAGCAAACACTGAGACACACACACAGACAGTACAGGAGCTGACACTGAGAAACATACAAAGACTGTACAGGAGCTGACACTGAGACACATACACATGGACCATTAAGGAGCTGACACTGAGACACACGATCGGGCAGTATAGGAGATGAAACTGAGACACATACACGGATGCACAGGAGCTGACACTGAGACACAAACACACACTGTACAGGAGCTGACACTGAGACACACACACACAGACCATACAGGAGTTGACACCGAGACACACACACACACCGTACAGGACCTGACACTGAGACACATGCACAGACTGTACAGGGGCTGACACTGAGACACACACACACGGACCATAAAGGAGCTGACACTGAGACACACACGGACTGTACAGGAGCTGACACTGAGACAGACACACGGACCCTACAGGAGCTGAAACTGAGACACACACACGGACCATACAGGAGCTGACACTGAGACACACACACGGACCCTACAGGAGCTGTCACTGAGACACAAACACATGAACCGTACAGGAGCTGACACTGAGACAAACACATACAGACTGTACAGGAAATGACACTGAGACACACACACATGGACCGTACAGGAGCTGACACTGAGACATAAACACATACTGTACAGGAGCAGACACTGAGACACACACACAGACTGTACAGGAGCTGAAACTGAGACACACACACAGACCATACATGAGCTGACACTGACACACACACACGGACCTTACAGGAGCTGACACTGAGAAACACACATAGACTGTACAGGAGCTGACACTGAGACACACGCACAGAACGTAAAGGAACTGACACTGAGACACACTCACAGACCGTACAGGAGCTGACACTGAGACACACTCATGGAGTGAACAGGAGCAGACACTGAGACACACACACAGACAGTACAGGAGCTGACACTGAGAAACATACAAAGACTGTACAGGAGCTGACACTGAGACACACACATGGACCGTACAAGAGCTGACACTGAGACTCACACCTACAGACTGTACAGGAAATGACACTGAGACACACACACATGGACCGTACAGGAGCTGACACTGAGACATAAACACATACTGTACAGGAGCAGACACTGAGACACACACACAGACTGTACAGGAGCTGAAACTGAGACACACACACAGACCATACATGAGCTGACACTGTGACACACACACGGACCGCACAGGAGCTGACACTGAGAAACACACATAGAATGAACAGGAGCTGACACTGAGACACACACACAGACCGTACAGGAACAGACACTGAGACACACTCATGGACTGAACAGGAGAAGACACTGAGACACACACACAGACAGTACAGGAGCTGACACTGAGAAACATACACAGACTGTACAGGAGCTGACACTGAGACACAAACACACAGACTGTACAGGAGCTGACACTGGGACACACATTGGGACTGTACAGGAGCTGACACTGAGACACACACGGACCATACAGGAGCTGACACTGAGACACATACACATGGACCATTAAGGAGCTGACACTGAGACACACGATCGGGCAGTATAGGAGATGAAACTGAGACACATACACGGATGCACAGGAGCTGACACTGAGACACAAACACAAACTGTACAGGAGCTGACACAGAGACACACACACACAGACCGTACAGGAGTTGACACCGAGACACACACACACACCGTACAGGACCTGACACTGAGACACATGCACAGACTGTACAGGAGCTGACACTGAGACACACACACACGGACCGTACAGGAGCTGACGCTGAGACACACACGGACTGTACAGGAGCTGAAACTGAGACAGACACACGGACCCTACAGGAGCTGACACTGAGACACACACGGACTGTACAGGAGCTGAAACTGAGACACACACACGGACCATACAGGAGCTGACACTGAGACACACACACGGACCATACAGGAGCTGTCACTGAGACACATACACATGGACCGTACAGGAGCTGACACTGAGACAAAGACACACGGACTGTACAGGAGCTGTAACTGAGACACAAACACACAGACTGTACAGGAGCTGACACTGGGACACACATTGGGACTGTACAGAAGGTGACACTGAGATACACATGGACCATACAGGAGCTGAAACTGAGACACATACACATGGACCATTAAGGAGCTGACACAGAGACACTCGATCGGGCAGTATAGGAGATGAAACTGAGACACATACACGGATGCACAGGAGCTGACACTGAGCCACAAACACACACTGTACAGAAGCTGACACTGAGACACACACACACAGACCGTACAGGAGTTGACACCGAGACACACACACACACCGTACAGGACCTCACACTGAGACACATGCACAGACTGTACAGGAGCTGACACTGAGACACACACACACGGACCGTACAGGAGCTGACACTGAGACACACACGGACTGTACAGGAGCTGAAACTGAGACAGACACATGGACCCTACAGGAGCTGACACTGAGACACACACGGACTGTTAAGGAGCTGAAACTGAGATACACACACGGACCATACAGGAGCTGATACTGAGACACACACATGGACCATACAGGAGCTGTCACTGAGACACAAACACATGGACCGTACAGGAGCTGATACTGAGACGAACACATACAGACTGTACAGGAGCAAACACTGAGACACACACACAGACAGTACAGGAGCTGACACTGAGAAACATACAAAGACTGTACAGGAGCTGACACTGAGACACATACACATGGACCATTAAGGAGCTGACACTGAGACACACGATCGGGCAGTATAGGAGATGAAACTGAGACACATACACGGATGCACAGGAGCTGACACTGAGACACAAACACACACTGTACAGGAGCTGACACTGAGACACACACACACAGACCATACAGGAGTTGACACCGAGACACACACACACACCGTACAGGACCTGACACTGAGACACATTCACAGACTGTACAGGGGCTGACACTGAGACACACACACACGGACCATAAAGGAGCTGACACTGAGACACACACGGACTGTACAGGAGCTGACACTGAGACACACACACGGACCCTACAGGAGCTGAAACTGAGACACACACACGGACCATACAGGAGCTGACACTGAGACACACACACGGACCATACAGGAGCTGTCACTGAGACACAAACACATGAACCGTACAGGAGCTGACACTGAGACAAACACATACAGACTGTACAGGAAATGACACTGAGACACACACACATGGACCGTACAGGAGCTGACACTGAGACATAAACACATACTGTACAGGAGCAGACACTGAGACACACACACAGACTGTACAGGAGCTGAAACTGAGACACACACACAGACCATACATGAGCTGACACTGACACACACACACGGACCTTACAGGAGCTGACACTGAGAAACACACATAGACTGTACAGGAGCTGACACTGAGACACACACACAGAACGTAAAGGAACTGACACTGAGACACACTCACAGACCGTACAGGAGCTGACACTGAGACACACTAATGGACTGAACAGGAGCAGACACTGAGACACACACACAGACAGTACAGGAGCTGACACTGAGAAACATACAAAGACTGTACAGGAGCTGACACTGAGACACACACATGGACCGTACAAGAGCTGACACTGAGACGCACACCTACAGACTGTACAGGAAATGACACTGAGACACACACACATGGACCGTACAGGAGCTGACACTGAGACATAAACACATACTGTACAGGAGCAGACACTGAGACACACACACAGACTGTACAGGAGCTGAAACTGAGACACACACACAGACCATACATGAGCTGACACTGTGACACACACACGGACCTTACAGGAGATGACAATGAGACACACACACAGACCGCACAGGAGCTGACACTGAGACACACACATAGAACGTACAGGAGCTGACACTGAGACACACACACAGACCGTACAGGAACAGACACTGAGACACACTCACAGACCGTACAGGAGCTGACACTGAGACACACTCATGGACTGAACAGGAGAAGACACTGAGACACACACACAGACAGTACAGGAGCTGACACTGAGAAACATACACAGACTGTACAGGAGCTGACACTGAGACACAAACACACAGACTGTACAGGAGCTGACACTGGGACACACATTGGGACTGTACAGGAGCTGACACTGAGACACACACGGACCATACAGGAGCTGACACTGAGACACATACACATGGACCATTAAGGAGCTGACACTGAGACACACGATCGGGCAGTATAGGAGATGAAACTGAGACACATACACGGATGCACAGGAGCTGACACTGAGACACAAACACAAACTGTACAGGAGCTGACACAGAGACACACACACACAGACCGTACAGGAGTTGACACCGAGACACACACACACACCGTACAGGACCTGACACTGAGACACATGCACAGACTGTACAGGAGCTGACACTGAGACACACACACTCGGACCGTACAGGAGCTGACGCTGAGACACACACGGACTGTACAGGAGCTGAAACTGAGACAGACACACGGACCCTACAGGAGCTGACACTGAGACACACACGGACTGTACAGGAGCTGAAACTGAGACACACACACGGACCATACAGGAGCTGACACTGAGACACACACACGGACCATACAGGAGCTGTCACTGAGACACATACACATGGACCGTACAGGAGCTGACACTGAGACAAAGACACACGGACTGTACAGGAGCTGTCACTGAGACACAAACACACAGACTGTACAGGAGCTGAAACTGGGACACACATTGGGACTGTACAGAAGGTGACACTGAGATACACATGGACCATACAGGAGCTGAAACTGAGACACACACCGACCGTACTGGATCTGACACTGAGATACACACGGACCATACAGGAGCTGACACTGAGACACACACACATACTGTACAGGAGCTATCACTGAGACACAAACACACAGACTGTACAGGAGCTGACACTGGGACACACATTTGGACTGTACAGGAGCTGACACTGCGATACACATGGACCATACAGGAGCTGACACTGAGACACACACCGACCATACAGGAGCTGACACTGACATGCAAACACATGGACCATACAGGAGCTGACACTGAGATAAACACAGACCTTACAGGAGCTGACACTGAGAAACATACACAGACTGTACAGGAGCTGACACTGAGACACATACACAGACTGTACAGGAGCTGACACTGAGACATAAACACACAGACTGTACAGGAGCTGACACTGGGACACACATTCGGACTGTACAGGATCTGACACTGAGACACACACCGACCGTACAGGAGCTGACACTGAGATGCAAACACATGGACCATACCGGAGCTGACACTGAGACAAACACGGACTGTACAGGGGATGACACTCAGACAAACGCTCGGGCCGTATAGGAGATGACACTGAGACACATACACGGATGCACAGGAGCTTACACGGAGACACAAACACAGACTGTAGAGGAGCTGACACTGAGACACACATTGTGACTGTACAGGAGCTGACACTGAGATACACACGGACCATACAGGAGCTGACACTGAGGCACACACTGACCGTACAGGAGCTGACACTGAGATGCAAACACATGGACCATACAGGAGCTGACACTGAGACAAACAAGGACTGTTCAGGAGCTGACAGTGAGACACATCTTGGGCCGTACAGGAGTTGACACCGAGACACACACACACACACCGTACAGGACCTGGCACTGAGACACATGCACAGACTGTACAGGAGCTGACACTGAGACACACAAACACGGACCGTACAAGATCTGACACTGAGACGCACACATACAGACTGTACAGGAAATGACACTGAGACACACACACACGGACCGTACAGGAGCTGACACTGAGACATAAACACATACTGTACAGGAGCAGACACTGAGACACACACACAGACTGTACAGGAGCTGAAACTGAGAACAACACACAGACCATACATGAGCTGACACTGACACACACACACAGACCTTACAGGAGCTGACACTGAGACACACACACGGACCATACAGGAGCTGACACTGAGACACACACATAGACCGCACAGGAGCTGACACTGAGAAACACACATAGACAGAACAGGAGCTGACACTGAGACACACACACAGACCGTACAGGAACTGACACTGAGACACACTCACAGACCGTACAGGAGCTGACACTGAGACACACACACGGACCATACAGGAGCTGTCACTGAGACACAAACACATGAACCGTACAGGAGCTGACACTGAGACAAACACATACAGACTGTATAGGAAATGACACTGAGACACACACACATGGACCGTACAGGAGCTGACACTGAGACATAAACACATACTGTACAGGAGCAGACACTGAGACACACACACAGACTGTACAGGAGCTGAAACTGAGACACACACACAGACCATACATGAGCTGACACTGACACACACACACGGACCTTACAGGAGCTGACACTGAGAAACACACATAGACTGTACAGGAGCTGACACTGAGACACACACACAGAACGTAAAGGAACTGACACTGAGACACACTCACAGACCGTACAGGAGCTGACACTGAGACACACTCATGGACTGAACAGGAGCAGACACTGAGACACACACACAGACAGTACAGGAGCTGACACTGAGAAACATACAAAGACTGTACAGGAGCTGACACTGAGACACACACATGGACCGTACAAGAGCTGACACTGAGACGCACACCTACAGACTGTACAGGAAATGACACTGAGACACACACACATGGACCGTACAGGAGCTGACGCTGGGACATAAACACATACTGTACAGGAGCAGACACTGAGACACACACACAGACTGTACAGGAGCTGAAACTGAGACACACACACAGACCATACATGAGCTGACACTGTGACACACACACGGACCTTACAGGAGATGACAATGAGACACACACACAGACCGCACAGGAGCTGACACTGAGACACACACACGGACCATACAGGAGCTGTCACTGAGACACACACACGGACCCTACAGGAGCTGTCACTGAGACACAAACACATGAACCGTACAGGAGCTGACACTGAGACAAACACATACAGACTGTACAGGAAATGACACTGAGACACACACACATGGACCGTACAGGAGCTGACACTGAGACATAAACACATACTGTACAGGAGCAGACACTGAGACACACACACAGACTGTACAGGAACTGAAACTGAGACACACACACAGACCATACATGAGCTGACACTGACACACACACACGGACCTTACAGGAGCTGACACTGAGAAACACACATAGACTGTACAGGAGCTGACACTGAGACACACACACAGAACGTAAAGGAACTGACACTGAGACACACTCACAGACCGTACAGGAGCTGACACTGAGACACACTAATGGACTGAACAGG
Organism: Carcharodon carcharias; assembly: GCF_017639515.1. Classification (NCBI taxonomy): domain Eukaryota; kingdom Metazoa; phylum Chordata; class Chondrichthyes; order Lamniformes; family Lamnidae; genus Carcharodon; species Carcharodon carcharias. The sequence continues at coordinate 4,036,591 of NC_054478.1, read as the reverse complement.
AGCAGACACTGAGACACACACACAGACAGTACAGGAGCTGACACTGAGAAACATACAAAGACTGTACAGGAGCTGACACTGAGACACACACATGGACCGTACAAGAGCTGACACTGAGACGCACACCTACAGACTGTACAGGAAATGACACTGAGACACACACACATGGACCGTACAGGAGCTGACACTGAGACATAAACACATACTGTACAGGAGCAGACACTGAGACACACTCACAGACCGTACAGGAGCTGACACTGAGACACACTCATGGACTGAACAGGAGAAGACACTGAGACACACACACAGACAGTACAGGAGCTGACACTGAGAAACATACACAGACTGTACAGGAGCTGACACTGAGACACAAACACACAGACTGTACAGGAGCTGACACTGGGACACACATTGGGACTGTACAGGAGCTGACACTGAGACACACACGGACCATACAGGAGCTGACACTGAGACACATACACATGGACCATTAAGGAGCTGACACTGAGACACACGATCGGGCAGTATAGGAGATGAAACTGAGACACATACACGGATGCACAGGAGCTGACACTGAGACACAAACACAAACTGTACAGGAGCTGACACAGAGACACACACACACAGACCGTACAGGAGTTGACACCGAGACACACACACACACCGTACAGGACCTGACACTGAGACACATGCACAGACTGTACAGGAGCTGACACTGAGACACACACACACGGACCGTACAGGAGCTGACGCTGAGACACACACGGACTGTACAGGAGCTGAAACTGAGACAGACACACGGACCCTACAGGAGCTGACACTGAGACACACACGGACTGTACAGGAGCTGAAACTGAGACACACACACGGACCATACAGGAGCTGACACTGAGACACACACACGGACCATACAGGAGCTGTCACTGAGACACATACACATGGACCGTACAGGAGCTGACACTGAGACAAAGACACACGGACTGTACAGGAGCTGTCACTGAGACACAAACACACAGACTGTACAGGAGCTGAAACTGGGACACACATTGGGACTGTACAGAAGGTGACACTGAGATACACATGGACCATACAGGAGCTGAAACTGAGACACACACCGACCGTACTGGATCTGACACTGAGATACAGACGGACCATACAGGAGCTGACACTGAGACACACACACATACTGTACAGGAGCTATCACTGAGACACAAACACACAGACTGTACAGGAGCTGACACTGGGACACACATTTGGACTGTACAGGAGCTGACACTGCGATACACACGGACCATACAGGAGCTGACACTGAGACACACACCGACCATACAGGAGCTGACACTGAGATGCAAACACATGGACCATACAGGAGCTGACACTGAGATAAACACAGACCTTACAGGAGCTGACACTGAGAAACATACACAGACTGTACAGGAGCTGACACTGAGACACATACACAGACTGTACAGGAGCTGACACTGAGACATAAACACACAGACTGTACAGGAGCTGACACTGGGACACACATTCGGACTGTACAGGAGCTGACACTGAGACACACACCGACCGTACAGGAGCTGACACTGAGATGCAAACACATGGACCATACCGGAGCTGACACTGAGACAAACACGGACTGTACAGGGGCTGACACTCAGACAAACGCTCGGGCCGTATAGGAGATGACACTGAGACACATACACGGATGCACAGGAGCTTACACGGAGACACAAACACAGACTGTAGAGGAGCTGACACTGAGACACACATTGTGACTGTACAGGAGCTGACACTGAGATACACACGGACCATACAGGAGCTGACACTGAGGCACACACTGACCGTACAGGAGCTGACACTGAGATGCAAACACATGGACCATACAGGAGCTGACACTGAGACAAACAAGGACTGTTCAGGAGCTGACAGTGAGACACATCTTGGGCCGTACAGGAGTTGACACCGAGACACACACACACACCGTACAGGACCTGGCACTGAGACACATGCACAGACTGTACAGGAGCTGACACTGAGACACACAAACACGGACCATACAAGATCTGACACTGAGACGCACACATACAGACTGTACAGGAAATGACACTGAGACACACACACACGGACCGTACAGGAGCTGACACTGAGACATAAACACATACTGTACAGGAGCAGACACTGAGACACACACACAGACTGTACAGGAGCTGAAACTGAGAACAACACACAGACCATACATGAGCTGACACTGACACACACACACAGACCTTACAGGAGCTGACACTGAGACACACACACGGACCATACAGGAGCTGACACTGAGACACACACATAGACCGCACAGGAGCTGACACTGAGAAACACACATAGACCGAACAGGAGCTGACACTGAGACACACACACAGACCGTACAGGAACTGACACTGAGACACACTCACAGACCGTACAGGAGCTGACACTGAGACACACACACGGACCATACAGGAGCTGTCACTGAGACACAAACACATGAACCGTACAGGAGCTGACACTGAGACAAACACATACAGACTGTACAGGAAATGACACTGAGACACACACACATGGACCGTACAGGAGCTGACACTGAGACATAAACACATACTGTACAGGAGCAGACACTGAGACACACACACAGACTGTACAGGAGCTGAAACTGAGACACACACACAGACCATACATGAGCTGACACTGACACACACACACGGACCTTACAGGAGCTGACACTGAGAAACACACATAGACTGTACAGGAGCTGACACTGAGACACACACACAGAACGTAAAGGAACTGACACTGAGACACACTCACAGACCGTACAGGAGCTGACACTGAGACACACTCATGGACTGAACAGGAGCAGACACTGAGACACACACACAGACAGTACAGGAGCTGACACTGAGAAACATACAAAGACGGTACAGGAGCTGACACTGAGACACACACATGGACCGTACAAGAGCTGACACTGAGACGCACACCTACAGACTGTACAGGAAATGACACTGAGACACACACACATGGACCGTACAGGAGCTGACGCTGGGACATAAACACATACTGTACAGGAGCAGACACTGAGACACACACACAGACTGTACAGGAGCTGAAACTGAGACACACACACAGACCATACATGAGCTGACACTGTGACACACACACGGACCTTAAAGGAGATGACAATGAGACACACACACAGACCGCACAGGAGCTGACACTGAGACACACACACGGACCATACAGGAGCTGTCACTGAGACACAAACACATGAACCGTACAGGAGCTGACACTGAGACAAACACATACAGACTGTACAGGAAATGACACTGAGACACACACACGTGGACCGTACAGGAGCTGACACTGAGACATAAACACATACTGTACAGGAGCAGACACTGAGACACACACACAGACTGTACAGGAGCTGAAACTGAGACACACACACAGACCATACATGAGCTGACACTGACACACACACACGGACCTTACAGGAGCTGACACTGAGAAACACACATAGACTGTACAGGAGCTGACACTGAGACACACACACAGAACGTAAAGGAACTGACACTGAGACACACTCACAGACCGTACAGGAGCTGACACTGAGACACACTAATGGACTGAACAGGAGCAGACACTGAGACACACACACAGACAGTACAGGAGCTGACACTGAGAAACATACAAAGACTGTACAGGAGCTGACACTGAGACACACACATGGACCGTACAAGAGCTGACACTGAGACGCACACCTACAGACTGTACAGGAAATGACACTGAGACACACACACATGGACCGTACAGGAGCTGACACTGAGACATAAACACATACTGTACAGGAGCAGACACTGAGACACACACACAGACTGTACAGGAGCTGAAACTGAGACACACACACAGACCATACATGAGCTGACACTGTGACACACACACGGACCTTACAGGAGATGACAATGAGACACACACACAGACCGCACAGGAGCTGACACTGAGAAACACACATAGAACGAACAGGAGCTGACACTGAGACACACACACAGACCGTACAGGAACAGACACTGAGACACACTCACAGACCGTACAGGAGCTGACACTGAGACACACTCATGGACTGAACAGGAGAAGACACTGAGACACACACACAGACAGTACAGGAGCTGACACTGAGAAACATACACAGACTGTACAGGAGCTGACACTGAGACACAAACACACAGACTGTACAGGAGCTGACACTGGGACACACATTGGGACTGTACAGGAGCTGACACTGAGACACACACGGACCATACAGGAGCTGACACTGAGACACATACACATGGACCATTAAGGAGCTGACACTGAGACACACGATCGGGCAGTATAGGAGATGAAACTGAGACACATACACGGATGCACAGGAGCTGACACTGAGACACAAACACAAACTGTACAGGAGCTGACACAGAGACACACACACACAGACCATACAGGAGTTGACACCGAGACACACACACACACCGTACAGGACCTGACACTGAGACACATGCACAGACTGTACAGGAGCTGACACTGAGACACACACACACGGACCGTACAGGAGCTGACGCTGAGACACACACAGACTGTACAGGAGCTGAAACTGAGACAGACACACGGACCCTACAGGAGCTGACACTGAGACACACACGGACTGTACAGGAGCTGAAACTGAGACACACACACGGACCATACAGGAGCTGACACTGAGACACAAACACGGACCATACAGGAGCTGTCACTGAGACACATACACATGGACCGTACAGGAGCTGACACTGAGACAAAGACACACGGACTGTACAGGAGCTGTAACTGAGACACAAACACACAGACTGTACAGGAGCTGAAACTGGGACACACATTGGGACTGTACAGAAGGTGACACTGAGATACACATGGACCATACAGGTGCTGAAACTGAGACACACACCGACCGTACTGGATCTGACACTGAGATACACACGGACCATACAGGAGCTGACACTGAGACACACACACATACTGTACAGGAGCTATCACTGAGACACAAACACACAGACTGTACAGGAGCTGACACTGGGACACACATTTGGACTGTACAGGAGCTGACACTGCGATACACATGGACCATACAGGAGCTGACACTGAGACACACACCGACCGTACAGGAGCTGACACTGAGATGCAAACACATGGACCATACAGGAGCTGACACTGAGATAAACACAGACCGTACAGGAGCTGACACTGAGACACATACACAGACTGTACAGGAGCTGACACTGAGACACAAACACACAGACTGTACAGGAGCTGACACTGGGACACACATTCGGACTGTACAGGAGCTGACACTGAGATACACACGGACCGTGCAGGAGCTGACACTGAGACACACAGCGACCGTACAGGAGCTGACACTGAGATGCAAACACATGGACCATACAGGAGCTGACACTGAGACACACACGGACCATACAGGAGCTGACACTGAGACACATAAACATGGACCATTAAGGAGCTGACACTGAGACACACGATCGGGCAGTATAGGAGATGAAACTGAGACACATACACGGATGCACAGGAGCTGACACTGAGACACAAACACAAACTGTACAGGAGCTGACACTGAGACACACACACACAGACCGTACAGGAGTTGACACCGAGACACACACACACACCGTACAGGACCTGACACTGAGACACAAGCACAGAATGTACAGGAGCTGACACTGAGACACACACACACGGACCCTACAGGAGCTGACACTGAGACACACACGGACTGTACAGGAGCTGAAACTGAGACACACACACGGACCATACAGGAGCTGACACTGAGACACACACACGGACCATACAGGAGCTGTCACTGAGACACATACACATGGACCGTACAGGAGCTGACACTGAGACAAACACACACGGACTGTGCAGGAGCTGTCACTGAGACACAAACACACAGACTGTACAGGAGCTGAAACTGGGACACACATTGGGACTGTACAGAAGGTGACACTGAGATACACATGGACCATACAGGAGCTGACACTGAGACACACACCGACCGTACAGGAGCTGACACTGAGATACACACGGACCATACAGGAGCTGACACTGAGACACACACACATACTGTACAGGAGCTGTCACTGAGACACAAACACACAGACTGTACAGGAGCTGACACTGGGACACATATTCGGACACTACAGGAGCTGACAATGCGATACACACGGACCATACAGGAGCTGACACTGAGACACACACCGACCGTACAGGAGCTGACACTGAGATGCAAACACATGGGCCATACAGGTGCTGACACTGAGACAAACACAGACTGTACAGGAGCTGACACTGAGACACATACACAGACTGTACAGGAGCTGACACTGAGACACATACAAAGACTGTACAGGAGCTGACACTGAGACACAAACACACAGACGGTACAGGAGCTGACACTGGGACACACATTCGGAGTGTACAGGAGCTGACACTGAGATACACACGGACCATACCGGAGCTGACACTGAGACACACACCGACCGTACAGGAGCTGACACTGAGATGCAAACACATGGACCATACCGGAGCTGACACTGAGACAAACACGGACTGTACAGGAGCTGACACTCAGACAAACGCTCGGGCCGTATAGGAGATGACACTGAGACACATACACGGATGCACAGGAGCTTACACTGAGACACAAACACAGACTGTAGAGGAGCTGACACTGAGACACACATTGCGACTGTACAGGAGCTGACACTGAGATACACACGGACCATACAGGAGCTGACACTGAGGCACACACCGACCGTACAGGAGCTGACACTGAGATGCAAACACATGGACCATATAGGAGCTGACACTGAGACAAACACGGACTGTTCAGGAGCTGACAGTGAGACACACGCTTGGGCCATACAGCAGTTGACACCGAGACACCCACACACACCGTACAGGACCTGGCACTGAGACACATGCACAGACTGTACAGGAGCTGACACTGAGACACACAAACACGGACCGTACAAGATCTGACACTGAGACGCACACATACAGACTGTACAGGAAATGACACTGAGACACAGTCACACGGACCGTACAGGAGCAGACACTGAGACATAAACCCATACTATACAGGAGCAGACACTGAGACACACACACAGACTGTACAGGAGCTGAAACTGACACACACACACAGACCTTACAGGAGCTGACACTGAGAAACACACATATACCGAACAGGAGCTGACACTGAGACACACACACAGACCGTACAGGAACAGACACTGAGACACACTCACAGACCGTACAGGAGCTGACACTGAGACACACTCATGGACTGAACAGGAGCTGACACTGAGACACAAACACACAGACTGTACAGGAGCTGACACTGGGACACACATTGGGACTGTACAGGAGCTGACACTGAGACACACACGGACCATACAGGAGCTGACACTGAGACACATACACATTGAACATTAAGGAGCTGACACTGAGACACACGATCGGGCAGTATAGGAGATGAAACTGAGACACATACACATGGAACATTAAGGAGCGGACACTGAGACACACGATCGGGCAGTATAGGCGATGAAACTGAGACACATACACTGACGCACAGGACTGACACTGAGACACAAACACACACTGTACAGGAGCTGACACTGAGACACACAAACACAGACCGTACAGGAGTTGACACCGAGACACACACACACACCGTACAGGACCTGACACTGAGACACATGCACAGACTGTACAGGAGCTGACACTGAGACACACACACACGGACCATACAGGAACTGACACTGAGACACACACGGACTGTACAGGAGCTGACACTGAGACAGACACACGGACCCTACAGGAGCTGACACTGAGACACACACGGTCTTTACAGGAGCTGAAACTGAGACACACACACGGACCATACAGGAGCTGACACTGAGACACACACACGGACCATACAGGAGCTGTCACTGAGACACAAACACATGAACCGTGCAGGAGCTGACACTGAGACAAACACATACAGAATGTACAGGAAATGACACTGAGACACACACACATGGACCGTACAGGAGCTGACACTGAGACATAAACACATACTGTACAGAAGCAGACACTGAGAAAAACACACAGACTGTACAGGAGCTGAAACTTAGACACACACACAGACCATACATGAGCTAAAAATGAGACACACACACGGACCTTACAGGATCTGACACTGAGACACACACGGACCATACAGGAGTTGACACTGAGACACATACACATGGACCATTAAGGAGCTGACACAGAGACACACGATCGGGCAGTATAGGAGATGAAACTGAGACACATACACGGATGAACAGGAGCTGACACTGAGACACAAACACACACTGTACAGGAGCTGACACTGAGACACAAACACACAGACCGTACAGGAGTTGACACCGAGACACACACACACACCGTACAGGACCTGACACTGAGACACATGCACAGACTGTACAGGGGCTGACACTGAGACACACACACACGGACCATAAAGGAGCTGACACTGAGACATAAACACATACTGTACAGGAGCAGACACTGAGACACACACACAGACTGTACAGGAGCTGAAACTGAGACACACACACAGACCATACATGAGCTGACACTGAGACACACACACGGACCTTACAGAAGCTGACACTGAGACACACACACGGACCATACAGGAGCTGACACTGAGACACACACACAGACCGCACAGGAGCTGACACTGAGAAACACACATAGACCGAACAGGAGCTGACACTGAGACACACACACAGAACGTAAAGGAACTGACACTGAGACACACTCACAGACCGTACAGGAGCTGACACTGAGACACACTCATGGACTGAACAGGAGCAGACACTGAGACACACACACAGACAGTACAGGAGCTGACACCGAGAAACATACAAAGACTGTACAGGAGCTGACACTGAGACACACACATGGACCGTACAAGAGCTGACACTGAGACGCACACATACAGACTGTACAGGAAATGACACTGAGACACACACACATGGACCGTACAGGAGCTGACACTGAGACATAAACACATACTGTACAGGAGCAGACACTGAGACACACACACAGACTGTACAGGAGCTGAAACTGAGACACACACACAGAGCATACATGAGCTGACACTGTGACACACACACGGACCTTACAGGAGCTGACACTGAGACACACACACAGACCGCACAGGAGCTGACACTGAGAAACACACATAGAACAAACAGGAGCTGACACTGAGACACACACACAGACCGTACAGGAACAGACACTGAGACACACTCACAGACCGTACAGGAGCTGACACTGAGACACACTCATGGACTGAACAGGAGCAGACACTGAGACACACACACAGACAGTACAGGAGCTGACACTGAGAAACATACACAGACTGTACAGGAGCTGACACTTGACACAAACACACAGACTGTACAGGAGCTGACACTGGGACACATATTGGGACTGTACAGGAGCTGACACTGAGACACACACGGACCATACATGAGCTGACACTGAGACACATACACATGGACCATTAAGGAGCTGACACTGAGACACACGATCGGGCAGTATAGGAGGTGAAACTGAGACACATACACGGATGCACAGGAGCTGACACTGAGACACAAACACAAACTGTACAGGAGCTGACACAGAGACACAAACACACAGACCGTACAGGAGTTGACACCGAGACACACACACACACCGTACAGGACCTGACACTGAGACGCATGCACAGACTGTACAGGAGCTGACACTGAGACACACACACACGGACCGTACAGGAGCTGACGCTGAGACACACACGGACTGTACAGGAGCTGAAACTGAGACAGACACACGGACCCTACAGGAGCTGACACTGAGACAGACACGGACTGTACAGGAGCTGAAACTGAGACACACACACGGACCATACAGGAGCTGACACTGAGACACACACACGGACCATACAGGAGCTGTCACTGAGACACATACACATGGACCGTACAGGAGTTGACACTGAGACAAACACACACGGACTGTACAGGAGCTGTCACTGAGACACAAGCACACAGACTGTACAGGAGCTGAAACTGGGACACACATTGGGACTGTACAGAAGGTGACACTGAGATACACATGGACCATACAGGAGCTGAAACTGAGACACACACCGACCGTACTGGATCTGACACTGAGATACACACGGACCATACAGGAGCTGACACTGAGACACACACACATACTGTACAGGAGCTGTCACTGAGACACAAACACACAGACTGTACAGGAGCTGACACTGGGACACACATTTGGACTGTACAGGAGCTGACACTGCGATACACACGGACCATACAGGAGCTGACACTGAGACACACACCGACCGTACAGGAGCTGACACTGAGATGCAAACACATGGACCATACAGGAGCTGACACTGAGATAAACACAGACTGTACAGGAGCTGACACTGAGAAACATACACAGACTGTACAGGAGCTGACACTGAGACACATACACAGACTGTACAGGAGCTGACACTGAGACACAAGCACACAGACTGTACAGGAGCTGACACTGGGACACACATTCGGACTGTACAGGAGCTGACACTGAGACACACACCGACCGTACAGGAGCTGACACTGAGATGCAAACACATGGACCATACCGGAGCTGACACTGAGACAAACACGGACTGTACAGGGGCTGACACTCAGACAAACGCTCGGGCCGTATAGGAGATGACACTGAGACACATACACGGATGCACAGGAGCTTACACGGAGACACAAACACAGACTGTAGAGGAGCTGACACTGAGACACACATTGCGACTGTACAGGAGCTGACACTGAGATACACACGGACCATACAGGAGCTGACACTGAGGCACACACTGACCGTACAGGAGCTGACACTGAGATGCAAACACATGGACCATACAGGAGCTGACACTGAGACAAACACGGACTGTTCAGGAGCTGACAGTGAGACACATCTTGGGCCGTACAGGAGTTGACACCGAGACACACACACACACCGTACAGGACCTGGCACTGAGACACATGCACAGACTGTACAGGAGCTGACACTGAGACACACAAACACGGACCGTACAAGATCTGACACTGAGACGCACACATACAGACTGTACAGGAAATGACACTGAGACACACACACACGGACCGTACAGGAGCTGACACTGAGACATAAACACATACTGTACAGGAGCAGACACTGAGACACACACACAGACTGGACAGGAGCTGAAACTGAGAACAACACACAGACCATACATGAGCTGACACTGACACACACACACAGACCTTACAGGAGCTGACACTGAGACACACACACGGACCATACAGGAGCTGACACTGAGACACACACATAGACCGCACAGGAGCTGACACTGAGAAACACACATAGACCGAACAGGAGCTGACACTGAGACACACACACAGACCGTACAGGAACTGACACTGAGACACACTCACAGACCGTACAGGAACTGACACTGAGACACACTCATGGACTTAACAGGAGCTGACACTGAGACACAAACACACAGACTGTACAGGAGCTGACACTGGGACACACATTGGGACAGTACAGGAGCTGACACTGAGACACACACGGACCATACAGGAGCTGACACAGAGACACATACACATGGACCATTAAGGAGCTGACACAGAGACACACGATCGGGCAGTATAGGAGATGAAACTGAGACACATACACGGATGCACAGGAGCTGACACTGAGCCACAAACACACACTGTACAGGAGCTGACACTGAGACACATACACAGACTGTACAGGAGCTGACACTGAGACACAAGCACACAGACTGTACAGGAGCTGACACTGGGACACACATTCGGACTGTACAGGAGCTGACACTGAGACACACACCGACCGTACAGGAGCTGACACTGAGATGCAAACACATGGACCATACCGGAGCTGACACTGAGACAAACACGGACTGTACAGGGGCTGACACTCAGACAAACGCTCGGGCCGTATAGGAGATGACACTGAGACACATACACGGATGCACAGGAGCTTACACGGAGACACAAACACAGACTGTAGAGGAGCTGACACTGAGACACACATTGCGACTGTACAGGAGCTGACACTGAGATACACACGGACCATACAGGAGCTGACACTGAGGCACACACTGACCGTACAGGAGCTGACACTGAGATGCAAACACATGGACCATACAGGAGCTGACACTGAGACAAACACGGACTGTTCAGGAGCTGACAGTGAGACACATCTTGGGCCGTACAGGAGTTGACACCGAGACACACACACACACCGTACAGGACCTGGCACTGAGACACATGCACAGACTGTACAGGAGCTGACACTGAGACACACAAACACGGACCGTACAAGATCTGACACTGAGACGCACACATACAGACTGTACAGGAAATGACACTGAGACACACACACACGGACCGTACAGGAGCTGACACTGAGACATAAACACATACTGTACAGGAGCAGACACTGAGACACACACACAGACTGGACAGGAGCTGAAACTGAGAACAACACACAGACCATACATGAGCTGACACTGACACACACACACAGACCTTACAGGAGCTGACACTGAGACACACACACGGACCATACAGGAGCTGACACTGAGACACACACATAGACCGCACAGGAGCTGACACTGAGAAACACACATAGACCGAACAGGAGCTGACACTGAGACACACACACAGACCGTACAGGAACTGACACTGAGACACACTCACAGACCGTACAGGAACTGACACTGAGACACACTCATGGACTTAACAGGAGCTGACACTGAGACACAAACACACAGACTGTACAGGAGCTGACACTGGGACACACATTGGGACAGTACAGGAGCTGACACTGAGACACACACGGACCATACAGGAGCTGACACAGAGACACATACACATGGACCATTAAGGAGCTGACACAGAGACACACGATCGGGCAGTATAGGAGATGAAACTGAGACACATACACGGATGCACAGGAGCTGACACTGAGCCACAAACACACACTGTACAGGAGCTGACACTGAGACACACACACACAGACCGTACAGGAGTTGACACCGAGACACACACACACACCGTACAGGACCTCACACTGAGACACATGCACAGACTGTACAGGAGCTGACACTGAGACACACACACACGGACCGTACAGGAGCTAACACTGAGACACACATGGACTGTACAGGAGCTGAAACTCAGACAGACACATGGACCCTACAGGAGCTGACACTGAGACACACACGGACTGTACAGGAGCTGAAACTGAGATACACACACGGACCATACAGGAGCTGACACTGAGACACACACACGGACCATACAGGAGCTGTCACTGAGACACAAACACATGGACCGTACAGGAGCTGACACTGAGACGAACACATACAGACTGTACAGGAAATGACACTGAGACACACACACATGGACCGTACAGGAGCTGACACTGAGACATAAACACATACTGTACAGGAGCAGACACTGAGACACACGCACAGACTGTACAGGAGCTGAAACTGAGACACACACACAGACCATACATGAGCTGACACTGACACACACACACGGACCTTACAGGAGCTGACACTGAGACACACACACGGACCGCACAGGAGCTGACACTGAGAAACACACATAGACCGAACAGGAGCTGACACTGAGACACACACACAGACCATACAGGAACAGACACTGAGACACACTCACAGACCGTACAGGAGCTGACACTGAGACACACTCATGGACTGAACAGGAGCAGACACTGAGACACACACACAGACAGTACAGGAGCTGACACTGAGAAACATACAAAGACTGTACAGGAGCTGACACTGAGACACACACACAGACCGCACAGGAGCTGACACTGAGAAACACACATAGACCGAACAGGAGCTGACACTGAGACACACACACAGACCGTACAGGAACAGACACTGAGACATACTCACAGACCGTACAGGAGCTGACACTGAGACACACTCATGGACTGAACAGGAGCAGACACTGAGACACACACACAGACAGTACAGGAGCTGACACTGAGAAACATACACAGACTGTGCAGGAGCTGACACTGAGACACAAACCAACAGACTGTACAGGAGCTGACACTGGGACACACATTGGGACTGTACAGGAGCTGACACTGAGACACACACGGACCATACAGGAGCTGACACTGAGACACATACACATGGACCATTAAGGAGCTGACACTGAGACACACGATCGGGCAGTATAGGAGATGAAACTGAGACACATACACGGATGCACAGGAGCTGACACTGAGACACAAACACAAACTGTACAGGAGTTGACACCGAGACACACACACACACCGTACAGGACCTGACACTGAGACACATGCACAGACTGTACAGGAGCTGACACTGAGACACACACACACGGACCGTACAGGAGCTGCCACTGAGACACACACGGACTGTACAGGAGCTGAAACTGAGACAGACACACGGACCCTACAGGAGCTGACACTGAGACACAAACACACAGACTGTACAGGAGCTGACACTGGGACACACATTGGGACAGTACAGGAGCTGACACTGAGACACAATCGGACCATACAGGAGCTGACACTGAGACACATACACATGGACCATTAAGGAGCTGACACAGAGACACACGATCGGGCAGTATAGGAGATGAAACTGAGACACATACACGGATGCACAGGAGCTGACACTGAGCCACAAACACACACTGTACAGGAGCTGACACTGAGACACACACACACAGACCGTACAGGAGTTGACACCGAGACACACACACACACCGTACAGGACCTCACACTGAGACACATGCACAGACTGTACAGGAGCTGACACTGAGACACACACACACGGACCGTACAGGAGCTGACACTGAGACACACATGGACTGTACAGGAGCTGAAACTGAGACAGACACATGGACCCTACAGGAGCTGACACTGAGACACACACGGACTGTACAGGAGCTGAAACTGAGATACACACAAGGACCATACAGGAGCTGACACTGAGACACACACACGGACCATACATGAGCTGTCACTGAGACACAAACACATGGACCGTACAGGAGCTGACACTGAGACGAACACATACAGACTGTACAGGAAATGACACTGAGACACACACACATGGACCGTACAGGAGCTGACACTGAGACATAAACACATACTGTACAGGAGCAGACACTGAGACACACACACAGACTGTACAGGAGCTGAAACTGAGACACACACACAGACCATACATGAGCTGACACTGACACACACACACGGACCTTACAGGAGCTGACACTGAGACACACACACGGACCATACAGGAGCTGACACTGAGACACACACACAGACCGCACAGGAGCTGACACTGAGAAACACACATAGACCGAACAGGAGCTGAGACTGAGACACACACACAGACCATACAGGAACTGACACTGAGACACACTCACAGACCGTACAGGAGCTGACACTGAGACACACTCATGGACTGAACAGGAGCAGACATTGAGACACACACACAGACAGTACAGGAGCTGACACTGAGAAACATACAAAGACTGTACAGGAGCTGACACTGAGACACACACATGGACCGTACAAGAGCTGACACTGAGACGCACACATACAGACTGTACAGGAAATGACACTGAGACACACACACACGGACCGTACAGGAGCTGACACTGAGACATAAACACATACTGTACAGGAGCAGACACTGAGACACACACACAGACTGTACAGGAGCTGAAACTGAGAACAACACACAGACCATACATGAGCTGACACTGACACACACACACAGACCTTACAGGAGCTGACACTGAGACACACACACGGACCATACAGGAGCTGACACTGAGACACACACATAGACCGCACAGGAGCTGACACTGAGAAACACACATAGACCGAACAGGAGCTGACACTGAGACACACACACAGACCGTACAGGAACTGAACTGAGACACACTCACAGACCGTACAGGAACTGACACTGAGACACACTCATGGACTTAACAGGAGCTGACACTGAGACACAAACACACAGACTGTACAGGAGCTGACACTGGGACACACATTGGGACTGTACAGGAGCTGACACTGAGACACACACGGACCATACAGGAGCTGACACTGAGACACATACACATGGACCATTAAGGAGCTGACACAGAGACACACGATCGGGCAGTATAGGAGATGAAACTGAGACACATACACGGATGCACAGGAGCTGACACTGAGCCACAAACACACACTGTACAGGAGCTGACACTGAGACACACACACACAGACCGTACAGGAGTTGACACCGAGACACACACACACACCGTACAGGACCTCACACTGAGACACATGCACAGACTGTACAGGAGCTGACACTGAGACACACACACACGGACCGTACAGGAGCTGACACTGAGACACACATGGACTGTACAGGAGCTGAAACTGAGACAGACACATGGACCCTACAGGAGCTGACACTGAGACACACACGGACTGTACAGGAGCTGAAACTGAGATACACACACGGACCATACAGGAGCTGACACTGAGACACACACACGGACCATACAGGAGCTGTCACTGAGACACAAACACATGGACCGTACAGGAGCTGACTCTGAGACGAACACATACAGACTGTACAGGAAATGACACTGAGACACACACACATGGACCGTACAGGAGCTGACACTGAGACATAAACACATACTGTACAGGAGCAGACACTGAGACACACACACAGACTGTACAGGAGCTGAAACTGAGACACACACACAGACCATACATGAGCTGACACTGACACACACACACGGACCTTACAGGAGCTAACACTGAGACACACACACGGACCATACAGGAGCTGACACTGAGACACACACACAGACCGCACGGGAGCTGACACTGAGAAACACACATAGACTGTACAGGAGCTGAAAATGAGACACACACACAGACCATACATGAGCTGACACTGACACACGCACACGGACCTTACAGGAGCTGACACTGAGACACACAGACGGACCATACAGGAGCTGACACTGAGACACGCACACAGACCGTACAGGAGCTGACACTGAGACACACTCATGGACTGAACAGGAGCTGACACTGAGACACACACACAGACAGTACAGGAGCTGACACTGAGAAACATACAAAGAATGTACAGGAGCTGACACTGAGACACACACATGGACCGTACAAGAGCTGACACTGAGACGCACACATACAGACTGTACAGGAAATGACACTGAGACACACACACATGGACCGTACAGGAGCTGACACTGAGACATAAACACATACTGTACAGGAGCAGACACTGAGTCACACACACAGACTGTACAGGAGCTGAAACTGAGACACACACACAGACCATACATGAGCTGACACTGAGACACACACACGGACCTTACAGGAGCTGACACTGAGACACACACACGGACCATACAGGAGCTGACACTGAGACACACACACAGACCGCACAGGAGCTGACACTGAGAAACACACATAGACCGAACAGGAGCTGACACTGATACACACACACAGCCCGTACAGGAACAGACACTGAGACACACTCACAGACCGTACAGGAGCTGACACTGAGACACACTCATGGACTGAACAGGAGCAGACACTGAGACACACACACAGACAGTACAGGAGCTGACACTGAGAAACATACACAGACTGTACAGGAGCTGACACTGAGACACAAACAAACAGACTGTACAGGAGCTGACACTGGGACACACATTGGGACTGTACAGGAGCTGACACTGAGACACACACGGACCATACAGGAGCTGACACTGAGAAACATACACATGGACCATTAAGGAGCTGACACTGAGACACACGATCGGGCAGTATAGGAGATGAAACTGAGACACATACACGGATGCACAGGAGCTGACACTGAGACACAAACACAAACTGTACAGGGGCTGACACTGAGACACACACACACAGACCGTACAGGAGTTGACACCGAGACACACACACACACCGTACAGGACCTCACACTGAGACAAATGCACAGACTGTACAGGAGCTGACACTGAGACACACACACACACGGACCGTACAGGAGCTGACACTGAGACACATACGGACTGTACAGGTGCTGAAACTGAGACAGACACACGGACCATACAGGAGCTGACACTGAGACACACACACGGACCATACAGGAGCTGTCACTGAGACACATACACATGGACCGTACAGGAGCTGACACTGAGACAAACACACACGGACTGTACAGGAGCTGTCACTGAGACACAAACACACAGACTGTACAGGAGCTGAAACTGAGACACACATTGGGACTGTACAGAAGGTGACACTGAGATACACAAGGACCATACAGGAGCTGACACTGAGACACACACCGACCGTACAGGAGCTGACACTGAGATACACACGGACCATACAGGAGCTGACACTGAGACACACACACATACTGTACAGGAGCTGTTCACTGAGACACAAACACACAGACTGTACAGGAGCTGACACTGGGACACACATTCGGACACTACAGGAGCTGACAATGCGATACACACGGACCATACAGGAGCTGACACTGAGACACACACCGACCGTACAGGAGCTGACACTGAGATGCAAACACATGGACCATACAGGAGCTGACACTGAGACAAACACAGACTGTACAGGAGCTGACACTGAGACACATACACAGACTGTACAGGAGCTGACACTGAGACACATACACAGACTGTACAGGAGCTGACACTGAGACACAAACACACAGACTGTACAGGAGCTGACAATGGGACACACATTCGGACTGTACAGGAGCTGACACTGAGATACACACGGACCATACAGGAGCTGACACTGAGACACATACACAGACTGTACAGGAGCTGACACTGAGACATAAACACATACTGTACAGGAGCAGACACTGAGACACACACACAGACTGTACAGGAGCTGAAACTGAGACACACACACAGAGCATACATGAGCTGACACTGTGACACACACACGGACCTTACAGGAGCTGACACTGAGACACACACACAGACCGCACAGGAGCTGACACTGAGAAACACACATAGAACAAACAGGAGCTGACACTGAGACACACACACAGACCGTACAGGAACAGACACTGAGACACACTCACAGACCGTACAGGAGCTGACACTGAGACACACTCATGGACTGAACAGGAGCAGACACTGAGACACACACACAGACAGTACAGGAGCTGACACTGAGAAACATACACAGACTGTACAGGAGCTGACACTTGACACAAACACACAGACTGTACAGGAGCTGACACTGGGACACATATTGGGACTGTACAGGAGCTGACACTGAGACACACACGGACCATACATGAGCTGACACTGAGACACATACACATGGACCATTAAGGAGCTGACACTGAGACACACGATCGGGCAGTATAGGAGGTGAAACTGAGACACATACACGGATGCACAGGAGCTGACACTGAGACACAAACACAAACTGTACAGGAGCTGACACAGAGACACAAACACACAGACCGTACAGGAGTTGACACCGAGACACACACACACACCGTACAGGACCTGACACTGAGACGCATGCACAGACTGTACAGGAGCTGACACTGAGACACACACACACGGACCGTACAGGAGCTGACGCTGAGACACACACGGACTGTACAGGAGCTGAAACTGAGACAGACACACGGACCCTACAGGAGCTGACACTGAGACAGACACGGACTGTACAGGAGCTGAAACTGAGACACACACACGGACCATACAGGAGCTGACACTGAGACACACACACGGACCATACAGGAGCTGTCACTGAGACACATACACATGGACCGTACAGGAGTTGACACTGAGACAAACACACACGGACTGTACAGGAGCTGTCACTGAGACACAAGCACACAGACTGTACAGGAGCTGAAACTGGGACACACATTGGGACTGTACAGAAGGTGACACTGAGATACACATGGACCATACAGGAGCTGAAACTGAGACACACACCGACCGTACTGGATCTGACACTGAGATACACACGGACCATACAGGAGCTGACACTGAGACACACACACATACTGTACAGGAGCTGTCACTGAGACACAAACACACAGACTGTACAGGAGCTGACACTGGGACACACATTTGGACTGTACAGGAGCTGACACTGCGATACACACGGACCATACAGGAGCTGACACTGAGACACACACCGACCGTACAGGAGCTGACACTGAGATGCAAACACATGGACCATACAGGAGCTGACACTGAGATAAACACAGACTGTACAGGAGCTGACACTGAGAAACATACACAGACTGTACAGGAGCTGACACTGAGACACATACACAGACTGTACAGGAGCTGACACTGAGACACAAGCACACAGACTGTACAGGAGCTGACACTGGGACACACATTCGGACTGTACAGGAGCTGACACTGAGACACACACCGACCGTACAGGAGCTGACACTGAGATGCAAACACATGGACCATACCGGAGCTGACACTGAGACAAACACGGACTGTACAGGGGCTGACACTCAGACAAACGCTCGGGCCGTATAGGAGATGACACTGAGACACATACACGGATGCACAGGAGCTTACACGGAGACACAAACACAGACTGTAGAGGAGCTGACACTGAGACACACATTGCGACTGTACAGGAGCTGACACTGAGATACACACGGACCATACAGGAGCTGACACTGAGGCACACACTGACCGTACAGGAGCTGACACTGAGATGCAAACACATGGACCATACAGGAGCTGACACTGAGACAAACACGGACTGTTCAGGAGCTGACAGTGAGACACATCTTGGGCCGTACAGGAGTTGACACCGAGACACACACACACACCGTACAGGACCTGGCACTGAGACACATGCACAGACTGTACAGGAGCTGACACTGAGACACACAAACACGGACCGTACAAGATCTGACACTGAGACGCACACATACAGACTGTACAGGAAATGACACTGAGACACACACACACGGACCGTACAGGAGCTGACACTGAGACATAAACACATACTGTACAGGAGCAGACACTGAGACACACACACAGACTGGACAGGAGCTGAAACTGAGAACAACACACAGACCATACATGAGCTGACACTGACACACACACACAGACCTTACAGGAGCTGACACTGAGACACACACACGGACCATACAGGAGCTGACACTGAGACACACACATAGACCGCACAGGAGCTGACACTGAGAAACACACATAGACCGAACAGGAGCTGACACTGAGACACACACACAGACCGTACAGGAACTGACACTGAGACACACTCACAGACCGTACAGGAACTGACACTGAGACACACTCATGGACTTAACAGGAGCTGACACTGAGACACAAACACACAGACTGTACAGGAGCTGACACTGGGACACACATTGGGACAGTACAGGAGCTGACACTGAGACACACACGGACCATACAGGAGCTGACACAGAGACACATACACATGGACCATTAAGGAGCTGACACAGAGACACACGATCGGGCAGTATAGGAGATGAAACTGAGACACATACACGGATGCACAGGAGCTGACACTGAGCCACAAACACACACTGTACAGGAGCTGACACTGAGACACATACACAGACTGTACAGGAGCTGACACTGAGACACAAGCACACAGACTGTACAGGAGCTGACACTGGGACACACATTCGGACTGTACAGGAGCTGACACTGAGACACACACCGACCGTACAGGAGCTGACACTGAGATGCAAACACATGGACCATACCGGAGCTGACACTGAGACAAACACGGACTGTACAGGGTCTGACACTCAGACAAACGCTCGGGCCGTATAGGAGATGACACTGAGACACATACACGGATGCACAGGAGCTTACACGGAGACACAAACACAGACTGTAGAGGAGCTGACACTGAGACACACATTGCGACTGTACAGGAGCTGACACTGAGATACACACGGACCATACAGGAGCTGACACTGAGGCACACACTGACCGTACAGGAGCTGACACTGAGATGCAAACACATGGACCATACAGGAGCTGACACTGAGACAAACACGGACTGTTCAGGAGCTGACAGTGAGACACATCTTGGGCCGTACAGGAGTTGACACCGAGACACACACACACACCGTACAGGACCTGGCACTGAGACACATGCACAGACTGTACAGGAGCTGACACTGAGACACACAAACACGGACCGTACAAGATCTGACACTGAGACGCACACATACAGACTGTACAGGAAATGACACTGAGACACACACACACGGACCGTACAGGAGCTGACACTGAGACATAAACACATACTGTACAGGAGCAGACACTGAGACACACACACAGACTGGACAGGAGCTGAAACTGAGAACAACACACAGACCATACATGAGCTGACACTGACACACACACACAGACCTTACAGGAGCTGACACTGAGACACACACACGGACCATACAGGAGCTGACACTGAGACACACACATAGACCGCACAGGAGCTGACACTGAGAAACACACATAGACCGAACAGGAGCTGACACTGAGACACACACACAGACCGTACAGGAACTGACACTGAGACACACTCACAGACCGTACAGGAACTGACACTGAGACACACTCATGGACTTAACAGGAGCTGACACTGAGACACAAACACACAGACTGTACAGGAGCTGACACTGGGACACACATTGGGACAGTACAGGAGCTGACACTGAGACACACACGGACCATACAGGAGCTGACACAGAGACACATACACATGGACCATTAAGGAGCTGACACAGAGACACACGATCGGGCAGTATAGGAGATGAAACTGAGACACATACACGGATGCACAGGAGCTGACACTGAGCCACAAACACACACTGTACAGGAGCTGACACTGAGACACACACACACAGACCGTACAGGAGTTGACACCGAGACACACACACACACCGTACAGGACCTCACACTGAGACACATGCACAGACTGTACAGGAGCTGACACTGAGACACACACACACGGACCGTACAGGAGCTAACACTGAGACACACATGGACTGTACAGGAGCTGAAACTCAGACAGACACATGGACCCTACAGGAGCTGACACTGAGACACACACGGACTGTACAGGAGCTGAAACTGAGATACACACACGGACCATACAGGAGCTGACACTGAGACACACACACGGACCATACAGGAGCTGTCACTGAGACACAAACACATGGACCGTACAGGAGCTGACACTGAGACGAACACATACAGACTGTACAGGAAATGACACTGAGACACACACACATGGACCGTACAGGAGCTGACACTGAGACATAAACACATACTGTACAGGAGCAGACACTGAGACACACACACAGACTGTACAGGAGCTGAAACTGAGACACACACACAGACCATACATGAGCTGACACTGACACACACACACGGACCTTACAGGAGCTGACACTGAGACACACACACGGACCGCACAGGAGCTGACACTGAGAAACACACATAGACCGAACAGGAGCTGACACTGAGACACACACACAGACCATACAGGAACAGACACTGAGACACACTCACAGACCGTACAGGAGCTGACACTGAGACACACTCATGGACTGAACAGGAGCAGACACTGAGACACACACACAGACAGTACAGGAGCTGACACTGAGAAACATACAAAGACTGTACAGGAGCTGACACTGAGACACACACACAGACCGCACAGGAGCTGACACTGAGAAACACACATAGACCGAACAGGAGCTGACACTGAGACACACACACAGACCGTACAGGAACAGACACTGAGACATACTCACAGACCGTACAGGAGCTGACACTGAGACACACTCATGGACTGAACAGGAGCAGACACTGAGACACACACACAGACAGTACAGGAGCTGACACTGAGAAACATACACAGACTGTGCAGGAGCTGACACTGAGACACAAACCAACAGACTGTACAGGAGCTGACACTGGGACACACATTGGGACTGTACAGGAGCTGACACTGAGACACACACGGACCATACAGGAGCTGACACTGAGACACATACACATGGACCATTAAGGAGCTGACACTGAGACACACGATCGGGCAGTATAGGAGATGAAACTGAGACACATACACGGATGCACAGGAGCTGACACTGAGACACAAACACAAACTGTACAGGAGTTGACACCGAGACACACACACACACCGTACAGGACCTGACACTGAGACACATGCACAGACTGTACAGGAGCTGACACTGAGACACACACACACGGACCGTACAGGAGCTGCCACTGAGACACACACGGACTGTACAGGAGCTGAAACTGAGACAGACACACGGACCCTACAGGAGCTGACACTGAGACACAAACACACAGACTGTACAGGAGCTGACACTGGGACACACATTGGGACAGTACAGGAGCTGACACTGAGACACAATCGGACCATACAGGAGCTGACACTGAGACACATACACATGGACCATTAAGGAGCTGACACAGAGACACACGATCGGGCAGTATAGGAGATGAAACTGAGACACATACACGGATGCACAGGAGCTGACACTGAGCCACAAACACACACTGTACAGGAGCTGACACTGAGACACACACACACAGACCGTACAGGAGTTGACACCGAGACACACACACACACCGTACAGGACCTCACACTGAGACACATGCACAGACTGTACAGGAGCTGACACTGAGACACACACACACGGACCGTACAGGAGCTGACACTGAGACACACATGGACTGTACAGGAGCTGAAACTGAGACAGACACATGGACCCTACAGGAGCTGACACTGAGACACACACGGACTGTACAGGAGCTGAAACTGAGATACACACAAGGACCATACAGGAGCTGACACTGAGACACACACACGGACCATACATGAGCTGTCACTGAGACACAAACACATGGACCGTACAGGAGCTGACACTGAGACGAACACATACAGACTGTACAGGAAATGACACTGAGACACACACACATGGACCGTACAGGAGCTGACACTGAGACATAAACACATACTGTACAGGAGCAGACACTGAGACACACACACAGACTGTACAGGAGCTGAAACTGAGACACACACACAGACCATACATGAGCTGACACTGACACACACACACGGACCTTACAGGAGCTGACACTGAGACACACACACGGACCATACAGGAGCTGACACTGAGACACACACACAGACCGCACAGGAGCTGACACTGAGAAACACACATAGACCGAACAGGAGCTGAGACTGAGACACACACACAGACCATACAGGAACTGACACTGAGACACACTCACAGACCGTACAGGAGCTGACACTGAGACACACTCATGGACTGAACAGGAGCAGACATTGAGACACACACACAGACAGTACAGGAGCTGACACTGAGAAACATACAAAGACTGTACAGGAGCTGACACTGAGACACACACATGGACCGTACAAGAGCTGACACTGAGACGCACACATACAGACTGTACAGGAAATGACACTGAGACACACACACACGGACCGTACAGGAGCTGACACTGAGACATAAACACATACTGTACAGGAGCAGACACTGAGACACACACACAGACTGTACAGGAGCTGAAACTGAGAACAACACACAGACCATACATGAGCTGACACTGACACACACACACAGACCTTACAGGAGCTGACACTGAGACACACACACGGACCATACAGGAGCTGACACTGAGACACACACATAGACCGCACAGGAGCTGACACTGAGAAACACACATAGACCGAACAGGAGCTGACACTGAGACACACACACAGACCGTACAGGAACTGAACTGAGACACACTCACAGACCGTACAGGAACTGACACTGAGACACACTCATGGACTTAACAGGAGCTGACACTGAGACACAAACACACAGACTGTACAGGAGCTGACACTGGGACACACATTGGGACTGTACAGGAGCTGACACTGAGACACACACGGACCATACAGGAGCTGACACTGAGACACATACACATGGACCATTAAGGAGCTGACACAGAGACACACGATCGGGCAGTATAGGAGATGAAACTGAGACACATACACGGATGCACAGGAGCTGACACTGAGCCACAAACACACACTGTACAGGAGCTGACACTGAGACACACACACACAGACCGTACAGGAGTTGACACCGAGACACACACACACACCGTACAGGACCTCACACTGAGACACATGCACAGACTGTACAGGAGCTGACACTGAGACACACACACACGGACCGTACAGGAGCTGACACTGAGACACACATGGACTGTACAGGAGCTGAAACTGAGACAGACACATGGACCCTACAGGAGCTGACACTGAGACACACACGGACTGTACAGGAGCTGAAACTGAGATACACACACGGACCATACAGGAGCTGACACTGAGACACACACACGGACCATACAGGAGCTGTCACTGAGACACAAACACATGGACCGTACAGGAGCTGACTCTGAGACGAACACATACAGACTGTACAGGAAATGACACTGAGACACACACACATGGACCGTACAGGAGCTGACACTGAGACATAAACACATACTGTACAGGAGCAGACACTGAGACACACACACAGACTGTACAGGAGCTGAAACTGAGACACACACACAGACCATACATGAGCTGACACTGACACACACACACGGACCTTACAGGAGCTAACACTGAGACACACACACGGACCATACAGGAGCTGACACTGAGACACACACACAGACCGCACGGGAGCTGACACTGAGAAACACACATAGACTGTACAGGAGCTGAAAATGAGACACACACACAGACCATACATGAGCTGACACTGACACACGCACACGGACCTTACAGGAGCTGACACTGAGACACACAGACGGACCATACAGGAGCTGACACTGAGACACGCACACAGACCGTACAGGAGCTGACACTGAGACACACTCATGGACTGAACAGGAGCTGACACTGAGACACACACACAGACAGTACAGGAGCTGACACTGAGAAACATACAAAGAATGTACAGGAGCTGACACTGAGACACACACATGGACCGTACAAGAGCTGACACTGAGACGCACACATACAGACTGTACAGGAAATGACACTGAGACACACACACATGGACCGTACAGGAGCTGACACTGAGACATAAACACATACTGTACAGGAGCAGACACTGAGTCACACACACAGACTGTACAGGAGCTGAAACTGAGACACACACACAGACCATACATGAGCTGACACTGAGACACACACACGGACCTTACAGGAGCTGACACTGAGACACACACACGGACCATACAGGAGCTGACACTGAGACACACACACAGACCGCACAGGAGCTGACACTGAGAAACACACATAGACCGAACAGGAGCTGACACTGATACACACACACAGCCCGTACAGGAACAGACACTGAGACACACTCACAGACCGTACAGGAGCTGACACTGAGACACACTCATGGACTGAACAGGAGCAGACACTGAGACACACACACAGACAGTACAGGAGCTGACACTGAGAAACATACACAGACTGTACAGGAGCTGACACTGAGACACAAACAAACAGACTGTACAGGAGCTGACACTGGGACACACATTGGGACTGTACAGGAGCTGACACTGAGACACACACGGACCATACAGGAGCTGACACTGAGAAACATACACATGGACCATTAAGGAGCTGACACTGAGACACACGATCGGGCAGTATAGGAGATGAAACTGAGACACATACACGGATGCACAGGAGCTGACACTGAGACACAAACACAAACTGTACAGGGGCTGACACTGAGACACACACACACAGACCGTACAGGAGTTGACACCGAGACACACACACACACCGTACAGGACCTCACACTGAGACAAATGCACAGACTGTACAGGAGCTGACACTGAGACACACACACACACGGACCGTACAGGAGCTGACACTGAGACACATACGGACTGTACAGGTGCTGAAACTGAGACAGACACACGGACCATACAGGAGCTGACACTGAGACACACACACGGACCATACAGGAGCTGTCACTGAGACACATACACATGGACCGTACAGGAGCTGACACTGAGACAAACACACACGGACTGTACAGGAGCTGTCACTGAGACACAAACACACAGACTGTACAGGAGCTGAAACTGAGACACACATTGGGACTGTACAGAAGGTGACACTGAGATACACAAGGACCATACAGGAGCTGACACTGAGACACACACCGACCGTACAGGAGCTGACACTGAGATACACACGGACCATACAGGAGCTGACACTGAGACACACACACATACTGTACAGGAGCTGTTCACTGAGACACAAACACACAGACTGTACAGGAGCTGACACTGGGACACACATTCGGACACTACAGGAGCTGACAATGCGATACACACGGACCATACAGGAGCTGACACTGAGACACACACCGACCGTACAGGAGCTGACACTGAGATGCAAACACATGGACCATACAGGAGCTGACACTGAGACAAACACAGACTGTACAGGAGCTGACACTGAGACACATACACAGACTGTACAGGAGCTGACACTGAGACACATACACAGACTGTACAGGAGCTGACACTGAGACACAAACACACAGACTGTACAGGAGCTGACAATGGGACACACATTCGGACTGTACAGGAGCTGACACTGAGATACACACGGACCATACAGGAGCTGACACTGAGACACACACCGACCGTACAGGAGCTGACACTGAGATGCAAACACATGGACCATACCGGAGCTGACACTGAGACAAACACGGACTGTACAGGAGCTGACACTCAGACAAACGCTCGGGCCGTATAGGAGATGACACTGAGACACATACACGGATGCACAGGAGCTTACACTGAGACACAAACACAGACTGTAGAGGAGCTGACACTGAGACACACATTGTGACTGTACAGGAGCTGACACTGAGATACACACGGACCATACAGGAGCTGACACTGAGGCACACACCGACCGTACAGGAGCTGACACTGAGACGCAAACACATGTACGATACAGGAGCTTAAACTGAGACAAACACGGACTGTTCAGGAGCTGACAGTGAGACACACGCTTGGGCCGTACAGGAGTTGACACCGAGACACACACACACACCGTACAGGACCTGGCACTGAGACACATGCACAGACTGTACAGGAGCTGACACTGAGACACACAAACACGGACCGTACAAGATCTGACACTGAGACGCACACATACAGACTGTACAGGAAATGACACTGAGACACACACACACGGACCGTACAGGAGCTGACACTGAGACATAAACACATACTGTACAGGAGCAGACACTGAGACACACACACAGACAGTACAGGAGCTGAAACTGAGACACACACACAGACCATACATGAGCTGACACTGACACACACACACAGACCTTACAGGAGCTGACACTGAGACACACACACGGACAATACAGGAGCTGACACTGACACACACACACAGACCGCACAGGAGCTGAAACTGAGAAATACACATAGAACGAACAGGAGCTGACACTGAGACACACACACAGACCGTACAGGAACAGACACTGAGACACACTCACAGACCGTACAGGAGCTGACACTGAGACACACTCATGGACTGAACAGGAGCTGACACTGAGACACAAACACACAGACTGTACAGGAGCTGACACTGGGACACACATTGGGACTGTACAGGAGCTGACACTGAGACACACATGGACCATACAGGAGCTGACACTGAGACACATACACATGGACCATTAAGGAGCTGACACTGAGACACACGATCGGGCAGTATATGAGATGAAACTGAGACACATACACGGACGCACAGCAGCTGACACTGAGACACAAACACACACTGTACAGGAGCTGACACTGAGACACACACACACAGACCGTACAGGAGTTGACACCGAGACACACACACACACCGTACAGGACCTGACACTGAGACACATGCACAGAATGTACAGGAGCTGACACTGAGACACACACACACGGACCATACAGGAGCTGACACTGAGACACACACGGACTGTACAGGAGTTGACACTGAGACAGACACACGGACCCTACAGGAGCTGACACTGAGACACACACGGTCTTTACAGGAGCTGAAACTGAGACACACACACGGACCATACAGGAGCTGACACTGAGACACACACACGGACCATACAGGAGCTGTCACTGAGACACAAACACATGAACCGTACAGGAGCTGACACTGAGACAAACACATACAGACTGTACAGGAAATGACACTGAGACACACACACATGGACCGTACAGGAGCTGACACTGAGACATAAACACATACTGTACAGGGGCAGACACTGAGACACACACACAGACTGTACAGGAGCTGAAACTGAGACACACACACAGACCATACATGAGCTGACACTGAGACACACACACGGACCTTACAGGAGCTGACACTGAGACACACACGGACCATACAGGAGCTGACACTGAGACACATACACATGGACCATTAAGGAGCTGACACTGAGACACACGATCGGGCAGTATAGGAGATGAAACTGAGACACATACACGGATGCACAGGAGCTGACACTGAGACACAAACACACACTGTACAGGAGCTGACACTGAGACACACACACACAGACCGTACAGGAGTTGACACCGAGACACACCCACACACCGTACAGGACCTGACACTGAGACACATGCACAGACTGTACAGGGGCTGACACTGAGACACACACACACGGACCATAAAGGAGCTGACACTGAAACACACACGGACTGTACAGGAGCTGACACTGTGACAGACACAAGGACCCTACAGGAGCTGAAACTGAGACACACACACGGACCATACAGGAGCTGACACTGAGACACACACACGGACCATACAGGAGCTGTCACTGAGACACAAACACATGAACCGTACAGGAGCTGACACTGAGACAAACACATACAGACTGTACAGGAAATGACACTGAGACACACACACATGGACCGTACAGGAGCTGACACTGAGACATAAACACATACTGTACAGGAGCAGACACTGAGACACACACACAGACTGTACAGTAGCTGAAACTGAGAAACACACACAGACCATACATGAGCTGACACTGAGACACACACACGGACCTTACAGGAGCTGACACTGAGACACACACACGGACCATACAGGAGCTGACACTGAGACACACACACAGACCGCACAGGAGCTGACACTGAGAAACACACATAGACCGAACAGGAGCTGACACTGAGACACACACACAGACCGTAAAGGAACTGACACTGAGACACACTCACAGACCGTACAGGAGCTGACACTGAGACACACTCATGGACTGAACAGGAGCAGACACTGAGACACACACACAGACAGTACAGGAGCTGACACTGAGAAACATACAAAGACTGTACAGGAGCTGACACTGAGACACACACATGGACCGTACAAGAGCTGACACTGAGAAGCACACATACAGACTGTACAGGAAATGACACTGAGACACACACACATGGACCGTACAGGAGCTGACACTGAGATTTAAACACATACTGTACAGGAGCAGACACTGAGACACACACACAGACTGTACAGGAGCTGAAACTGAGACACACACACAGACCATACATGAGCTGACACTGTGACACACACACGGACCTTACAGGAGCTGACACTGAGACACACACACAGACCGTACAGGAACAGACACTGAGACACACTCACAGACCGTACAGGAGCTGACACTGAGACACACTCATGGACTGAACAGGAGCAGACACTGAGACACACACAAAGACAGTACAGGAGCTGACACTGAGACACAAACACAAACTGTACAGGAGCTGACACAGAGACACACACACACAGACCGTACAGGAGTTGACACCGAGACACACACACACACCGTACAGGACCTGACACTGAGACACAAGCACAGACTGTACAGGAGCTGACACTGAGACACACACACACGGACCGTACAGGAGCTGACACTGAGACACACACGGACTGTACAGGAGCTGAAACTGAGACAGACACACGGACACTACAGGAGCTGACACTGAGACACACACGGACTGTACAGGAGCTGAAACTGACTCACACACACGGACCATACAGGAGCTGACACTGAGACACACACACGGACCATACAGGAGCTGTCACTGAAACACATACACATGGACCATACAGGAGCTGACACTGAGACAAACACACACGGACTGTACAGGAGCTGTCACTGAGACACAAACACACAGACTGTACAGGATCTGAAACTGGGACACACATTGGGACTGTACAGAAGGTGACACTGAGATACACATGGACAATACAGGAGCTGACACTGAGACACACACCGACCGTACAGGAGCTGACACTGAGATACACACGGACCATAAAGGAGCTGACACTGAGACACAGACACATACTGTACAGGAGCTGTCACTGAGACACAAACACACAGACTGTACAGGAGCTGACACTGAGACACACATTCGGACTGTACAGGAGCTGACACTGCGATACACACGGACAATACAGGAGCTGACACTGAGACACACACCGACCGTACAGGAGCTGACACTGAGATGCAAACACATGGACCTTACAGGAGCTGACACTGAGACAAACACAGACTGTACAGGATCTGACACTGAGACACATACACAGACTGTTCAGGAGCTGACAGTGAGACACACGCTTGGGCCGTACAGGAGTTGACACCGAGACACACACACACACCGTACAGGACCTGGCACTGAGACACATGCACAGACTGTACAGGAGCTGACACTGAGACACACAAACACGGACCGTACAAGATCTGACACTGAGACGCACACATACAGACTGTACAGGAAATGACACTGAGACACACACACATGGACCGTACAGGAGCTGACACTGAGACATAAACACATACTGTACAGGGGCAGACACTGAGACACACACACAGACTGTACAGGAGCTGAAACTGAGACACACACACAGACCATACATGAGCTGACACTGAGACACACACACGGACCTTACAGGAGCTGACACTGAGACACACACGGACCATACAGGAGCTGACACTGAGACACATACACATGGACCATTAAGGAGCTGACACTGAGACACACGATCGGGCAGTATAGGAGATGAAACTGAGACACATACACGGATGCACAGGAGCTGACACTGAGACACAAACACACACTGTACAGGAGCTGACACTGAGACACACACACACAGACCGTACAGGAGTTGACACCGAGACACACCCACACACCGTACAGGACCTGACACTGAGACACATGCACAGACTGTACAGGGGCTGACACTGAGACACACACACACGGACCATAAAGGAGCTGACACTGAAACACACACGGACTGTACAGGAGCTGACACTGTGACAGACACAAGGACCCTACAGGAGCTGAAACTGAGACACACACACGGACCATACAGGAGCTGACACTGAGACACACACACGGACCATACAGGAGCTGTCACTGAGACACAAACACATGAACCGTACAGGAGCTGACACTGAGACAAACACATACAGACTGTACAGGAAATGACACTGAGACACACACACATGGACCGTACAGGAGCTGACACTGAGACATAAACACATACTGTACAGGAGCAGACACTGAGACACACACACAGACTGTACAGTAGCTGAAACTGAGAAACACACACAGACCATACATGAGCTGACACTGAGACACACACACGGACCTTACAGGAGCTGACACTGAGACACACACACGGACCATACAGGAGCTGACACTGAGACACACACACAGACCGCACAGGAGCTGACACTGAGAAACACACATAGACCGAACAGGAGCTGACACTGAGACACACACACAGACCGTAAAGGAACTGACACTGAGACACACTCACAGACCGTACAGGAGCTGACACTGAGACACACTCATGGACTGAACAGGAGCAGACACTGAGACACACACACAGACAGTACAGGAGCTGACACTGAGAAACATACAAAGACTGTACAGGAGCTGACACTGAGACACACACATGGACCGTACAAGAGCTGACACTGAGAAGCACACATACAGACTGTACAGGAAATGACACTGAGACACACACACATGGACCGTACAGGAGCTGACACTGAGATTTAAACACATACTGTACAGGAGCAGACACTGAGACACACACACAGACTGTACAGGAGCTGAAACTGAGACACACACACAGACCATACATGAGCTGACACTGTGACACACACACGGACCTTACAGGAGCTGACACTGAGACACACACACAGACCGTACAGGAACAGACACTGAGACACACTCACAGACCGTACAGGAGCTGACACTGAGACACACTCATGGACTGAACAGGAGCAGACACTGAGACACACACAAAGACAGTACAGGAGCTGACACTGAGACACAAACACAAACTGTACAGGAGCTGACACAGAGACACACACACACAGACCGTACAGGAGTTGACACCGAGACACACACACACACCGTACAGGACCTGACACTGAGACACATGCACAGACTGTACAGGAGCTGACACTGAGACACACACACACGGACCGTACAGGAGCTGACACTGAGACACACACGGACTGTACAGGAGCTGAAACTGAGACAGACACACGGACACTACAGGAGCTGACACTGAGACACACACGGACTGTACAGGAGCTGAAACTGACTCACACACACGGACCATACAGGAGCTGACACTGAGACACACACACGGACCATACAGGAGCTGTCACTGAAACACATACACATGGACCATACAGGAGCTGACACTGAGACAAACACACACGGACTGTACAGGAGCTGTCACTGAGACACAAACACACAGACTGTACAGGATCTGAAACTGGGACACACATTGGGACTGTACAGAAGGTGACACTGAGATACACATGGACAATACAGGAGCTGACACTGAGACACACACCGACCGTACAGGAGCTGACACTGAGATACACACGGACCATAAAGGAGCTGACACTGAGACACAGACACATACTGTACAGGAGCTGTCACTGAGACACAAACACACAGACTGTACAGGAGCTGACACTGAGACACACATTCGGACTGTACAGGAGCTGACACTGCGATACACACGGACAATACAGGAGCTGACACTGAGACACACACCGACCGTACAGGAGCTGACACTGAGATGCAAACACATGGACCATGCAGGAGCTGACACTGAGACAAACACAGACTGTACAGGATCTGACACTGAGACACATACACAGACTGTTCAGGAGCTGACAGTGAGACACACGCTTGGGCCGTACAGGAGTTGACACCGAGACACACACACACACCGTACAGGACCTGGCACTGAGACACATGCACAGACTGTACAGGAGCTGACACTGAGACACACAAACACGGACCGTACAAGATCTGACACTGAGACGCACACATACAGACTGTACAGGAAATGACACTGAGACACACACACACGGACCGTACAGGAGCTGACACTGAGACATAAACACATACTGTACAGGAGCAGACACTGAGACACACACACAGACTGTACAGGAGCTGAAACTGAGACACACACACAGACCATACATGAGCTGACACTGACACACACACACAGACCTTACAGGAGCTGACACTGAGACACACACACGGACAATACAGGAGCTGACACTGACACACACACACAGACCGCACAGGAGCTGAAACTGAGAAATACACATAGAACAAACAGGAGCTGACACTGAGACACACACACAGACCGTACAGGAAAAGACACTGAGACACACTCACAGACCGTACAGGAGCTGACACTGAGACACACTCATGGACTGAACAGGAGCTGACACTGAGACACAAACACACAGACTGTACAGGAGCTGACACTGGGACACACATTGGGACTGTACAGGAGCTGACACTGAGACACACATGGACCATACAGGAGCTGACACTGAGACACATACACATGGACCATTAAGGAGCTGACACTGAGACACACGATCGGGCAGTATATGAGATGAAACTGAGACACATACACGGACGCACAGCAGCTGACACTGAGACACAAACACACACTGTACAGGAGCTGACACTGAGACACACACACACAGACCGTACAGGAGTTGACACCGAGACGCACACACACCGTACAGGACCTGACACTGAGACACATGCACAGAATGTACAGGAGCTGACACTGAGACACACACACACGGACCATACAGGAGCTGACACTGAGACACACACGGACTGTACAGGAGTTGACACTGAGACAGACACACGGACCCTACAGGAGCTGACACTGAGACACAAACGGTCTTTACAGGAGCTGAAACTGAGACACACACACGGACCATACAGGAGCTGACACTGAGACACACACACGGACCATACAGGAGCTGTCACTGAGACACAAACACATGAACCGTACAGGAGCTGACACTGAGACAAACACATACAGACTGTACAGGAAATGACACTGAGACACACACACATGGACCGTACAGGAGCTGACACTGAGACATAAACACATACTGTACAGGAGCAGACACTGAGACACACACACAGACTGTACAGGAGCTGAAACTGAGACACACACACAGACCATACATGAGCTGACACTGAGACACACACACGGACCTTACAGGAGCTGACACTGAGACACACACGGACCATACAGGAGCTGACACTGAGACACATACACATGGACCATTAAGGAGCTGACACTGAGACACACGATCGGGCAGTATAGGAGATGAAACTGAGACACATACACGGATGCACAGGAGCTGACACTGAGACACAAACACACACTGTACAGGAGCTGACACTGAGACACACACACACAGACCGTACAGGAGTTGACACCGAGACACACCCACACACTGTACAGGACCTGACACTGAGACACATGCACAGACCGTACAGGGGCTGACACTGAGACACAAACACACGGACCATAAAGGAGCTGACACTGAAACACACACGGACTGTACAGGAGCTGACACTGTGACAGACACAAGGACCCTACAGGAGCTGAAACTGAGACACACACACGGACCATACAGGAGCTGACACTGAGACACACACACGGACCATACAGGAGCTGTCACTGAGACACAAACACATGAACCGTACAGGAGCTGACACTGAGACAAACATATACAGACTGTACAGGAAATGACACTGACACACACACACATGGACCGTACAGGAGCTGACACTGAGACATAAACACATACTGTACAGGAGCAGACACTGAGACACACACACAGACTGTACAGTAGCTGAAACTGAGAAACACACACAGACCATACATGAGCTGACACTGAGACACACACACGGACCTTACAGGAGCTGACACTGAGACACACACACGGACCATACAGGAGCTGACACTGAGACACACACACAGACCGCACAGGAGCTGACACTGAGAAACACACATAGACCGAACAGGAGCTGACACTGAGACACACACACAGACCGTAAAGGAACTGACACTGAGACACACTCACAGACCGTACAGGAGCTGACACTGAGACACACTCATGGACTGAACAGGAGCAGACACTGAGACACACACACAGACAGTACAGGAGCTGACACCGAGAAACATACAAAGACTGTACAGGAGCTGACACTGAGACACACACATGGACCGTACAAGAGCTGACACTGAGAAGCACACATACAGACTGTACAGGAAATGACACTGAGACACACACACATATGGACCATACAGGAGCTGACACTGAGACATAAACACATACTGTACAGGAGCAGACACTGAGACACACACACAGACTGTACAGGAGCTGAAACTGAGACACACACACAGACCATACATGAGCTGACACTGTGACACACACACGGACCTTACAGGAGCTGACACTGAGACACACACACAGACCGTACAGGAACAGACACTGAGACACACTCACAGACCGTACAGGAGCTGACACTGAGACAGACTCATGGACTGAACAGGAGCAGACACTGAGACACACACAAAGACAGTACAGGAGCTGACACTGAGACACAAACACAAACTGTACAGGAGCTGACACAGAGACACACACACACAGACCGTACATGAGTTTACACCGAGACACACACACACACCGTACAGGACCTGACACTGAGACACATGCACAGACTGTACAGGAGCTGACACTGAGACACACACACACGGACCGTACAGGAGCTGACACTGAGACACACACGGACTGTACAGGAGCTGAAACTGAGACAGACACACGGACACTACAGGAGCTGACACTGAGACACACACGGACTGTACAGGAGCTGAAACTGACTCACACACACGGACCATACAGGAGCTGACACTGAGACACACACACGGACCATACAGGAGCTGTCACTGAGACACATACACATGGACCATACAGGAGCTGACACTGAGACAAACACACACGGACTGTACAGGAGCTGTCACTGAGACACAAACACACAGACTGTACAGGATCTGAAACTGGGACACACATTGGGACTGTACAGAAGGTGACACTGAGATACACATGGACAATACAGGAGCTGACACTGAGACACACACCGACCGTACAGGAGCTGACACTGAGATACACACGGACCATAAAGGAGCTGACACTGAGACACAGACACATACTGTACAGGAGCTGTCACTGAGACACAAACACACAGACTGTACAGGAGCTGACACTGAGACACACATTCGGACTGTACAGGAGCTGACACTGCGATACACACGGACAATACAGGAGCTGACACTGAGACACACAAAGACCGTACAGGAGCTGACACTGAGATGCAAACACATGGACCATACAGGAGCTGACACTGAGACAAACACAGACTGTACAGGAGCTGACACTGAGACACATACACAGACTGTACAGGAGCTGACACTGAGACACATACACAGACTGTACAGGAGCTGACACTGAGACACATACACAGACTGTACAGGAGCTGACACTGAGACACAAACACACAGACTGTACAGGAGCTGACAATGGGACACACATTCGTACTGTACAGGAGCTGACACTGAGATACACACGGACCATACAGGAGCTGACACTGAGACACACACCGACCGTACAGGAGCTGACACTGAGATGCAAACACATGGACCATACAGGAGCTGACACTGAGACAAACACGGACTGTACAGGAGCTGACACTCAGACAAACGCTCGGGCCGTGTAGGAGATGACACTGAGACACATACACGGATGCACAGGAGCTTACACTGAGACACAAACACAGACTGTAGAGGAGCTGACACTGAGACACACATTGCGACTGTACAGGAGCTGACACTGAGATACACACGGACCATACATGAGCTGACACTGAGGCACACACCGACCGTACAGGAGCTGACACTGAGATGCAAACACATGGACCATACAGGAGCTGACACTGAGACAAACACGGACTGTTCAGGAGCTGACAGTGAGACACACGCTTGGGCCGTACAGGAGTTGACACCAAGACACACACACACACCGTACAGGACCTGGCACTGAGACACATGCACAGACTGTACAGGAGCTGACACTGAGACACACAAACATGGACCGTACAAGAGCTGACACTGAGACGCACACATACAGACTGTACAGGAAATGACACTGAGACACACACACACGGACCGTACAGGAGCTGACACTGAGATATAAACACATACTGTACAGGAGCAGACACTGAGACACACACACAGACTGTACAGGAGCTGACACTGAGACACACACACGGACCATACAGGAGCTGACACTGAGACACACACACAGACCGCACAGCAGCTGACACTGAGAAACACACATAGACCGAACAGGAGCTGACACTGAGACACACACACAGACCATACAGGAACTGACACTGAGACACACTCACAGACCGTACAGGAGCTGACACTGAGACACACTCATGGATTGAACAGGCGCAGACACTGAGACACAAACACACAGACTGTACAGGAGCTGACACTGAGACACACACGGACCATACAGGATCTGACACTGAGACACATACACATGGACCATTAAGGAGCTGACACTGAGACACACGATCGGGCAGTATAGGAGATGAAACTGAGACACATACACGGATGCACAGGAGCTGACACTGAGAAACAAACACACTCTGTACAGGAGCTGACACTGAGACACACACACACAGACCGTACAGGAGTTGACACCGAGATACACACACACACCGTAGAGGAGCTGACACTGAGACACACACGGACTGTACAGGAGCTGACACTGAGACAGGCACACGGACGTTACAGGAGCTGACACTGAGACACACACGGACTGTACAGGAGCTGAAACTGAGACACACACACGGACCATACAGGAGCTGACAATGAGACACACAAACGGACCATACAGGAGCTGTCACTGAGACACATACACATGGAGCGTACAGGAGCTGACACTGAGACAAACACATACAGACTGTACAGGAAATGACACTGAGAC
The DNA here is from genome assembly GCF_017639515.1 of Carcharodon carcharias. Taxonomy (NCBI): domain Eukaryota; kingdom Metazoa; phylum Chordata; class Chondrichthyes; order Lamniformes; family Lamnidae; genus Carcharodon; species Carcharodon carcharias. Next base: position 3,995,718 of record NC_054478.1, on the reverse strand, counting down.
ACACACACATGGACCGTACAGGAGCTGACACTGAGACATAAACACATACTGTACAGGAGCAGACACTGAGACACACACACAGACCATACATGAGCTGACACTGAGACACACACACGGACCTTACAGGAGCTGACACTGAGACACACACACGGACCATACAGGAGCTGACACAGAGACACACACACAGACCGCACAGGAGCTGACACTGAGAAACACACATAGACCGAACAGGAGCTGACACTGAGACACACACACAGACCGTAAAGGAACTGACACTGAGACACACTCACAGACCGTACAGGAGCTGACACTGAGACACACTCATGGACTGAACAGGAGCAGACACTGAGACACACACACAGACAGTACAGGAGCTGACACTGAGAAACATACACAGACTGTACAGGAGCTGACACTAAGACACACACATGGACCGTACAAGAGCTGACACTGAGACGCACACATACAGACTGTACAGGAAATGACACTGAGACACACACACATGGACCGTACAGGAGCAGACACTGAGACATAAACACATACTGTACAGGAGCAGACACTGAGACACACACACAGACTGTACAGGAGCTGAAACTGAGACACACACACAGACCATACATGAGCTGACACTGAGACACACACACGGACCTTACAGGAGCTGACACTGAGACACACACACGGACCATACAGGAGCTGACACTGAGACACACACACAGACCGCACAGGAGCTGACACTGAGAAACACACATAGAACGAACAGGAGCTGACACTGAGACACACACACAGACCGTAAAGGAACAGACACTGAGACACACTCACAGACCGTACAGGAGCTGACACTGAGACACACTCATGGACTGAACAGGAGCAGACACTGAGACACACACACAGACAGTACAGGAGCTGACACTGAGAAACATACACAGACTGTACAGGAGCTGACACTGAGACACAAACGCACAGACTGTACAGGAGCTGAAACTGGGACACACATTGGGACTGTACAGGAGCTGACACTGAGACACACACGGACCATACAGGAGCTGACACTGAGACACATACACATGGACCATTAAGGAGCTGACACTGAGACACACGATCGGGCAGTATAGGAGATGAAACTGAGACACATACACGGATGCACAGGAGCTGACACTGAGACACAAACACACACTGTACAGGAGCTGACACTGAGACACACACACACAGACCGTACAGGAGTTGACACCGAGACACACCCACACACTGTACAGGACCTGACACTGAGACACATGCACAGACTGTACAGGGGCTGACACTGAGACACAAACACACGGACCATAAAGGAGCTGACACTGAAACACACACGGACTGTACAGGAGCTGACACTGTGACAGACACAAGGACCCTACAGGAGCTGAAACTGAGACACACACACGGACCATACAGGAGCTGACACTGAGACACACACACGGACCATACAGGAGCTGTCACTGAGACACAAACACATGAACCGTACAGGAGCTGACACTGAGACAAACATATACAGACTGTACAGGAAATGACACTGACACACACACACATGGACCGTACAGGAGCTGACACTGAGACATAAACACATACTGTACAGGAGCAGACACTGAGACACACACACAGACTGTACAGTAGCTGAAACTGAGAAACACACACAGACCATACATGAGCTGACACTGAGACACACACACGGACCTTACAGGAGCTGACACTGAGACACACACACGGACCATACAGGAGCTGACACTGAGACACACACACAGACCGCACAGGAGCTGACACTGAGAAACACACATAGACCGAACAGGAGCTGACACTGAGACACACACACAGACCGTAAAGGAACTGACACTGAGACACACTCACAGACCGTACAGGAGCTGACACTGAGACACACTCATGGACTGAACAGGAGCAGACACTGAGACACACACACAGACAGTACAGGAGCTGACACTGAGAAACATACAAAGACTGTACAGGAGCTGACACTGAGACACACACATGGACCGTACAAGAGCTGACACTGAGAAGCACACATACAGACTGTACAGGAAATGACACTGAGACACACACACATATGGACCATACAGGAGCTGACACTGAGACATAAACACATACTGTACAGGAGCAGACACTGAGACACACACACAGACTGTACAGGAGCTGAAACTGAGACACACACACAGACCATACATGAGCTGACACTGTGACACACACACGGACCTTACAGGAGCTGACACTGAGACACACACACAGACCGTACAGGAACAGACACTGAGACACACTCACAGACCGTACAGGAGCTGACACTGAGACAGACTCATGGACTGAACAGGAGCAGACACTGAGACACACACAAAGACAGTACAGGAGCTGACACTGAGACACAAACACAAACTGTACAGGAGCTGACACAGAGACACACACACACAGACCGTACAGGAGTTGACACCGAGACACACACACACACCGTACAGGACCTGACACTGAGACACATGCACAGACTGTACAGGAGCTGACACTGAGACACACACACACGGACCGTACAGGAGCTGACACTGAGACACACACGGACTGTACAGGAGCTGAAACTGAGACAGACACACGGACACTACAGGAGCTGACACTGAGACACACACGGACTGTACAGGAGCTGAAACTGACTCACACACACGGACCATACAGGAGCTGACACTGAGACACACACACGGACCATACAGGAGCTGTCACTGAGACACATACACATGGACCATACAGGAGCTGACACTGAGACAAACACACACGGACTGTACAGGAGCTGTCACTGAGACACAAACACACAGACTGTACAGGATCTGAAACTGGGACACACATTGGGACTGTACAGAAGGTGACACTGAGATACACATGGACAATACAGGAGCTGACACTGAGACACACACCGACCGTACAGGAGCTGACACTGAGATACACACGGACCATAAAGGAGCTGACACTGAGACACAGACACATACTGTACAGGAGCTGTCACTGAGACACAAACACACAGACTGTACAGGAGCTGACACTGAGACACACATTCGGACTGTACAGGAGCTGACACTGCGATACACACGGACAATACAGGAGCTGACACTGAGACACACACCGACCGTACAGGAGCTGACACTGAGATGCAAACACATGGACCATACAGGAGCTGACACTGAGACAAACACAGACTGTACAGGAGCTGACACTGAGACACATACACAGACTGTACAGGAGCTGACACTGAGACACATACACAGACTGTACAGGAGCTGACACTGAGACACATACACAGACTGTACAGGAGCTGACACTGAGACACAAACACACAGACTGTACAGGAGCTGACAATGGGACACACATTCGTACTGTACAGGAGCTGACACTGAGATACACACGGACCATACAGGAGCTGACACTGAGACACACACCGACCGTACAGGAGCTGACACTGAGATGCAAACACATGGACCATACAGGAGCTGACACTGAGACAAACACGGACTGTACAGGAGCTGACACTCAGACAAACGCTCGGGCCGTGTAGGAGATGACACTGAGACACATACACGGATGCACAGGAGCTTACACTGAGACACAAACACAGACTGTAGAGGAGCTGACACTGAGACACACATTGCGACTGTACAGGAGCTGACACTGAGATACACACGGACCATACATGAGCTGACACTGAGGCACACACCGACCGTACAGGAGCTGACACTGAGATGCAAACACATGGACCATACAGGAGCTGACACTGAGACAAACACGGACTGTTCAGGAGCTGACAGTGAGACACACGCTTGGGCCGTACAGGAGTTGACACCAAGACACACACACACACCGTACAGGACCTGGCACTGAGACACATGCACAGACTGTACAGGAGCTGACACTGAGACACACAAACATGGACCGTACAAGAGCTGACACTGAGACGCACACATACAGACTGTAAAGGAAATGACACTGAGACACACACACACGGACCGTACAGGAGCTGACACTGAGATATAAACACATACTGTACAGGAGCAGACACTGAGACACACACACAGACTGTACAGGAGCTGACACTGAGACACACACACGGACCATACAGGAGCTGACACTGAGACACACATACAGACCGCACAGCAGCTGACACTGAGAAACACACATAGACCGAACAGGAGCTGACACTGAGACACACACACAGACCATACAGGAACTGACACTGAGACACACTCACAGACCGTACAGGAGCTGACACTGAGACACACTCATGGATTGAACAGGAGCAGACACTGAGACACAAACACACAGACTGTACAGGAGCTGACACTGAGACACACACGGACCATACAGGATCTGACACTGAGACACATACACATGGACCATTAAGGAGCTGACACTGAGACACACGATCGGGCAGTATAGGAGATGAAACTGAGACACATACACGGATGCACAGGAGCTGACACTGAGAAACAAACACACTCTGTACAGGAGCTGACACTGAGACACACACACACAGACCGTACAGGAGTTGACACCGAGATACACACACACACCGTAGAGGAGCTGACACTGAGACACACACGGACTGTACAGGAGCTGACACTGAGACAGGCACACGGACGTTACAGGAGCTGACACTGAGACACACACGGACTGTACAGGAGCTGAAACTGAGACACACACACGGACCATACAGGAGCTGACAATGAGACACACAAACGGACCATACAGGAGCTGTCACTGAGACACATACACATGGAGCGTACAGGAGCTGACACTGAGACAAACACATACAGACTGTACAGGAAATGACACTGAGACACACACACATGGACCGTACAGGAGCTGACACTGAGACATAAACACATACTGTACAGGAGCAGACACTGAGACACACACACAGACCATACATGAGCTGACACTGAGACACACACACGGACCTTACAGGAGCTGACACTGAGACACACACACGGACCATACAGGAGCTGACACAGAGACACACACACAGACCGCACAGGAGCTGACACTGAGAAACACACATAGACCGAACAGGAGCTGACACTGAGACACACACACAGACCGTAAAGGAACTGACACTGAGACACACTCACAGACCGTACAGGAGCTGACACTGAGACACACTCATGGACTGAACAGGAGCAGACACTGAGACACACACACAGACAGTACAGGAGCTGACACTGAGAAACATACACAGACTGTACAGGAGCTGACACTAAGACACACACATGGACCGTACAAGAGCTGACACTGAGACGCACACATACAGACTGTACAGGAAATGACACTGAGACACACACACATGGACCGTACAGGAGCAGACACTGAGACATAAACACATACTGTACAGGAGCAGACACTGAGACACACACACAGACTGTACAGGAGCTGAAACTGAGACACACACACAGACCATACATGAGCTGACACTGAGACACACACACGGACCTTACAGGAGCTGACACTGAGACACACACACGGACCATACAGGAGCTGACACTGAGACACACACACAGACCGCACAGGAGCTGACACTGAGAAACACACATAGAACGAACAGGAGCTGACACTGAGACACACACACAGACCGTAAAGGAACAGACACTGAGACACACTCACAGACCGTACAGGAGCTGACACTGAGACACACTCATGGACTGAACAGGAGAAGACACTGAGACACACACACAGACAGTACAGGAGCTGACACTGAGAAACATACACAGACTGTACAGGAGCTGACACTGAGACACAAACGCACAGACTGTACAGGAGCTGAAACTGGGACACACATTGGGACTGTACAGGAGCTGACACTGAGACACACACGGACCATACAGGAGCTGACACTGAGACACATACACATGGACCATTAAGGAGCTGACACTGAGACACACGATCGGGCAGTATAGGAGATGAAACTGCGACACTTACACGGATGCACAGGAGCTGACACTGAGACACAAACACAAACTGTACAGGAGCTGACACTGAGACACACACACACAGACCGTATAGGAGTTTACACCGAGACACACACACACACCGTACAGGACCTGACACTGAGACACTTGCACAGACTGTACAGGAGCTGACAACTAGACACACACACACGGACCGTACAGGAGCTGACACCGAGACACACACGGACTGTACAGGAGCTGAAACTGAGACAGACACACGGACCCTACAGGAGCTGACACTGAGACAAACTCAGACTGTACAGGAGCTGACACTGAGACACATACACAGACTGTACAGGAGCTGACACTGAGACACATACAGAGACTGTACAGGAGCTGACACTGAGACACAAACACACAGACTGTACAGGAGCTGACACTGGGACACACATTCGGACTGTACAGGAGCTGACACTGAGATACACACGGACCATACAGGAGCTGTCACTGAGACACATACACATGGACCGTACAGGAGCTGACACTGAGACAAACACACACGGACTGTACAGGAGCTGTCACTGAGACACAAACACACAGACTGTACAGGAGCTGAAACTGGGACACACATTGGGACTGTACAGAAGGTGACACTGAGATACACACGGACCATACAGGAGCTGACACTGAGACACACACACATACTATACAGGAGCTGTCACTGTGGCACAAACACACAGACTGTACAGGAACTGACACTGGGACACACATTCGGACGGTACAGGAGCTGACACTGCGATACACACGGACCATACAGGAGCTGACACTGAGACACACACCGACCGTACAGGAGCTGACACTGAGATGCAAACACATGGACCATACAGGAGCTGACACTGAGACAAACACAGACTGTACAGGAGCTGACACTGAGACACATACACAGACTGTACAGGAGCTGACACTGGGACACACATTCGGACGGTACAGGAGCTGACACTGCGATACACACGGACCATACAGGAGCTGACACTGAGACACACACCGACCGTACAGGAGCTGACACTGAGATGCAAACACATGGACCATACAGGAGCTGACACTGAGACAAACACAGACTGTACAGGAGCTGACACTGAGACACATACACAGACTGTACAGGAGCTGACACTGAGACACATACACAGACTGTACAGGAGCTGACACTGAGACACAAACACACAGACTGTACAGGAGCTGACACTGGGACACACATTCGGACTGTACAGGAGCTGACACTGAGATACACACGGACCATACAGGAGCTGACACTGAGACACACACCGACCGTACAGGAGCTGACACTGAGATGCAAACACATGGACCATACCGGAGCTGACACTGAGACAAACACGGACTGTACAGGACCTGACACTCAGACAAACGCTCGGGCCGTATAGGAGATGACACTCAGACACATACACGGAAGCACAGGAGCTTACACTGAGACACAAACATAGACTGTAGAGGAGCTGACACTGAGACACACATTGCGACTGTACAGGAGCTGACACTGAGATACACACGGACCATACAGGAGCTGACACTGAGATACACACGGACCATACAGGAGCTGACACTGAGGCACACACCGACCGTACAGGAGCTGACACTGAGATGCAAACACGTAGACCATACAGGAGCTGACACTGAGACAAACACAGACTGTACAGGAGCTGACACTGAGACACATACACAGACTGTACAGGAGCTGACACTGAGACACATACACAGACTGTACAGGAGCTGACACTGAGACACAAACACACAGACTGTACAGGAGCTGACACTGGGACACACATTGGGACTGTACAGGAGCTGACACTGAGACACACACACACGGACCGTACAGGAGCTGACACTGAGACATAAACACATACTGTACAGGAGCAGACACTGAGACACACACACAGACTGTACCGGAGCTGAAACTGAGACACAAACACAGACCATACATGAGATGACACTGACACACACACACACAGACCTTACAGGAGCTGACACTGAGACACACACACGGACCATACAGGACCTGACACTGACACACACAAACAGACCGTACAGGAACTGACACTGAGACACACTCACAGACAGTGCAGGAGCTGACACTGAGACACACTCATGGACTGAACAGGAGCAGACACTGAGACACAAACACACAGACAGTACAGGAGCTGACACTGGGACACACATTGGGACTGTACAGGAGCTGACACTGAGACACACACGGACCATACAGGAGCTGACAATGAGACACAAACACACACTGTACAGGAGCTGACACTGAGACACATGCGCAGACTGTACAGGAGCTGACACTGAGATACAGACACACGGACCGTACAGGAGCTGACACTGAGACACACACGGACTGTACAGGAGCTGAAACTGAGACAGACACACGGACCGTACAGGAGCTGACACTGAGACACACACGGACTGTACAGGAGCTGAAACTGAGACACACACACGTACCATAGAGGAGCTGACACTGAGACACACACATGGACCTTACAGGAGCTGACACTGAGACACACACACGGACCATACAGGAGCTGACACTGAGACACACACACAGACCGCACAGGAGCTGACACTGAGAAACACACATAGACCGAACAGGAGCTGACACTGAGACACACACACAGACCGTACAGGAACTGACACTGAGACACTCTCACAGTCCGTACAGGAGCTGACACTGAGACACACTCATGGACTGAACAGGAGCAGACACTGAGACACACACAGACATTACAGAAGCTGACAGTGAGAAGCATACAAAGACTGTACAGGAGCTGACACTGAGACACACACACGGACCGTACAAGAGCTGACACTGAGACGCACACATACAGACTGTACAGGAAATGACACTGAGACACACACACATGGACCGTACAGGAGCTGACACTGAGACATAAACACATACTGTACAGTAGCAGACAGTGAGACACACACACAGTCTGTACAGGAGCTGAAACTGAGACACACACACAGACCATACATGAGCTGACACTGAGACACACACACGGACCTTACAGGTGCTGACACTGAGACACACACACGTACCATACAGGAGCTGACAAAGAGACACACACACAGACCGAACAGGAGCTGACACTGAGAAACACACATAGACCGAACAGGAGCTGACACTGAGACACACACACAGACCGTACAGGAACAGACACTGAGACACACTCACAGACCGTACAGGAGCTGACACTGAGACACACTCATGGACTGAACAGGAGCAGACACTGAGACACACACACAGACAGTACAGGAGCTGACACTGAGAAACATACACAGACTGTACAGGAGCTGACACTGAGACACAAACACACAGACTGTACAGGAGCTGACACTGGGACACACATTGGGACTGTACAGGAGCTGACACTGAGACACACACGGACCATACAGGAGCTGACACTGAGACACACGATTGGCAGTATAGGAGATGAAACTGAGACACATACATGGTTGCACAGGAGCTGACACTGAGACACAAACACAAACTGTACAGGAGCTGACACTGAGACACACACACACAGACCGTACAGGAGTTGAGACCGAGACACACACACACACCGTACAGGACCTGACACTGAGACACATGCACAGACTGTACAGGAGCTGACACTGAGACACACACACACGGACCGTACAGGAGCTGACAATGAGATACACACATGGACCATAGAAGAGCTGATACTGAGACACACACACGGATAAGACAGGACCTGACACTGAGATGCACACTCGGACCATACAGGAGCTGGAGCTGAGGCACACAAATGGACAATACAGGAGCTGTCACTGAGACACAAACACACAGACTGCACAGGAGCTGACACTGCGACACACATTCGGACTGTACAGGAGCTGACACTGAGACACACGCTCGGGCCGTATAGGAGATGACACTGAGACACATAAACGGATGCACAGGAGCTGACACTGAGACACAAACACAGACTGTACAGGAGCTGACACTGAGACACACACACACAGACTGTACAGGAGTTGACACCGAGACACACACACACGGACCGTACAGGAGCTGACACTGAGACACACACACATACTGTACAGGAGCTGACACTGAGACACACACACAGACTGTACAGGAGCTGAAACTGAGACAGACACACAGACCATAAATGAGCTGACACTGAGATACACACGGACCACATAGGAGCTGACACTGAGACAAACACAGAGACCATACAGGAGCTGTCAATGAGACACAAACACACAGACTGACACTGGGACACACATTCGGACTGTACAGGAGCTGACACTGAGATACAGACGGACCATACAGGAGCTGACACTGAGACACACACCGACCGTACAGGAGCTGACACTGAGTTGCAAACACATGGACCATACAGGAGCTGACACTTAGACAAACACAGACTGTACAGGAGCTGACAGTGAGACAAACGATCGGGCAGTATAGGAGATGAAACTGAGACACATACTCGGATGCCCAGGAGCTGACACTGAGACACAAACACAGACTGTACAGGAGCTGACACAGAGACACACACAGACAGACCGTGCAGGAGTTCAGACCGAGACACACACACACACCGTACAGGACCTGACACTGAGACACATGCACAGACTGTACAGGAGCTGAAACTGAGACACACACACGGACCATACAGGAGCTGACAATGAGACACACAAACGGACCATACAGGAGCTGTCACTGAGACACATACACATGGACCGTACAGGAGCTGACACTGAGACAAACACATACAGACTGTACAGGAAATGACACTGAGACACACACACATGGACCGTACAGGAGCTGACACTGAGACATAAACACATACTGTACAGGAGCAGACACTGAGACACACACACAGACTGTACAGGAGCTGAAACTGAGACACACACACAGACCATACATGAGCTGACACTGAGACACACACACGGACCTTACAGGAGCTGACACTGAGACACACACACGGACCATACAGGAGCTGACACAGAGACACACACACAGACCGCACAGGAGCTGACACTGAGAAACACACATAGACCGAACAGGAGCTGACACTGAGACACACACACAGACCGTAAAGGAACTGACACTGAGACACACTCACAGACCGTACAGGAGCTGACACTGAGACACACTCATGGACTGAACAGGAGCAGACACTGAGACACACACACAGACAGTACAGGAGCTGACACTGAGAAACATACACAGACTGTACAGGAGCTGACACTAAGACACACACATGGACCGTACAAGAGCTGACACTGAGACGCACACATACAGACTGTACAGGAAATGACACTGAGACACACACACATGGACCGTACAGGAGCAGACACTGAGACATAAACACATACTGTACAGGAGCAGACACTGAGACACACACACAGACTGTACAGGAGCTGAAACTGAGACACACACACAGACCATACATGAGCTGACACTGAGACACACACACGGACCTTACAGGAGCTGACACTGAGACACACACACGGACCATACAGGAGCTGACACTGAGACACACACACAGACCGCACAGGAGCTGACACTGAGAAACACACATAGAACGAACAGGAGCTGACACTGAGACACACACACAGACCGTACAGGAACAGACACTGAGACACACTCACAGACCGTACAGGAGCTGACACTGAGACACACTCATGGACTGAACAGGAGCAGACACTGAGACACACACACAGACAGTACAGGAGCTGACACTGAGAAACATACACAGACTGTACAGGAGCTGACACTGAGACACAAACACACAGACTGTACAGGAGCTGACACTGGGACACACATTGGGACTGTACAGGAGCTGACACTGAGACACACACGGACCATACAGGAGCTGACACTGAGACACATACACATGGACCATTAAGGAGCTGACACTGAGACACACGATCGGGCAGTATAGGAGATGAAACTGAGACACTTACACGGATGCACAGGAGCTGACACTGAGACACAAACAAAAACTGTACAGGAGCTGACACTGAGACACACACAAACAGACTGTACAGGAGTTTACACCGAGACACACACACACACCGTACAGGACCTGACACTGAGACACTTGCACAGACTGTACAGGAGCTGACACCTAGACACACACACACGGACCGTACAGGAGCTGACACCGAGACACACACGGACTGTACAGGAGCTGAAACTGAGACAGACACACGGACCCTACAGGAGCTGACACTGAGACAAACACAGACTGTACAGGAGCTGACACTGAGACACATACACAGACTGTACAGGAGCTGACACTGAGACACATACACAGACTGTACAGGAGCTGACACTGAGACACAAACACACAGACTGTACAGGAGCTGACACTGGGACACACATTCGGACTGTACAGGAGCTGACACTGAGATACACACAGACCATACAGGAGCTGTCACTGAGACACATACACATGGACCGTACAGGAGCTGACACTGAGACAAACACACACGGACTGTACAGGAGCTGTCACTGAGACACAAACACACAGACTGTACAGCAGCTGAAACTGGGACACACATTGGGACTGTACAGAAGGTGACACTGAGATACACACGGACCATACAGGAGCTGACACTGAGACACACACACATACTATACAGGAGCTGTCACTGTGGCACAAACACACAGACTGTACAGGAACTGACACTGGGACACACATTCGGACGGTACAGGAGCTGACACTGCGATACACACGGACCATACAGGAGCTGACACTGAGACACACACCGACCGTACAGGAGCTGACACTGAGATGCAAACACATGGACCATACAGGAGCTGACACTGAGACAAACACAGACTGTACAGGAGCTGACACTGAGACACATACACAGACTGTACAGGAGCTGACACTGGGACACACATTCGGACGGTACAGGAGCTGACACTGCGATACACACGGACCATACAGGAGCTGACACTGAGACACACACCGACCGTACAGGAGCTGACACTGAGATGCAAACACATGGACCATACAGGAGCTGACACTGAGACAAACACAGACTGTACAGGAGCTGACACTGAGACACATACACAGACTGTACAGGAGCTGACACTGAGACACATGCACAGACTGTACAGGAGCTGACACTGAGACACAAACACACAGACTGTACAGGAGCTGACACTGGGACACACATTCGGACTGTACAGGAGCTGACACTGAGATACACACGGACCATACAGGAGCTGACACTGAGACACACACCGACCGTACAGGAGCTGACACTGAGATGCAAACACATGGACCATACCGGAGCTGACACTGAGACAAACACGGACTGTACAGGACCTGACACTCAGACAAACGCTCGGGCCGTATAGGAGATGACACTCAGACACATACACGGAAGCACAGGAGCTTACACTGAGACACAAACATAGACTGTAGAGGAGCTGACACTGAGACACACATTGCGACTGTACAGGAGCTGACACTGAGATACACACGGACCATACAGGAGCTGACACTGAGATACACACGGACCATACAGGAGCTGACACTGAGGCACACACCGACCGTACAGGAGCTGACACTGAGATGCAAACACGTGGACCATACAGGAGCTGACACTGAGACAAACACAGACAGTACAGGAGCTGACACTGAGACACATACACAGACTGTACAGGAGCTGACACTGAGACACATACACAGACTGTACAGGAGCTGACACTGAGACACAAACACACAGACTGTACAGGAGCTGACACTGGGACACACATTGGGACTGTACAGGAGCTGACACTGAGACACACACACACGGACCGTACAGGAGCTGACACTGAGACATAAACACATACTGTACAGGAGCAGACACTGAGACACACACACAGACTGTACCGGAGCTGAAACTGAGACACAAACACAGACCATACATGAGCTGACACTGACACACACACACAGACCTTACAGGAGCTGACACTGAGACACACACACGGACCATACAGGACCTGACACTGACACACACAAACAGACCGTACAGGAACTGACACTGAGACACACTCACAGACAGTGCAGGAGCTGACACTGAGACACACTCATGGACTGAACAGGAGCAGACACTGAGACACAAACACACAGACAGTACAGGAGCTGACACTGGGACACACATTGGGACTGTACAGGAGCTGACACTGAGACACACACGGACCATACAGGAGCTGACAATGAGACACAAACACACACTGTACAGGAGCTGACACTGAGACACATGCGCAGACTGTACAGGAGCTGACACTGAGATACAGACACACGGACCGTACAGGAGCTGACACTGAGACACACACGGACTGTACAGGAGCTGAAACTGAGACAGACACACGGACCGTACAGGAGCTGACACTGAGACACACACGGACTGTACAGGAGCTGAAACTGAGACACACACACGGACCATAGAGGAGCTGACACTGAGACACACACATGGACCTTACAGGAGCTGACACTGAGACACACACACGGACCATACAGGAGCTGACACTGAGACACACACACAGACCGCACAGGAGCTGACACTGAGAAACACACATAGACCGAACAGGAGCTGACACTGAGACACACACACAGACCGTACAGGAACTGACACTGAGACACTCTCACAGTCCGTACAGGAGCTGACACTGAGACACACTCATGGACTGAACAGGGTCAGACACTGAGACACACACAGACATTACAGAAGCTGACAGTGAGAAGCATACAAAGACTGTACAGGAGCTGACACTGAGACACACACACGGACCGTACAAGAGCTGACACTGAGACGCACACATACAGACTGTACAGGAAATGACACTGAGACACACACACATGGACCGTACAGGAGCTGACACTGAGACATAAACACATACTGTACAGTAGCAGACAGTGAGACACACACACAGACTGTACAGGAGCTGAAACTGAGACACACACACAGACCATACATGAGCTGACACTGAGACACACACACGGACCTTACAGGTGCTGACACTGAGACACACACACGTACCATACAGGAGCTGACAAAGAGACACACACACAGACCGAACAGGAGCTGACACTGAGAAACACACATAGACCGAACAGGAGCTGACACTGAGACACACACACAGACCGTACAGGAACAGACACTGAGACACACTCACAGACCGTACAGGAGCTGACACTGAGACACACTCATGGACTGAACAGGAGCAGACACTGAGACACACGCACAGACAGTACAGGAGCTGACACTGAGAAACATACACAGACTGTACAGGAGCTGACACTGAGACACAAACACACAGACTGTACAGGAGCTGACACTGGGACACACATTGGGACTGTACAGGAGCTGACACTGAGACACACACGGACCATACAGGAGCTGACACTGAGACACACGATTGGCAGTATAGGAGATGAAACTGAGACACATACATGGTTGCACAGGAGCTGACACTGAGACACAAACACAAACTGTACAGGAGCTGACACTGAGACACACACACACAGACCGTACAGGAGTTGAGACCGAGACACACACACACACCGTACAGGACCTGACACTGAGACACATGCACAGACTGTACAGGAGCTGACACTGAGACACACACACACGGACCGTACAGGAGCTGACAATGAGATACACACATGGACCATAGAAGAGCTGATACTGAGACACACACACGGATAAGACAGGACCTGACACTGAGATGCACACTCGGACCATACAGGAGCTGGAGCTGAGACACACAAATGGACAATACAGGAGCTGTCACTGAGACACAAACACACAGACTGCACAGGAGCTGACACTGCGACACACATTCGGACTGTACAGGAGCTGACACTGAGACACACGCTCGGGCCGTATAGGAGATGACACTGAGACACATAAACGGATGCACAGGAGCTGACACTGAGACACAAACACAGACTGTACAGGAGCTGACACTGAGACACACACACACAGACTGTACAGGAGTTGACACCGAGACACACACACACAGACCGTACAGGAGCTGACACTGAGACACACACACATACTGTACAGGAGCTGACACTGAGACACACACACAGACTGTACAGGAGCTGAAACTGAGACAGACACACAGACCATAAATGAGCTGACACTGAGATACACACGGACCACATAGGAGCTGACACTGAGACAAACACAGAGACCATACAGGAGCTGTCAATGAGACACAAACACACAGACTGACACTGGGACACACATTCGGACTGTACAGGAGCTGACACTGAGATACAGACGGACCATACAGGAGCTGACACTGAGACACACACCGACCGTACAGGAGCTGACACTGAGTTGCAAACACATGGACCATACAGGAGCTGACACTTAGACAAACACAGACTGTACAGGAGCTGACAGTGAGACAAACGATCGGGCAGTATAGGAGATGAAACTGAGACACATACTCGGATGCCCAGGAGCTGACACTGAGACACAAACACAGACTGTACAGGAGCTGACACAGAGACACACACAGACAGACCGTACAGGAGATCAGACCGAGACACACACACACACCGTACAGGACCTGACACTGAGACACATGCACAGACTGTACAGGAGCTGACACTGAGACACACACAGACGGACCGTACAGGAGCTGACACTGAGACACACACGGACTGTACCGGAGCTGAAACTGAGAGAGACGCATGGACCCTACAGGAGCTGACACTGAGACACACACTTACTGTACAGGAGCTGAAACTGAGACACACACACGGACCATACAGGAGCTGACACTGAGACACACACACGGACCGTACAGGAGCTGTCACTGAGACACATACACATGGACCATACAGGAGCTGACACTGAGATAAACACACACGGACCGTACAGGAGCTGCCACTGAGACACAAACACACAGACTGTACAGGAGCTGAAACTGGGACACACATTGGGACTGTACAGAAGGTGACACTGAGATACACATGGACCACACAGGAGCTGACACTGAGACACACACCAACCGTACAGGAGCTGACACTGAGATAAACACGGACCATACAGGAGCTGACACAGAGACACACACACGGACTGCACAGGAGCTGTCACTGAGACACAAACACACAGACTGTACAGGAGCTGACACTGGGACACACATTCGGACTGTACAGGAGCTGATACTGAGATACACACGGACCATACAGGAGCTGACACTGAGACACACACCGACCGTGCAGGAGCTGACACTGAGATGCAAACACATGGACCATACAGGAGCTGACACTGAGACACACATTCAGACGATACAGGAGCTGACACTGAAACACACGCTCGGGCCGTATAGGAGATGACATTGAGACACATAAAGGGATGCACAGGAGCTGACACTGAGTCACAAACACAGACTGTACAGGAGCTGACACTGAGACGCACACACACAGACACTATAGGATTTGACACCGCGACACACACACACGGACTGTACAGGAGCTGACACTGAGACACACACACATACTGTACAGGGGCTGACAATGAGACACACACACAGACTGTACAGGAGCTGAAACTGAGACACACACACAAACCATAAATGAGCTGACACTGAGATACACACGGACCACACAGGAGCTGACACTGAGACAAACACACGGACCATACAGGAGCTGTCACTGAGACACAAACACACAGACTGTACAGGAGCTGACACTGGGACACACATTCGGACTGTACAGGAGCTGACACTGAGACACACACCGACCGTACAGGAGCTGACACTGAGATGCAAACACATGGACCATACAGGAGCTGACACTGAGACAAACACAGACTGTGCAGGAGCTGACACTGAGACACACGCCCGGGCCGTATAGGAGATGACACTGAGACACATAAACGGATGAACAGGAGCTGACACTGAGTCACAAACACAGACTGTACAGGAGCTGACACTGAGACGCACACACACAGACTGTACAGGATTTGACACCGAGACACAAACACACGGACCGTACAGGAGCTGACACTGAGACACACACACATACTGTACAGGAGCTGACACTGAGACACACACACAGACTGTACAGGAGCTGAAACTGAGACACACACACAAACCATAAATGAGCTGACACTGAGATACACACGGACCACACAGGAGCTGACACTGAGACAAACACACGGACCATACAGGAGCTGTCACTGAGACACAAACACACAGACTGTACAGTAGCTGACACTGCGACACACATTCAGACGATACAGGAGCTGACACTGAAACACACGCTCAGGCCGTATAGGAGATGACACTGAGACACATAAACGGATGCACAGGAGCTGACACTGAGACACAAACACAGACTGTACAGGAGCTGACACTGAGACACACACACACAGACTGCACAGGAGTTGACACCGAGACACACACACATGGACCGTACAGGAGCTGACACTGAGACACACACACATACTGTACAGGAGCTGACAATGAGACACACACACAGACTGTACAGGAGCTGAAACTGAGACACACACACAAACCATAAATGAGCTGACACTGAGATACACACGGACCACACAGGAGCTGACGCTGAGACAAACACACGGACCATACAGGAGCTGTCACTGAGACACAAACACACAGACTGTACAGGGGCTGACACTGGGACACACATTCGGACTGTACAGGAGCTGACACTGAGACACACACCGACCGTACAGGAGCAGACACTGAGATGCAAACACATGGACCATACAGGAGCTGACACTGAGACAAACACAGACTTTGCAGGAGCTGACACTGAGACACACGCTCGGGCCGTATAGGAGATGACACTGAGACACATAAACGGATGCACAGGAGCTGACACTGAGTCACAAACACAGACTGTGCAGGAGCTGACACTGAGACGCACACACACAGACTGTACAGGATTTGACACCGAGACACACACACACGGACCGTACAGGAGCTGACACTGAGACACACACACATACTGTACAGGAGCTGACACTGAGACACACACACAGACTGTACAGGAGCTGAAACTGAGACACACACACAAACCATAAATGAGCTGACACTGAGATACACACGGACCACACAGGAGCTGACACTGAGACAAACACACGGACCATACAGGAGCTGTCACTGAGACACAAACACACAGACTGTACAGTAGCTGACACTGCGACACACATTCGGACTGTACAGGAGCTGACACTGAAACACACGCTCAGGCCGTATAGGAGATGACACTGAGACACATAAACGGATGCACAGGAGCTGACACTGAGACACAAACACAGACTGTACAGGAGCTGACACTGAGACACACACACACAGACTGCACAGGAGTTGACACCGAGACACACACACACGGACCGTACAGGAGCTGACACTGAGACACACACACATACTGTACAGGAGCTGACAATGAGACACACACACAGACTGTACAGGAGCTGAAACTGAGACACACACACAAACCATAAATGAGCTGACACTGAGATACACACGGACCACACAGGAGCTGACACTGAGACAAACACACGGACCATACAGGAGCTGTCACTGAGACACAAACACACAGACTGTACAGGAGCTGACACTGGGACACACATTCGGACTGTACAGGAGCTGACACTGAGACACACACCGACCGTACAGGAGCTGACACTGAGATGCAAACACATGGACCATACAGGAGCTGACACTGAGACAAACACAGACTGTGCAGGAGCTGACACTGAGACACACGCTCGGGCCGTATAGGAGATGACACTGAGACACATAAACGAATGCACAGGAGCTGACACTGAGTCACAAACACAGACTGTACAGGAGCTGACACTGAGATGCACACACACAGACTGTACAGGATTTGACACCGAGACACACACACACGGACCGTACAGGAGCTGACACTGAGACACACACACATACTGTACAGGAGCTGAAACTGAGACACACACACAAACCATAAATGAGTTGACACTGAGATGCACACGGACCACACAGGAGCTGACACTGAGACAAACACACGGACCATACAGGAGCTGTCACTGAGACACAAACACACAGACTGTACAGGAGCTGACACTGCGACACACATTCGGACTGTACAGGAGCTGACACTGAAACACACGCTCAGGCCGTATAGGAGATGACACTGAGACACATAAACGGATGCACAGGAGCTGACACTGAGACACAAACACAGACTGTACAGGAGCTGACACTGAGACACACACACACAGACTGTACAGGAGTTGACACCGAGACACACACACACGGACTGTACAGGAGTTGACACTGAGACACACACACATACTGTACAGGAGCTGACACTGAGACACACACACAGACTGTACAGGAGCTGAAACTGAGACACACACACAGACCATAAATGAGCTGACACTGAGATACACACGGACCACACAGGAGCTGACACTGAGACCAACACACGGACCATACAGGAGCTGACACTGAGACACAAGCACAAAGACTGTACAGGAGCTGACACTGGGACACACATTCGGACTGTACAGGAGCTGACACTGAGATACACACGGACCATACAGGAGCTGACACTGAGACACACACCGACCGTACAGGATTTGACACTGAGTTGCAAACACATGGACCATACAGGATCTGACACTGAGACAAACACAGACTGTACAGGAGCTGACACTGAGACACACGCTCGGGCTGTATAGGAGATGACACTGAGACACATAAACGGATGCACAGTAGCTGACACTGAAACACAAACACAGACTGTACAGGAGCTGACAATGAGACACACAAACACAGACTGTACATGAGTTGACACCGAGACACACACTCACACCATACAGGACCTCACACTGAGACACATGCACAGACTGTACAGGAGCTGACACTGAGACAAACACAGGGACCATACAGGAGCTGTCACTGAGACACAAACACACAGACTGTACAGTAGCTGACACTGCGACACACATTCAGACGATACAGGAGCTGACACTGAAACACACGCTCAGGCCGTATAGGAGATGACACTGAGACACATAAACGGATGCACAGGAGCTGACACTGAGACACAAACACAGACTGTACAGGAGCTGACACTGAGACACACACACACAGACTGCACAGGAGTTGACACCGAGACACACACACACGGACCGTACAGGAGCTGACACTGAGACACACACACATACTGTACAGGAGCTGACAATGAGACACACACACAGACTGTACAGGAGCTGAAACTGAGACACACACACAAACCATAAATGAGCTGACACTGAGATACACACGGACCACACAGGAGCTGACACTGAGACAAACACACGGACCATACAGGAGCTGTCACTGAGACACAAACACACAGACTGTACAGGGGCTGACACTGGGACACACATTCGGACTGTACAGGAGCTGACACTGAGACACACACCGACCGTACAGGAGCTGACACTGAGATGCAAACACATGGACCATACAGGAGCTGACACTGAGACAAACACAGACTGTGCAGGAGCTGACACTGAGACACACGCTCGGGCCGTATAGGAGATGACACTGAGACACATAAACGGATGCACAGGAGCTGACACTGAGTCACAAACACAGACTGTGCAGGAGCTGACACTGAGACGCACACACACAGACTGTACAGGATTTGACACCGAGACACACACACACGGACCGTACAGGAGCTGACACTGAGACACACACACATACTGTACAGGAGCTGACACTGAGACACACACACAGACTGTACAGGAGCTGAAACTGAGACACACACACAAACCATAAATGAGCTGACACTGAGATACACACGGACCACACAGGAGCTGACACTGAGACAAACACACGGACCATACAGGAGCTGTCACTGAGACACAAACACACAGACTGTACAGTAGCTGACACTGCGACACACATTCGGACTGTACAGGAGCTGACACTGAAACACACGCTCAGGCCGTATAGGAGATGACACTGAGACACATAAACGGATGCACAGGAGCTGACACTGAGACACAAACACAGACTGTACAGGAGCTGACACTGAGACAAGCACACACAGACTGCACAGGAGTTGACACTAAAACTCACACAGACTGACTGTACAGGAGCTGACACTGAGACACACACACATGGACTGTACAGGAGCTGATACTGACACACACACACAGACTGTACAGGAGCTGAAACTGAGACACACACACAAACCATAAATGAGCTGACACTGAGATACACACGGACCACACAGGAGCTGACACTGAGACAAACACACGGACCATACAGGAGCTGTCACTGAGACACAAACACACAGACTGTACAGGAGCTGACACTGGGACACACATTCGGACTGTACAGGAGCTGACACTGAGACACACACCGACCGTACAGGAGCTGACACTGAGATGCAAACACATGGACCATACAGGAGCTGACACTGAGACAAACACAGACTGTGCAGGAGCTGACACTGAGACACACGCTCGGGCCGTATAGGAGATGACACTGAGACACATAAACGAATGCACAGGAGCTGACACTGAGTCACAAACACAGACTGTACAGGAGCTGACACTGAGATGCACACACACAGACTGTACAGGATTTGACACCGAGACACACACACACGGACCGTACAGGAGCTGACACTGAGACACACACACATACTGTACAGGAGCTGACACTGAGACACACACACAGACTGTACAGGAGCTGAAACTGAGGCACACACACAAACCATAAATGAGTTGACACTGAGATACACACGGACCACACAGGAGCTGACACTGAGACAAACACACGGACCATACAGGAGCTGTCACTGAGACACAAACACACAGACTGTACAGTAGCTGACACTGCGACACACATTCGGACTGTACAGGAGCTGACACTGAAACACACGCTCAGGCCGTATAGGAGATGACACTGAGACACATAAACGGATGCACAGGAGCTGACACTGAGACACAAACACAGACTGTACAGGAGCTGACACTGAGACACACACACACAGACTGTACAGGAGTTGACACCGAGACACACACACACGGACCGTACAGGAGTTGACACTGAGACACACACACATACTGTACAGGAGCTGACACTGAGACACACACACAGACTGTACAGGAGCTGAAACTGAGACACACGCACAGACCATAAATGAGCTGACACTGAGATACACACGGACCACACAGGAGCTGACACTGAGACCAACACACGGACCATACAGGAGCTGACACTGAGACACAAACACAAAGACTGTACAGGAGCTGACACTGGGACACACATTCGGACTGTACAGGAGCTGACACTGAGATACACACGGACCATACAGGAGCTGACACTGAGACACACACCGACCGTACAGGATTTGACACTGAGTTGCAAACACATGGACCATACAGGAGCTGACACTGAGACAAACACAGACTGTACAGGAGCTGACACTGAGACACACGCTCGGGCTGTATAGGAGATGACACTGAGACACATAAATGGATGCACAGTAGCTGACACTGAAACACAAACACAGACTGTACAGGAGCTGACAATGAGACACACAAACACAGACTGTACATGAGTTGACACCGAGACACACACTCACACCATACAGGACCTCACACTGAGACACATGCACAGACTGTACAGGAGCTGACACTGAGACAAACACACGGACCATACAGGAGCTGTCACTGAGACACAAACACACAGACTGTACAGTAGCTGACACTGCGACACACATTCAGATGATACAGGAGCTGACACTGAAACACACGCTCAGGCCGTATAGGAGATGACACTGAGACACATAAACGGATGCACAGGAGCTGACACTGAGACACAAACACAGACTGTACAGGAGCTGACACTGAGACACACACACACAGACTGCACAGGAGTTGACACCGAGACACACACACACGGACCGTACAGGAGCTGACACTGAGACACACACACATACTGTACAGGAGCTGACAATGAGACACACACACAGACTGTACAGGAGCTGAAACTGAGACACACACACAAACCATAAATGAGCTGACACTGAGATACACACGGACCACACAGGAGCTGACACTGAGACAAACACACGGACCATACAGGAGCTGTCACTGAGACACAAACACACAGACTGTACAGGGGCTGACACTGGGACACACATTCGGACTGTACAGGAGCTGTCACTGAGACACACACCGACCGTACAGGAGCTGACACTGAGATTCAAACACATGGACCATACAGGAGCTGACACTGAGACAAACACAGACTGTGCAGGAGCTGACACTGAGACACACGCTCGGGCCGTATAGGAGATGACACTGAGACACATAAACGGATGCACAGGAGCTGACACTGAGTCACAAACACAGACTGTGCAGGAGCTGACACTGAGACGCACACACACAGACTGTACAGGATTTGACACCGAGACACACACACACGGACCGTACAGGAGCTGACACTGAGACACACACACATACTGTACAGGAGCTGACACTGAGACACACACACAGACTGTACAGGAGCTGAAACTGAGACACACACACAAACCATAAATGAGCTGACACTGAGATATACACGGACCACACAGGAGCTGACACTGAGACAAACACACGGACCATACAGGAGCTGTCACTGAGACACAAACACACAGACTGTACAGTAGCTGACACTGCGACACACATTCGGACTGTACAGGAGCTGACACTGAAACACACGCTCAGGCCGTATAGGAGATGACACTGAGACACATAAACGGATGCACAGGAGCTGACACTGAGACACAAACACAGACTGTACAGGAGCTGACACTGAGACACACACACACAGACTGCACAGGAGTTGACACCGAGACACACACACACGGACCGTACAGGAGCTGACACTGAGACACACACACATACTGTACAGGAGCTGACAATGAGACACACACACAGACTGTACAGGAGCTGAAACTGAGACACACACACAAACCATAAATGAGCTGACACTGAGATACACACGGACCACACAGGAGCTGACACTGAGACAAACACACGGACCATACAGGAGCTGTCACTGAGACACAAACACACAGACTGTACAGGAGCTGACACTGGGACACACATTCGGACTGTACAGGAGCTGACACTGAGACACACACCGACCGTACAGGAGCTGACACTGAGATGCAAACACATGGACCATACAGGAGCTGACACTGAGACAAACACAGACTGTGCAGGAGCTGACACTGAGACACACGCTCGGGCCGTATAGGAGATGACACTGAGACACATAAACGAATGCACAGGAGCTGACACTGAGTCACAAACACAGACTGTACAGGAGCTGACACTGAGATGCACACACACAGACTGTACAGGATTTGACACCGAGACACACACACACGGACCGTACAGGAGCTGACACTGAGACACACACACATACTGTACAGGAGCTGACACTGAGACACACACACAGACTGTACAGGAGCTGAAACTGAGACACACACACAAACCATAAATGAGTTGACACTGAGATACACACGGACCACACAGGAGCTGACACTGAGACAAACACACGGACCATACAGGAGCTGTCACTGAGACACAAACACACAGACTGTACAGTAGCTGACACTGCGACACACATTCGGACTGTACAGGAGCTGACACTGAAACACACGCTCAGGCCGTATAGGAGATGACACTGAGACACATAAACGGATGCACAGGAGCTGACACTGAGACACAAACACAGACTGTACAGGAGCTGACACTGAGGCACACACACACAGACTGCACAGGAGATGACACCGAGACACACACACACGGACCGTACAGGAGTTGACACTGAGACACACACACATACTGTACAGGAGCTGACACTGAGACACACACAGATCATACAGGAGCTGACTCTGAGACACACACACAGAGACCGTACAGGAGTTGACACCGAGACACACACACACACACACCGTACAGGACCTGACACTGAGACACATGCACAGACTGTACAGGAGCTGACACTGAGACACACACTAACAGACCGTACAGAAGCTGACACTGAGACACACACGGACTGTACAGGAGCTGAAACTGAGAAAGACACACGGACCCTACAGGAGCTGACACTGAGACACACACGGACTGTACAGGAGCTGAAACTGAGACACACACACGGCTCATACAGGAGCTGACACTGAGACACACACACGGACTATACAGGAGCTGTCACTGAGACACATACACATGGACCGTACAGGAGCTGACACTGAGACAAACACACAAGGACCGTACAGGAGCTGTCATTGAGACACAAACACACAGACTGTACAGGAGCTGACACTGAGATACACACGGACCATAGAGGAGCTGAGACTGAGACACACACCGACCATACAGGAGCTGACACTGAGATACACAAGGACCATACAGGAGCTGACACTGAGACACACACACGGACCATACAGGAGCTGTCACTGAGACACAAACACACAGACTGTACAGGAGCTGACACTGGGACACAAATTGGGACTGTACAGGAGCTGACACTGGGACACACATTGGGACTGTACAAGAGCTGACACTGAAATAAACACGGACCCTACAGGAGCTGACACTGAGACACACACCGACCGTTCAGGAGCTGACACTGAGATGCAAACACATGGACCATACAGGAGCTGACACTGAGAAAAACACAGACTGTACAGGAGATGACACTGAGACACATACACGGATGCACAGGAGCTGACACTGAGACACACACATGGAAAGTACAGGAGCTGACACTGAGACACACACACGGACTGTACAGGAGCTGACACTGAGACAAACACATGAACCGTACAGGAGCTGACTCTGAGACAGACACACGGACCGTACAGGAACTGACACAGAGAAACACACACACGGAACGTACATGAGCTGACACTGAGACACACAACATGGACCGTATGGGAGCTGACTCTAAGACACACACTCACACAGTACAGCAGCTGACACTGAGACACACACGGACTGTACAGGAGCTGAAACTGAGACACACACATGGACCATGCAGGAGCTGACACTGAGACACACACACGGACCATACAGGAGCTGTCACTGAGACACATACACATGGACCGTACAGGAGCTGACACTGAGACAAACACACACGGACCGTACAGGAGCTGTCACTGAGCCACAAACACACAGACTGTACAGGAGCTGAAACTAGGACACACATTGGGACTGTACAGAAGGTGACACTGAGATACACATGGACCATACAGGAGCTGACACTGAGACACACACCGACCGTACAGGAGCTGACACTGAGATACACACGGACCATACAGGAGCTGACACTGAGACAAACACATGGACCGCACAGGAGCTGTCACTGAGACACAAACACACAGACTGTACAGGAGCTGACACTGAGACACACACATGGACTGTACAAAAGCTGACACTGAGACAAACACATGAACCGTACAGGAGCTGACACTGAGACACACACACGGACTGTACAGGAGCTGACACTGAGACAAACACATGAAACCTACAGGAGCTGACACTGAGACACACACACGGACCGTACGGGAACTGACACAGAGAAACACACACACGGACCGTACAGGAGCTGACACTGAGACACACAACATGGACCGTACGGGAGCTGACTCTAAGACAAACACTCACACAGTACAGCAGCTGACACTGAGACACACACGGACAGTACAGGAGCTGAAACTGAGACATACACACGGACTATACAGGAGCTGACACTGAGACACACACACGGACCATACAGGAGCTGTCACTGAGACACATACACATGGACCGTACAGGAGATGACACTGAGACAAACACACACGGATGGTACAGGAGCTGTCACTGAGACATAAACACACAGTCTGTACAGGAGCTGAAACTGGGACACACATTGGGACTGTACAGAAGGTGACACTGAGATACACATGGACCATACAGGAGCTGACACTGAGACACACACGGACTATACAGGAGCTGACACGGAGACACACACACGGACCATACAGGAGCTGTCACTGAGACACAAACACACAGACTGTACAGGAGCTGACACTAGGACACACATTCGGACTGTACAGGAGCTGACACTGAGATACACACGGACCATACAGGAGCTGACACTGAGACACACAACATGGACCGTACGGGAGCTGACTCTAAGACAAACACTCACACAGTACAGCAGCTGACACTGAGACACACACGGACTGTACAGGAGCTGAAACTGAGACACACAGACGGACCATACAGGAGCTGTCACTGAGGCACAAACACACAGACTGTACAGGAGCTGACACTGGGACACACATTCGGACTGTACAGGAGCTGACACTGAGATACACACGGACCATACAGGAGCTGACACTGAGACACACACCGACCGTACAGGAGCTGACACTGAGATGCAAACACATGGACCATACAGGAGCTGACACTGAGACAAACACAGACTGTAAAATTGCTGACACTGAGACACACGCTCGGGCCGTATAGGAGATGACACTGAGACACATAAACGGATGCACAGGAGCTGACACTGAGACACAAACACAGACTGTACAGGAGCTGACACTGAGACGCACACACACAGACTGTACAGGAGTTGACACCGAGACACACACACACGGACCGTACAGCAGCAGACACTGAGACACACACACATACTGTACAGGAGCTGACACTGAGACACACACACAGACTGTACAGGAGCTGAAACTGAGACACACACACAGACCATAAATGAGCTGACACTGAGATACACACGGACCACACAGGAGCTGACACTGAGACAAACACACGGACCATACAGGAGCTGTCACTGAGACACAAACACACAGACTGTACAGGAGCTGACACTGCAACACACATTCGGACTGTACAGG
Source organism: Carcharodon carcharias (assembly GCF_017639515.1). Classification (NCBI taxonomy): domain Eukaryota; kingdom Metazoa; phylum Chordata; class Chondrichthyes; order Lamniformes; family Lamnidae; genus Carcharodon; species Carcharodon carcharias. Next base: position 3,966,770 of record NC_054478.1, on the reverse strand, counting down.
AGCTGACACTGAGACACACACTCGGGCCATATAGGAGATGACACTGAGACACATAAATGGATGCACAGGAGCTGATACTGAGACACAAACACAGACTGTACAGGAGCTAACACTGAGACACACACAAACGGATCGTACAGGAGCTGACACTGAGACACAAACGGAAGGGACAAGAGCTAACACTGAGACACACACAGATCATACAGGAGCTGACTCTGAGACACACACACAGAGACCGTACAGGAGTTGACACCGAGACACACACACACACACCGTACAGGACCTGACACTGAGACACATGCACAGACTGTACAGGAGCTGACACTGAGACACACACTAACAGACCGTACAGAAGCTGACACTGAGACACACACGGACTGTACAGGAGCTGAAACTGAGAAAGACACACGGACCCTACAGGAGCTGACACTGAGACACACACGGACTGTACAGGAGCTGAAACTGAGACACACACACGGCTCATACAGGAGCTGACACTGAGACACACACACGGACTATACAGGAGCTGTCACTGAGACACATACACATGGACCGTACAGGAGCTGACACTGAGACAAACACACAAGGACCGTACAGGAGCTGTCATTGAGACACAAACACACAGACTGTACAGGAGCTGACACTGAGATACACACGGACCATAGAGGAGCTGAGACTGAGACACACACCGACCATACAGGAGCTGACACTGAGATACACAAGGACCATACAGGAGCTGACACTGAGACACACACACGGACCATACAGGAGCTGTCACTGAGACACAAACACACAGACTGTACAGGAGCTGACACTGGGACACAAATTGGGACTGTACAGGAGCTGACACTGGGACACACATTGGGACTGTACAAGAGCTGACACTGAAATAAACACGGACCCTACAGGAGCTGACACTGAGACACACACCGACCGTTCAGGAGCTGACACTGAGATGCAAACACATGGACCATACAGGAGCTGACACTGAGAAAAACACAGACTGTACAGGAGCTGACACTGAGACACACACTCGGGCCGTATAGGAGATGACACTGAGACACATACACGGATGCACAGGAGCTGACACTGAGACACACACATGGAAAGTACAGGAGCTGACACTGAGACACACACACGGACTGTACAGGAGCTGACACTGAGACAAACACATGAACCGTACAGGAGCTGACTCTGAGACAGACACACGGACCGTACAGGAACTGACACAGAGAAACACACACACGGAACGTACATGAGCTGACACTGAGACACACAACATGGACCGTATGGGAGCTGACTCTAAGACACACACTCACACAGTACAGCAGCTGACACTGAGACACACACGGACTGTACAGGAGCTGAAACTGAGACACACACACGGACCATGCAGGAGCTGACACTGAGACACACACACGGACCATACAGGAGCTGTCACTGAGACACATACACATGGACCGTACAGGAGCTGACACTGAGACAAACACACACGGACCGTACAGGAGCTGTCACTGAGCCACAAACACACAGACTGTACAGGAGCTGAAACTAGGACACACATTGGGACTGTACAGAAGGTGACACTGAGATACACATGGACCATACAGGAGCTGACACTGAGACACACACCGACCGTACAGGAGCTGACACTGAGATACACACGGACCATACAGGAGCTGACACTGAGACAAACACATGGACCGCACAGGAGCTGTCACTGAGACACAAACACACAGACTGTACAGGAGCTGACACTGAGACACACACATGGACTGTACAAAAGCTGACACTGAGACAAACACATGAACCGTACAGGAGCTGACACTGAGACACACACACGGACTGTACAGGAGCTGACACTGAGACAAACACATGAAACCTACAGGAGCTGACACTGAGACACACACACGGACCGTACGGGAACTGACACAGAGAAACACACACACGGAACGTACAGGAGCTGACACTGAGACACACAACATGGACCGTACGGGAGCTGACTCTAAGACAAACACTCACACAGTACAGCAGCTGACACTGAGACACACACGGACAGTACAGGAGCTGAAACTGAGACATACACACGGACTATACAGGAGCTGACACTGAGACACACACACGGACCATACAGGAGCTGTCACTGAGACACATACACATGGACCGTACAGGAGATGACACTGAGACAAACACACACGGATGGTACAGGAGCTGTCACTGAGACATAAACACACAGTCTGTACAGGAGCTGAAACTGGGACACACATTGGGACTGTACAGAAGGTGACACTGAGATACACATGGACCATACAGGAGCTGACACTGAGACACACACGGACTATACAGGAGCTGACACGGAGACACACACACGGACCATACAGGAGCTGTCACTGAGACACAAACACACAGACTGTACAGGAGCTGACACTGGGACACACATTCGGACTGTACAGGAGCTGACACTGAGATACACACGGACCATACAGGAGCTGACACTGAGACACACAACATGGACCGTACGGGAGCTGACTCTAAGACAAACACTCACACAGTACAGCAGCTGACACTGAGACACACACGGACTGTACAGGAGCTGAAACTGAGACACACAGACGGACCATACAGGAGCTGTCACTGAGGCACAAACACACAGACTGTACAGGAGCTGACACTGGGACACACATTCGGACTGTACAGGAGCTGACAGTGAGATACACACGGACCATACAGGAGCTGACACTGAGACACACACCGACCGTACAGGAGCTGACACTGAGATGCAAACACATGGACCATACAGGAGCTGACACTGAGACAAACACAGACTGTACAATTGCTGACACTGAGACACACGCTCGGGCCGTATAGGAGATGACACTGAGACACATAAACGGATGCACAGGAGCTGACACTGAGACACAAACACAGACTGTACAGGAGCTGACACTGAGACGCACACACACAGACTGTACAGGAGTTGACACCGAGACACACACACACGGACCGTACAGCAGCAGACACTGAGACACACACACATACTGTACAGGAGCTGACACTGAGACACACACACAGACTGTACAGGAGCTGAAACTGAGACACACACACAGACCATAAATGAGCTGACACTGAGATACACACGGACCACACAGGAGCTGACACTGAGACAAACACACGGACCATACAGGAGCTGTCACTGAGACACAAACACACAGACTGTACAGGAGCTGACACTGCAACACACATTCGGACTGTACAGGAGCTGACACTGAGACACACACTCGGGCCATATAGGAGATGACACTGAGACACATAAATGGATGCACAGGAGCTGATACTGAGACACAAACACAGACTGTACAGGAGCTGACACTGAGATACACACACAAAGACTGTACAGGAGTTGACACCAAGACACACACACACGGACCATACAGGAGCTGACACTTAGACACACACACATACTACACAGGAGCTGACACTGAGACACACACACAGACTGTACAGGAGCTGAAACTGAGACACACACACAGACCATAAATGAGCTGACACTGAGATACACACGGACCACACAGGAGCTGACACTGAGACAAACGCACGGACCATACAGGAGCTGTCACTGAGAAACAAACACACAGACTGTACAGGAGCTGACACTGGGACACACATTCGGACTGTACAGGAGCTGACACTGAGATACACATGGACCATACAGGAGCTGACACTGAGACACACAACATGGACCGTACGGGAGCTGACTCTAAGACAAACACTCACACAGTACAGCAGCTGACACTGAGAAACACACGGACTGTACAGGAGCTGAAACTGAGACACACACACGGACCATACAGGAGCTGTCACTGAGACACAAACACACAGACTGCACAGGAGCTGACACTGGGACACACATTCGGACTGTACAGGAGCTGACACTGAGATACACACGGACCATACAGGAGCTGACACTGAGACACACACCGACCGTACAGGAGCTGACACTGAGATGCAAACACATGGACCATACAGGAGCTGACACTGAGACAAACACAGACTGTACAGGAGCTGACACTGAGACACACGCTCGGGCCGTATAGGAGATGACACTGAGACAAATAAACGGATGCACAGGAGCTGACACTTAGACACAAACACAGACTGTACAGGAGCTGACACTGAGACGCACACACACAGACTGTACAGGAGTTGACACCGAGACACACACACACGGACCGTACAGGAGCAGACACTGAGACACACACACATACTGTACAGGAGCTGACACTGAGACACACACACAGACTGTACAGGAGCTGAAACTGAGACACACACACAGACCATAAATGAGCTGACACTGAGATACACACGGACCACACAGGTGCTGACACTGAAACAAACTCACGGACCATACAGGAGCTGTCACTGAGACACAAACACACAGACTGTACAGGAGCTGACACTGCGACACACATTCGGACTGTACAGGAGCTGACACTGAGACACACACTCAGGCCATATAGGAGATGACACTGAGACACATAAACGGATGCACAGGAGCTGACACTGAGACACAAACACAGACTGTACAGGAGCTGACACTGAGACACACACACAAAGACTGTACAGGAGTTGACACCAAGACACACACACACGGACCATACAGGAGCTGACACTGAGACACACAACATGGACCGTACGGGAGCTGACTCTAAGACAAACACTCACACAGTACAGCAGCTGACACTGAGAAACACACGGACTGTACAGGAGCTGAAACTGAGACACACACACGGACCATACAGGAGCTGTCACTGAGACACAAACACACAGACTGTACAGGAGCTGACACTGGGACACACATTCGGACTGTACAGGAGCTGACACTGAGATACACACGGACCATACAGGAGCTGACACTGAGACACACACCGACCGTACAGGAGCTGACACTGAGATGCAAACACATGGACCATACAGGAGCTGACACTGAGACAAACACAGACTGTACAGGAGCTGACACTGAGACACACGCTCGGGCCGTATAGGAGATGACACTGAGACAAATAAACGGATGCACAGGAGCTGACACTGAGACACAAACACAGACTGTACAGGAGCTGACACTGAGACGCACACACACAGACTGTACAGGAGTTGACACCGAGACACACACACACGGACCGTACAGGAGCAGACACTGAGACACACACACATACTGTACAGGAGCTGACACTGAGACACACACACAGACTGTACAGGGGCTGAAACTGAGACACACACACAGACCATACAGGAGCTGACACTGAGATACACACGGACCACACAGGAGCTGACACTGAAACAAACTCACGGACCATACAGGAGCTGTCACTGAGACACAAACACACAGACTGTACAGGAGCTGACACTGCGACACACATTCGGACTGTACAGGAGCTGACACTGAGACACACACTCGGGCCATATAGGAGATGACACTGAGACACATAAACGGATGCACAGGAGCTGACACTGAGAAACAAACACAGACTGTACAGGAGCTGACACTGAGACACACACACAAAGACTGTACAGGAGTTGACACCAAGACACACACACACGGACCATACAGGAGCTGACACTTAGACACACACACATACTATACAGGAGCTGACACTGAGACACACACACAGACTGTACAGGAGCTGAAACTGAGACACACACACAGACCATAAATGAGCTGACACTGAGATACACACGGACCACACAGGAGCTGACACTGAGACAAACACACGGACCATACAGGAGCTGACACTGAGACACAAACACACAGACTGTACAGGAGCTGACACTGGGACACACATTCGGACTGTACAGGAGCTGACACTGAGATACACACAGACCATACAGGAGCTGACACTGAGACACACACCGACCGTACAGGAGCTGACACTGAGATGCAAACACATGGACCATACAGGAGCTGACACTGAGACAAACACAGACTGTACAAGAGCTGACAGTGAGACACATGCTCGGGCCGTATGGGAGATGACACTGAGACACATAAATGGATGCACAGGAGCTGACACTGAGACACAAACACAGACTGTAAAGGAGCTGACAATGAGACACACACACACAGAACGTACAGGAGTTGACACCGAGACACACACACACACCGTACAGGACCTGACACTGAGACACATGCACAGACTGTACAGGAGCTGACACTGAGACACACACACACGGACCGTACAGGAGCTGACACTGAGACACACAAACAGACCGTACTGGAGCTGACACTGGGACACACACACAGACCTTACAGGAGCTGACACGGAGACACATACACAGACTGTACAGGAGCTAACACTGAAACACAGACAAACGGATCGTACAGGAGCTGACACTGAGACACACACGGAGGGTACAAGAGCTAACACTGAGACACACACAGATCATACAGGAGCTGACTCTGAGACACACACACTCAGACCGTACTGGAGTTGACACTGAGACACACACACACACCGTACAGGACCTGACACTGAGACACATGCACAGACTGTACAGGAGCTGACACTGAGACACACACTCACACAGTACAGCAGCTGACACTGAGACACACACACACACATGGACTGTACAGAAGCTGACACTTAGACACACAACATGGACTGTACAGGATCTCACACTGAGACACACACACAGACCCAACCGGAGCTGACTCTCAGACACACACACGGACCGTAAGGAGCTGACAATGGGACACACACACATTGTCCGTACAGGAGCTGACACTGAGACACACACACGGACCGTACAGGAGCTGACACTGAGACACACAAACAGACCGTACTGGAGCTGACACTGGGACACACACACAGACCATACAGGAGCTGACACGGAGACACATACACAGACTGTACAAATGCTGACACTGAGACACACACAAACGGATCATACAGGAGCTGACACTGAGACACACACGGAAGGTACAAGAGCTAACACTGAGACACACACAGATAATACAGGAGCTGACACTTAGGCACGCACACGGACTATACAGGAGCTGACACTGAGAAACACACAAGGACCATACAGGAACTGACACTGACACAAATACACGGACCATAAAGGAGCTGACACTGAGACACACAGACACAGACCAGACAGGAGAAAACACTGAGACACACACATTCGGACCACAAAGGAGTTGACACTGAGACACACACACACGGACCACACAGGAGCTGACACTGAGACACACACAAACGCGGACCACACAGGAGCTGACACTGTGACACACACACACACACACATGGAAAGTTCAGAAGCTGACACTGAGACACACTCACAGACTGTACAGGAGCTGACACTGAGACACATACACAGACAGTACAGGAGCTGACACTGAGACACATACACAGACTGTACAGGAGCTGACACTGAGACAAACACATGAACCGTACAGGAGCTGACACTGAGACACACACACGGACTGTACAGGAGCTGACACTGAGACAAACACATGAAACCTACAGGAGCTGACACTGAGACACACACACGGACCGTACGGGAACTGACACAGAGAAACACACACACGGAACGTACAGGAGCTGACACTGAGACACACAACATGGACCGTACGGGAGCTGACTCTAAGACAAACACTCACACAGTACAGCAGCTGACACTGAGACACACACGGACAGTACAGGAGCTGAAACTGAGACATACACACGGACTATACAGGAGCTGACACTGAGACACACACACGGACCATACAGGAGCTGTCACTGAGACACATACACATGGACCGTACAGGAGATGACACTGAGACAAACACACACGGATGGTACAGGAGCTGTCACTGAGACATAAACACACAGTCTGTACAGGAGCTGAAACTGGGACACACATTGGGACTGTACAGAAGGTGACACTGAGATACACATGGACCATACAGGAGCTGACACTGAGACACACACGGACTATACAGGAGCTGACACGGAGACACACACACGGACCATACAGGAGCTGTCACTGAGACACAAACACACAGACTGTACAGGAGCTGACACTGGGACACACATTCGGACTGTACAGGAGCTGACACTGAGATACACACGGACCATACAGGAGCTGACACTGAGACACACAACATGGACCGTACGGGAGCTGACTCTAAGACAAACACTCACACAGTACAGCAGCTGACACTGAGACACACACGGACTGTACAGGAGCTGAAACTGAGACACACAGACGGACCATACAGGAGCTGTCACTGAGGCACAAACACACAGACTGTACAGGAGCTGACACTGGGACACACATTCGGACTGTACAGGAGCTGACAGTGAGATACACACGGACCATACAGGAGCTGACACTGAGACACACACCGACCGTACAGGAGCTGACACTGAGATGCAAACACATGGACCATACAGGAGCTGACACTGAGACAAACACAGACTGTACAATTGCTGACACTGAGACACACGCTCGGGCCGTATAGGAGATGACACTGAGACACATAAACGGATGCACAGGAGCTGACACTGAGACACAAACACAGACTGTACAGGAGCTGACACTGAGACGCACACACACAGACTGTACAGGAGTTGACACCGAGACACACACACACGGACCGTACAGCAGCAGACACTGAGACACACACACATACTGTACAGGAGCTGACACTGAGACACACACACAGACTGTACAGGAGCTGAAACTGAGACACACACACAGACCATAAATGAGCTGACACTGAGATACACACGGACCACACAGGAGCTGACACTGAGACAAACACACGGACCATACAGGAGCTGTCACTGAGACACAAACACACAGACTGTACAGGAGCTGACACTGCAACACACATTCGGACTGTACAGGAGCTGACACTGAGACACACACTCGGGCCATATAGGAGATGACACTGAGACACATAAATGGATGCACAGGAGCTGATACTGAGACACAAACACAGACTGTACAGGAGCTGACACTGAGATACACACACAAAGACTGTACAGGAGTTGACACCAAGACACACACACACGGACCATACAGGAGCTGACACTTAGACACACACACATACTACACAGGAGCTGACACTGAGACACACACACAGACTGTACAGGAGCTGAAACTGAGACACACACACAGACCATAAATGAGCTGACACTGAGATACACACGGACCACACAGGAGCTGACACTGAGACAAACGCACGGACCATACAGGAGCTGTCACTGAGAAACAAACACACAGACTGTAGAGGAGCTGACACTGGGACACACATTCGGACTGTACAGGAGCTGACACTGAGATACACATGGACCATACAGGAGCTGACACTGAGACACACAACATGGACCGTACGGGAGCTGACTCTAAGACAAACACTCACACAGTACAGCAGCTGACACTGAGAAACACACGGACTGTACAGGAGCTGAAACTGAGACACACACACGGACCATACAGGAGCTGTCACTGAGACACAAACACACAGACTGCACAGGAGCTGACACTGGGACACACATTCGGACTGTACAGGAGCTGACACTGAGATACACACGGACCATACAGGAGCTGACACTGAGACACACACCGACCGTACAGGAGCTGACACTGAGATGCAAACACATGGACCATACAGGAGCTGACACTGAGACAAACACAGACTGTACAGGAGCTGACACTGAGACACACGCTCGGGCCGTATAGGAGATGACACTGAGACAAATAAACGGATGCACAGGAGCTGACACTTAGACACAAACACAGACTGTACAGGAGCTGACACTGAGACGCACACACACAGACTGTACAGGAGTTGACACCGAGACACACACACACGGACCGTACAGGAGCAGACACTGAGACACACACACATACTGTACAGGAGCTGACACTGAGACACACACACAGACTGTACAGGAGCTGAAACTGAGACACACACACAGACCATAAATGAGCTGACACTGAGATACACACGGACCACACAGGTGCTGACACTGAAACAAACTCACGGACCATACAGGAGCTGTCACTGAGACACAAACACACAGACTGTACAGGAGCTGACACTGCGACACACATTCGGACTGTACAGGAGCTGACACTGAGACACACACTCAGGCCATATAGGAGATGACACTGAGACACATAAACGGATGCACAGGAGCTGACACTGAGACACAAACACAGACTGTACAGGAGCTGACACTGAGACACACACACAAAGACTGTACAGGAGTTGACACCAAGACACACACACACGGACCATACAGGAGCTGACACTGAGACACACAACATGGACCGTACGGGAGCTGACTCTAAGACAAACACTCACACAGTACAGCAGCTGACACTGAGAAACACACGGACTGTACAGGAGCTGAAACTGAGACACACACACGGACCATACAGGAGCTGTCACTGAGACACAAACACACAGACTGTACAGGAGCTGACACTGGGACACACATTCGGACTGTACAGGAGCTGACACTGAGATACACACGGACCATACAGGAGCTGACACTGAGACACACACCGACCGTACAGGAGCTGACACTGAGATGCAAACACATGGACCATACAGGAGCTGACACTGAGACAAACACAGACTGTACAGGAGCTGACACTGAGACACACGCTCGGGCCGTATAGGAGATGACACTGAGACAAATAAACGGATGCACAGGAGCTGACACTGAGACACAAACACAGACTGTACAGGAGCTGACACTGAGACGCACACACACAGACTGTACAGGAGTTGACACCGAGACACACACACACGGACCGTACAGGAGCAGACACTGAGACACACACACATACTGTACAGGAGCTGACACTGAGACACACACACAGACTGTACAGGGGCTGAAACTGAGACACACACACAGACCATACAGGAGCTGACACTGAGATACACACGGACCACACAGGAGCTGACACTGAAACAAACTCACGGACCATACAGGAGCTGTCACTGAGACACAAACACACAGACTGTACAGGAGCTGACACTGCGACACACATTCGGACTGTACAGGAGCTGACACTGAGACACACACTCGGGCCATATAGGAGATGACACTGAGACACATAAACGGATGCACAGGAGCTGACACTGAGAAACAAACACAGACTGTACAGGAGCTGACACTGAGACACACACACAAAGACTGTACAGGAGTTGACACCAAGACACACACACACGGACCATACAGGAGCTGACACTTAGACACACACACATACTATACAGGAGCTGACACTGAGACACACACACAGACTGTACAGGAGCTGAAACTGAGACACACACACAGACCATAAATGAGCTGACACTGAGATACACACGGACCACACAGGAGCTGACACTGAGACAAACACACGGACCATACAGGAGCTGACACTGAGACACAAACACACAGACTGTACAGGAGCTGACACTGGGACACACATTCGGACTGTACAGGAGCTGACACTGAGATACACACAGACCATACAGGAGCTGACACTGAGACACACACCGACCGTACAGGAGCTGACACTGAGATGCAAACACATGGACCATACAGGAGCTGACACTGAGACAAACACAGACTGTACAAGAGCTGACAGTGAGACACATGCTCGGGCCGTATGGGAGATGACACTGAGACACATAAATGGATGCACAGGAGCTGACACTGAGACACAAACACAGACTGTAAAGGAGCTGACAATGAGACACACACACACAGAACGTACAGGAGTTGACACCGAGACACACACACACACCGTACAGGACCTGACACTGAGACACATGCACAGACTGTACAGGAGCTGACACTGAGACACACACACACGGACCGTACAGGAGCTGACACTGAGACACACAAACAGACCGTACTGGAGCTGACACTGGGACACACACACAGACCTTACAGGAGCTGACACGGAGACACATACACAGACTGTACAGGAGCTAACACTGAAACACAGACAAACGGATCGTACAGGAGCTGACACTGAGACACACACGGAGGGTACAAGAGCTAACACTGAGACACACACAGATCATACAGGAGTTGACACTGAGACACACACACACACCGTACAGGACCTGACACTGAGACACATGCACAGACTGTACAGGAGCTGACACTGAGACACACACTCACACAGTACAGCAGCTGACACTGAGACACACACACACACATGGACTGTACAGAAGCTGACACTTAGACACACAACATGGACTGTACAGGATCTCACACTGAGACACACACACAGACCCAACCGGAGCTGACTCTCAGACACACACACGGACCGTAAGGAGCTGACAATGGGACACACACACATTGTCCGTACAGGAGCTGACACTGAGACACACACACGGACCGTACAGGAGCTGACACTGAGACACACAAACAGACCGTACTGGAGCTGACACTGGGACACACACACAGACCATACAGGAGCTGACACGGAGACACATACACAGACTGTACAAATGCTGACACTGAGACACACACAAACGGATCATACAGGAGCTGACACTGAGACACACACGGAAGGTACAAGAGCTAACACTGAGACACACACAGATAATACAGGAGCTGACACTTAGGCACGCACACGGACTATACAGGAGCTGACACTGAGAAACACACAAGGACCATACAGGAACTGACACTGACACAAATACACGGACCATAAAGGAGCTGACACTGAGACACACAGACACAGACCAGACAGGAGAAAACACTGAGACACACACATTCGGACCACAAAGGAGTTGACACTGAGACACACACACACGGACCACACAGGAGCTGACACTGAGACACACACAAACGCGGACCACACAGGAGCTGACACTGTGACACACACACACACACACATGGAAAGTTCAGAAGCTGACACTGAGACACACTCACAGACTGTACAGGAGCTGACACTGAGACACATACACAGACAGTACAGGAGCTGACACTGAGACACATACACAGACTGTACAGGAGCTGACACGGAGACATGCACACACAGATTGTACAGGAGCTGACACTGGGACACACATTGGGACTGTACAGGAGCTGACACTGAGATACACACGGACCATACAGGAGCTGACACTGAGACACACACCGACCGTACAGGAGCTGACACTGAGATGCAAACACATGGACCATACCGGAGCTGACACTGAGACAAAAACGGACTGTACAGGAGCTGACACTCAGACACACGCTCGGGCCGTATAGGAGATGACACTGAGACACATACACGGATGCACAGGAGCTGACACTGAGACACAAACACAGACTGTACAGGAGCTGACACTGAGACACACACTGCGACTGTACAGGAGCTGACACTGAGACACACACGGACCATACAGGAGCTGACACTGAGACACATACACATGAACCATTAAGGAGCTGACACTGAGACACACGATCGGGCAGTATAGGAGATGAAACTGAGACACATACACGAATGCACAGGAGCTGACACTGAGACACACACAAACAGACTGTACGGGAGTTGACACCGAGACACACACACACACCGTACAGGACCTGACACTGAGACACATGCACAGACTGTACTGGAGCTGACACTGAGACACACACACACGGACCATACAGGAGCTGACCCTGAGACACACACGGACTGTACAGGAGCTGAAACTGAGGCAGACACACGGACCCTACAGGAGCTGACACTGAGACACTTAAACGGATGCACAGGAGCTGACACTGAGACACAAACACAGACTGTACAGGAGCTGACACTGAGATGCACACACCGACTGTACAGGAGTTGACAACGAGACACACACACACGGGCCGTACAGGACCTGACACTGAGACACATGCACAGACTTTACAGGAGCTGGCAATGAGACACACACACACGGACCGTACAGGAGCTGACACTGAGACACACACGGACTGTACAGGAGCTGAAACTGAGACAGACACACGGACCCTACAGGACCTGACACTGAGACACATGCACAGACTTTACAGGAGCTGGCACTGAGACACACACACACGGACCGTACAGGAGCTGACACTGAGACACACACGGACTGTACAGGAGCTGAAACTGAGACAGACACACGGACCCTACAGGAGCTGACACTGAGACACACATGGACTGTACAGCAGCTGAAACTGAGACACACACACGGACCATACAGGAGCTGACACTGAGACATACACACGGACCATACAGGAGCTGTCACTGAGAACATACACATGGAGCGTACAGGAGCTGACACTGAGACAAACACACACGGACCGTACAGGAGCTGTCACTGAGACACAAACACACAGACTGTACAGGAGCTGACACTGGGACACACATTCGGACTGTACAGGAGCTGACACTGAGATGCAAACACATGGACCATACAGGAGCTGACACTGAGACAAACACAGACTGTACAGGAGCTGACACTGAGACACATGCTTGGGCCATATAGGAGATGACACTGAGACACATAAACGAATGCACAGGAGCTGACACTGAGACACAAATACAGACTGTACAGGAGCTGACACTGAGACGCACACACACAGATTGTACAGGAGTTGACACCGAGACACACACACATAATGTACAGGAGCTGACACTGAGACACACTCACAGACTGTACAGGAGCAGAAACTGAGACACACATACAGACCATAAATGAGCTGACACTGAGATACACACAGAACACGCAGGAGCTGACACTGAGAAAAACACACGGACAATACAGGAGCTGTCACTGAGACACAAACACACAGACTGTACAGGAGCTGACACTGGGACACACATTCGGACTGTGCAGGAGCTGACACTGAGATACACACGGACCATACAGGAGCTGACACTGAGACACACACAGACCGTACAGGAGCTGACACTGAGATGCAAACACATGTACCATACAGGAGCTAACACTGAGACAAACACAGACTGTACAGGAACTGACACTGAGACACACACTCGGGCAATATAGGAGATGACACTGAGACACATAAACGAATGCACAAGAGCTGACACTGAGACACAAATACAGACTGTACAGGAGCTGACACTGCGACACACATTCGGACTGTACAGGAGCTGACACTGAGACACACACTCAGGCCATATAGGAGATGACACTGAGACACATAAACGGATGCACAGGAGCTGACACTGAGACACAAACACAGACTGTACAGGAGCTGACACTGAGACACACACACAAAGACTGTACAGGAGTTGACACCAAGACACACACACACGGACCATACAGGAGCTGACACTGAGACACACAACATGGACCGTACGGGAGCTGACTCTAAGACAAACACTCACACAGTACAGCAGCTGACACTGAGAAACACACGGACTGTACAGGAGCTGAAACTGAGACACACACACGGACCATACAGGAGCTGTCACTGAGACACAAACACACAGACTGTACAGGAGCTGACACTGGGACACACATTCGGACTGTACAGGAGCTGACACTGAGATACACACGGACCATACAGGAGCTGACACTGAGACACACACCGACCGTACAGGAGCTGACACTGAGATGCAAACACATGGACCATACAGGAGCTGACACTGAGACAAACACAGACTGTACAGGAGCTGACACTGAGACACACGCTCGGGCCGTATAGGAGATGACACTGAGACAAATAAACGGATGCACAGGAGCTGACACTGAGACACAAACACAGACTGTACAGGAGCTGACACTGAGACGCACACACACAGACTGTACAGGAGTTGACACCGAGACACACACACACGGACCGTACAGGAGCAGACACTGAGACACACACACATACTGTACAGGAGCTGACACTGAGACACACACACAGACTGTACAGGGGCTGAAACTGAGACACACACACAGACCATACAGGAGCTGACACTGAGATACACACGGACCACACAGGAGCTGACACTGAAACAAACTCACGGACCATACAGGAGCTGTCACTGAGACACAAACACACAGACTGTACAGGAGCTGACACTGCGACACACATTCGGACTGTACAGGAGCTGACACTGAGACACACACTCGGGCCATATAGGAGATGACACTGAGACACATAAACGGATGCACAGGAGCTGACACTGAGAAACAAACACAGACTGTACAGGAGCTGACACTGAGACACACACACAAAGACTGTACAGGAGTTGACACCAAGACACACACACACGGACCATACAGGAGCTGACACTTAGACACACACACATACTATACAGGAGCTGACACTGAGACACACACACAGACTGTACAGGAGCTGAAACTGAGACACACACACAGACCATAAATGAGCTGACACTGAGATACACACGGACCACACAGGAGCTGACACTGAGACAAACACACGGACCATACAGGAGCTGACACTGAGACACAAACACACAGACTGTACAGGAGCTGACACTGGGACACACATTCGGACTGTACAGGAGCTGACACTGAGATACACACAGACCATACAGGAGCTGACACTGAGACACACACCGACCGTACAGGAGCTGACACTGAGATGCAAACACATGGACCATACAGGAGCTGACACTGAGACAAACACAGACTGTACAAGAGCTGACAGTGAGACACATGCTCGGGCCGTATGGGAGATGACACTGAGACACATAAATGGATGCACAGGAGCTGACACTGAGACACAAACACAGACTGTAAAGGAGCTGACAATGAGACACACACACACAGAACGTACAGGAGTTGACACCGAGACACACACACACACCGTACAGGACCTGACACTGAGACACATGCACAGACTGTACAGGAGCTGACACTGAGACACACACACACGGACCGTACAGGAGCTGACACTGAGACACACAAACAGACCGTACTGGAGCTGACACTGGGACACACACACAGACCTTACAGGAGCTGACACGGAGACACATACACAGACTGTACAGGAGCTAACACTGAAACACAGACAAACGGATCGTACAGGAGCTGACACTGAGACACACACGGAGGGTACAAGAGCTAACACTGAGACACACACAGATCATACAGGAGCTGACTCTGAGACACACACACTCAGACCGTACTGGAGTTGACACTGAGACACACACACACACCGTACAGGACCTGACACTGAGACACATGCACAGACTGTACAGGAGCTGACACTGAGACACACACTCACACAGTACAGCAGCTGACACTGAGACACACACACACACATGGACTGTACAGAAGCTGACACTTAGACACACAACATGGACTGTACAGGATCTCACACTGAGACACACACACAGACCCAACCGGAGCTGACTCTCAGACACACACACGGACCGTAAGGAGCTGACAATGGGACACACACACATTGTCCGTACAGGAGCTGACACTGAGACACACACTCGGGCCATATAGGAGATGACACTGAGACACATAAACGGATGCACAGGAGCTGACACTGAGAAACAAACACAGACTGTACAGGAGCTGACACTGAGACACACACACAAAGACTGTACAGGAGTTGACACCAAGACACACACACACGGACCATACAGGAGCTGACACTTAGACACACACACATACTATACTGGAGCTGACACTGAGACACACACACAGACTGTACAGGAGCTGAAACTGAGACACACACACAGACCATAAATGAGCTGACACTGAGATACACACGGACCACACAGGAGCTGACACTGAGACAAACACACGGACCATACAGGAGCTGACACTGAGACACAAACACACAGACTGTACAGGAGCTGACACTGGGACACACATTCGGACTGTACAGGAGCTGACACTGAGATACACACAGACCATACAGGAGCTGACACTGAGACACACACCGACCGTACAGGAGCTGACACTGAGATGCAAACACATGGACCATACAGGAGCTGACACTGAGACAAACACAGACTGTACAAGAGCTGACAGTGAGACACATGCTCGGGCCGTATGGGAGATGACACTGAGACACATAAATGGATGCACAGGAGCTGACACTGAGACACAAACACAGACTGTAAAGGAGCTGACAATGAGACACACACACACAGAACGTACAGGAGTTGACACCGAGACACACACACACACCGTACAGGACCTGACACTGAGACACATGCACAGACTGTACAGGAGCTGACACTGAGACACACACACACGGACCGTACAGGAGCTGACACTGAGACACACAAACAGACCGTACTGGAGCTGACACTGGGACACACACACAGACCTTACAGGAGCTGACACGGAGACACATACACAGACTGTACAGGAGCTAACACTGAAACACAGACAAACGGATCGTACAGGAGCTGACACTGAGACACACACGGAGGGTACAAGAGCTAACACTGAGACACACACAGATCATACAGGAGCTGACTCTGAGACACACACACTCAGACCGTACTGGAGTTGACACTGAGACACACACACACACCGTACAGGACCTGACACTGAGACACATGCACAGACTGTACAGGAGCTGACACTGAGACACACACTCACACAGTACAGCAGCTGACACTGAGACACACACACACACATGGACTGTACAGAAGCTGACACTTAGACACACAACATGGACTGTACAGGATCTCACACTGAGACACACACACAGACCCAACCGGAGCTGACTCTCAGACACACACACGGACCGTAAGGAGCTGACAATGGGACACACACACATTGTCCGTACAGGAGCTGACACTGAGACACACACACGGACCGTACAGGAGCTGACACTGAGACACACAAACAGACCGTACTGGAGCTGACACTGGGACACACACACAGACCATACAGGAGCTGACACGGAGACACATACACAGACTGTACAAATGCTGACACTGAGACACACACAAACGGATCATACAGGAGCTGACACTGAGACACACACGGAAGGTACAAGAGCTAACACTGAGACACACACAGATAATACAGGAGCTGACACTTAGGCACGCACACGGACTATACAGGAGCTGACACTGAGAAACACACAAGGACCATACAGGAACTGACACTGACACAAATACACGGACCATAAAGGAGCTGACACTGAGACACACAGACACAGACCAGACAGGAGAAAACACTGAGACACACACATTCGGACCACAAAGGAGTTGACACTGAGACACACACACACGGACCACACAGGAGCTGACACTGAGACACACACAAACGCGGACCACACAGGAGCTGACACTGTGACACACACACACACACACATGGAAAGTTCAGAAGCTGACACTGAGACACACTCACAGACTGTACAGGAGCTGACACTGAGACACATACACAGACAGTACAGGAGCTGACACTGAGACACATACACAGACTGTACAGGAGCTGACACGGAGACATGCACACACAGATTGTACAGGAGCTGACACTGGGACACACATTGGGACTGTACAGGAGCTGACACTGAGATACACACGGACCATACAGGAGCTGACACTGAGACACACACCGACCGTACAGGAGCTGACACTGAGATGCAAACACATGGACCATACCGGAGCTGACACTGAGACAAAAACGGACTGTACAGGAGCTGACACTCAGACACACGCTCGGGCCGTATAGGAGATGACACTGAGACACATACACGGATGCACAGGAGCTGACACTGAGACACAAACACAGACTGTACAGGAGCTGACACTGAGACACACACTGCGACTGTACAGGAGCTGACACTGAGACACACACGGACCATACAGGAGCTGACACTGAGACACATACACATGAACCATTAAGGAGCTGACACTGAGACAAACGATCGGGCAGTATAGGAGATGAAACTGAGACACATACACGGATGCACAGGAGCTGACACTGAGACACACACAAACAGACTGTACGGGAGTTGACACCGAGACACACACACACACCGTACAGGACCTGACACTGAGACACATGCACAGACTGTACTGGAGCTGACACTGAGACACACACACACGGACCATACAGGAGCTGACCCTGAGACACACACGGACTGTACAGGAGCTGAAACTGAGGCAGACACACGGACCCTACAGGAGCTGACACTGAGACACTTAAACGGATGCACAGGAGCTGACACTGAGACACAAACACAGACTGTACAGGAGCTGACACTGAGATGCACACACCGACTGTACAGGAGTTGACAACGAGACACACACACACGGGCCGTACAGGACCTGACACTGAGACACATGCACAGACTTTACAGGAGCTGGCAATGAGACACACACACACGGACCGTACAGGAGCTGACACTGAGACACACACGGACTGTACAGGAGCTGAAACTGAGACAGACACACGGACCCTACAGGACCTGACACTGAGACACATGCACAGACTTTACAGGAGCTGGCACTGAGACACACACACACGGACCGTACAGGAGCTGACACTGAGACACACACGGACTGTACAGGAGCTGAAACTGAGACAGACACACGGACCCTACAGGAGCTGACACTGAGACACACATGGACTGTACAGCAGCTGAAACTGAGACACACACACGGACCATACAGGAGCTGACACTGAGACATACACACGGACCATACAGGAGCTGTCACTGAGAACATACACATGGAGCGTACAGGAGCTGACACTGAGACAAACACACACGGACCGTACAGGAGCTGTCACTGAGACACAAACACACAGACTGTACAGGAGCTGACACTGGGACACACATTCGGACTGTACAGGAGCTGACACTGAGATGCAAACACATGGACCATACAGGAGCTGACACTGAGACAAACACAGACTGTACAGGAGCTGACACTGAGACACATGCTTGGGCCATATAGGAGATGACACTGAGACACATAAACGAATGCACAGGAGCTGACACTGAGACACAAATACAGACTGTACAGGAGCTGACACTGAGACGCACACACACAGATTGTACAGGAGTTGACACTGAGACACACACACATAATGTACAGGAGCTGACACTGAGACACACTCACAGACTGTACAGGAGCAGAAACTGAGACACACATACAGACCATAAATGAGCTGACACTGAGATACACACAGAACACGCAGGAGCTGACACTGAGAAAAACACACGGACAATACAGGAGCTGTCACTGAGACACAAACACACAGACTGTACAGGAGCTGACACTGGGACACACATTCGGACTGTGCAGGAGCTGACACTGAGATACACACGGACCATACAGGAGCTGACACTGAGACACACACAGACCGTACAGGAGCTGACACTGAGATGCAAACACATGTACCATACAGGAGCTAACACTGAGACAAACACAGACTGTACAGGAACTGACACTGAGACACACGCTCGGGCAATATAGGAGATGACACTGAGACACATAAACGAATGCACAAGAGCTGACACTGAGACACAAATACAGACTGTACAGGAGCTGACACTGAGACGCACACACACAGAATGTACAGGAGTTGACACCGAGACACACACACACACCGTACAGGAGCTGACACTAAGACACACACACACGGACCCTACAGGAGCTGACACTGAGACACCCGCGGACTGTACAGGAGCTGAAACTAAGACAGACACACGGACCCTACAGGAGCTGACACTGAGACAGACAAGGACTGTACAGGAGCTGAAACCGAGACACACACACGGACCATACAGGATCTGACGCTGAGACACACACACGGACCATACAGGAGCTGTCACTGAGACACATACACATGGACCGTACAGGAGCAGACACTGAGACAAACACACAAGGACCGTACAGGAGCTGTCAGTGAGACACAAACACACAGACTGTACAGGAGCTGACACTGGGACACACATTGGGACTGTACAGGAGCTGACAGTGAGATACACACGGACCATACAGGAGCTGACACTGAGACACACACCGACCGTACAGGAGCTGACACTGAGATGCAAACACATGGACCATACATGAGCTGACACTGAGACAAACACAGACTGTACAGGAGCTGACACTGAGACACAAGCTCGGGCCGTATTGGAGATGACACTGAGACACATAAACGGATGCACAGGAGCTGACACTGAGACACAAACACAGACTGTACAGGAGCTGACACTGAGACACACGCTCGGGCCGTATAGGAGATGACACTGAGGCAAATAAAAGGATGCACAGGAGCTGACACTGAGACACAAACACAGACTGTACAGGAGCTGACAATGAGACACACACACACAGACTGTACAGGAGTTGACACCGAGACACACACACACACCGTACAGGACCTGACACTGAGACACATGCACAGACTGTACAGGAGCTGACACTGAGACACACACACACGGACCGTACAGGAGCTGACACTGAGACCCACAAACAGACCGTACTGGAGCTGACACTGGGACACACACACAGACCTTACAGGAGCTGACACTGAGGCACATACACAGACTGTACAGGAGCTAACACTTAGACACACACAAACCGATCGTACAGGAGCTGACACTGAGACACACACAGAAGGTACAAGAGCTAACACTGAGACACACACAGATCATACAGGAGCTGACTCTGAGACACACACACACAGACCGTACAGGAGTTGACACCGAGACACACACACACACCGTACAGGACCTGACACTGAGACACATGCACAGACTGTACAGGAGCTGACACTGAGACACACACTCACACAGTACAGCAGCTGACACTGAGACACACACACACACACGGACTGTACAGAAGCTGACACTTAGACACACAAAATGGACTGTACAGGATCTCACACTGAGACACACACACAGACCCAACCGGAGCTGACTCTCAGACACACACACGGACCGTAAGGAGCTGACAATGGGACACACACACATTGTCCGTACAGGAGCTGACACTGAGACACACACACGGACCGTACAGGAGCTGACACTGAGACACACAAACAGACCGTACTGGAGCTGACACTGGGACACACACACAGACCATACAGGAGCTGACACTGAGACACATACACAGACTGTACAAATGCTGACACTGAGACACACACAAACGGATCATACAGGAGCTGACACTGAGACACACACGGAAGGTACAAGAGCTAACACTGAGACACACACAGATAATACAGGAGCTGACACTTAGGCACGCAAACGGACTATACAGGAGCTGACACTGAGAAACACACAAGGACCATACAGGAACTGACACTGACACAAATACACAGACCATAAAGGAGCTGACACTGAGACACACAGACACGGACCAGACAGGAGAAAACACTGAGACACAGACATTCGGACCACAAAGGAGTTGACACTGAGACACACACACACGGACCACACAGGAGCTGACACTGAGACACACACAAACGCGGACCACACAGGAGCTGACACTGTGACACACACACACACACACACACGGAAAGTTCAGAAGCTGACACTGAGACACACTCACGGACTGTACAGGAGCTGACACTGAGACACATACACAGACAGTACAGGAGCTGACACTGAGACACATACACAGACTGTACAGGAGCTGACACGGAGACACACACACACAGATTGTACAGGAGCTGACACTGGGACACACATTGGGACTGCACAGGAGCTGACACTGAGATACACACGGACCATAGAGGAGCTGACACTGAGACACACACCGACCGTACAGGAGCTGACACTGAGATGCAAACACATGGACCATACCGGAGCTGACACTGAGACAAAAACGGACTGTACAGGAGCTGACACTCAGACACACGCTCGGGCCGTATAGGAGATGACACTGAGACACATACACGGATGCACAGGAGCTGACACTGAGACACAAACACAGACTGTACAGGAGCTGACACTGAGACACACACTGCGACTGTACAGGAGCTGACACTGAGATACACACGGACCATACAGGAGCTGACACTGAGATGCAAACACGGACTGTTCAGGAGCTGAAAGTGAGACACACGCTTGGGATGTACAGGAGTTGACACCGAGATACACACACATACCGTACAGGACCTGACACTGAGACACATGCACAGACTGTACAGGAGCTGACACTGAGACAAACACACACGGACCTTACAGGAGCTGACACTGAGACACACACGGACTGTAAAGGAGCTGAAACTGAGACACACACACAGACCATACAGGAGCTGACAATGAGACACACACACGGACCATACAGGAGCTGTCACTGAGACACATACACATGGACCGTACAGGAGCTGACACTGAGACAAACACTCACGGAACGTACAGGAGCTGACACTGAGATACACACACGGACCATACAGGATCTGACACTGAGGCTCACACATGGACCATACAGGAACTGACACTGAGACACACAAACGGACAGTACAGGAGCAGACTCTGAGACACACACACGGACCGTACAAGAGCTGACACTGAGACGCACACATACAGACTGTACAGGAGCTGACACTGAGACAAACACACATGGACCGTACAGGAGCTGACACTGAGACACACACACATACTGTACAGGAGCCGACACTGAGACACACACACAGACTGTACAGGAGCTGAAAGTGAGACACACACACAGACCATACATGAGCGGACAATGAGACACACACACGGACCTTACAGGAGCTGACACTGAGACACACACACGGACCGTACAGGAGCTGACACTGAGACACACACACAGACCGCACAGGAGCTGACACTGAGAAACACACATAGACCGAAAAGGAGCTGACACTGAGACACACAAACAGACCATAAATGAGCTGACACTGAGATACACACGGACCACACAGGAGCTGACACTGAGACAAACACAGGGACAATACAGGAGCTGTCACTGAGACACAAACACACAGACTGTACAGGAGCTGACACTGGGACACACATTCGGACTGTACAGGAGCTGACACTGAGATACACACGGACCATACAGGAGCTGACACTGAGACACACACCGACCGTACAGGAGCTGACACTGAGAAGCAAACACATGGACCATACAGGAGCTGACACTGAGACAAACAAAGACTGTACAGGAGCTGACAGTCAGACACACACACAGACCGTACAGGAGCTGACACTGAGAAACACACATAGACCGAACAGGAGCTGACACTGAGACACACACACAGACCGTACAGGAACTGACACTGAGACACTCTCACAGACCGTACAGGAGCTGACACTGAGACACACTCATGGACTGAACAGGAGCAGACACTGAGACACACACACAGACAGTACAGGAGCTGACACTGAGATACACACGGACCATACAGGAGCTGACACTGAGGCACACACCGACCGTACAGGAGCTGACACTGAGATGCAAACACATGGACCATACCGGAGCTGACACTGAGACAAAAACGGACTGTACAGGAGCTGACACTCAGACACACGCTCGGACCATATAGGAGATGACACTGAGACACATACACGGATGCACAGGAGCTGACACTGAGACACAAACACAGACTGTACAGGAGCTGACACTGAGACACACACTGCGACTGTACAGGAGCTGACACTGAGATACACACGGACCATACAGGAGCTGACACTGAGGCACACACCGACCGTACAGGAGCTGACACTGAGATGCAAACACATGGACCATACAGGAGCTGACACTGAGACAAACAGGACTGTTCAGGAGCTGACAGTGAGACACACGCTTGGGCTGTACAGGAGTTGACACCGAGATACACACACATACCGTACAGGAGCTGACACTGAGACAAACACACACGGACCTTACAGGAGCTGACACTGAGACACACACGGACTGTACAGGAGCTGAAACTGAGACACACACACGGACCATACAGGAGCTGACAATGAGACACACACACGGACCATACAGGAGCTGTCACTGAGACACATACACATGGACCGTACAGGAGCTGACACTGAGACAAACACTCAAGGAACGTACAGGAGCTGACACTGAGATACACACACGGACCATACAGGATCTGACACTGAGGCTCACACATGGACCATACAGGAACTGACACTGAGACACACAAACGGACAGTACAGGAGCAGACACTGAGACACACACATGGACCATACAAGAGCTGACACTGAGAACATACACATGGAGCGTACAGGAGCTGTCACTGAGACAAACACACACGGACCGTACAGGAGCTGTCACTGAGACACAAACACACAGACTGTACAGGAGCTGACACTGGGACACACATTCGGACTGTACAGGAGCTGACACTGAGATGCAAACACATGGACCATACAGGAGCTGATACTGAGACAAACACAGACTGTACAGGAGCTGACACTGAGACACATGCACGGGCCATATAGGAGATGACACTGAGACACATAAACGAATGCACAGGAGCTGACACTGAGACACAAATACAGACTGTACAGGAGCTGACACTGAGACGCACACACACAGATTGTACAGGAGTTGACACCGAGACACACACACATAATGTACAGGAGCTGACACTGAGACACACTCACAGACTGTACAGGAGCTGAAACTGAGACACACATACAGACCATAAATGAGCTGACACTGAGATACACACAGAACATGCAGGAGCTGACACTGAGAAAAACACACGGACAATACAGGAGCTGTCACTGAGACACAAACACACAGACTGTACAGGAGCTGACACTGGGACACACATTCGGACTGTGCAGGAGCTGACACTGAGATACACACGGATCATACAGGAGCTGACACTGAGACACACACAGACCGTACAGGAGCTGACACTGAGATGCAAACACATGTACCATTCAGGAGCTGACACTGAGACAAACACAGACTGTACAGGAACTGACACTGAGACACACGCTCGGGCAATATAGGAGATGACACTGAGACACATAAACGAATGCACAAGAGCTGACACTGAGACACAAATACAGACTGTACAGGAGCTGACACTGAGACGCACACTAACAGATTGTACAGGAGTTGACACCGAGACACACACACACACCGTACAGGAGCTGACACTAAGACACACACACACGGACCCTACAGGAGCTGACACTGAGACACCCGCGGACTGTACAGGAGCTGAAACTGAGACAGACACACGGACCCTACAGGAGCAGACACTGAGACAGACAAGGACTGTACAGGAGCTGAAACTGAGACACATACACATGGACCGTACAGGAGCAGACACTGAGACAAACACACAAGGACCGTACAGGAGCTGTCAGTGAGACACAAACACACAGACTGTACAGGAGCTGACACTGGGACACACATTCGGACTGTACAGGAGCTGACAGTGAGATACACACGGACCATACAGGAGCTGACACTGAGACACACACCGACCGTACAGGAGCTGACACTGAGATGCAAACACATGGACCATACAGGAGCTGACACTGAGACAAACACAGACTGTACAGGAGCTGACACTGAGACACACGCTCGGGCCGTATAGGAGATGACACTGAGACACATAAACGGATGCACAGGAGCTGACACTGAGACACAAACACAGACTGTACAGGAGCTGACAATGAGACACACACACACAGACTGTACAGGAGTTGACACCGAGACACACACACACACCGTACAGGACCTGACACTGAGACACATGCACAGACTGTACAGGAGCTGACACTGAGACACACACACACGGACCGTACAGGAGCTGACACTGAGACACACAAACAGACCGTACTGGAGCTGACACTGGGACACACACACAGACCTTACAGGAGCTGACACTGAGGCACATACACAGACTGTACAGGAGCTAACACTGAGACACACACAAACCGATCGTACAGGAGCTGACACTGAGACACACACAGAAGGTACAAGAGCTAACACTGTGACACACACAGATCATACAGGAGCTGACTCTGAGACACACACACACAGACCGTACAGGAGTTGACACCGAGACACACACACACACCGTACAGGACCTGACACTGAGACACATGCACAGACTGTACAGGAGCTGACACTGAGACACACACTCACACAGTACAGCAGCTGACACTGAGACACACACACACACCGACTGTACAGAAGCTGACACTTAGACACACAACATGGACTGTACAGGATCTCACACTGAGACACACACACAGACCCAACCGGAGCTGACTCTCAGACACACACACGGACCGTAAGGAGCTGACAATGGGACACACACACATTGTCCGTACAGGAGCTGACACTGAGACACACACACGGACCGTACAGGAGCTGACACTGAGACACACAAACAGACCGTACTGGAGCTGACACTGGGACACACACACAGACCATACAGGAGCTGACACTGAGACACTTACACAGACTGTACAAATGCTGACACTGAGACACACACAAACGGATCATACAGGAGCTGACACTGAGACACACACGGAAGGTACAAGAGCTAACACTGAGACACACACAGATAATACAGGAGCTGACACTTAGGCACGCAAACGGACTATACAGGAGCTGACACTGAGAAACACACGAGGACCATACAGGAACTGACACTGACACAAATACACAGACCATAAAGGAGCTGACACTGAGACACACAGACACGGACCAGACAGGAGAAAACACTGAGACACACACATTCGGACCACAAAGGAGTTGACACTGAGACACACACACACGGACCACACAGGAGCTGACACTGAGACACACACAAACGCGGACCACACAGGAGCTGACACTGTGACACACACACACACACACACACGGAAAGTTCAGAAGCTGACACTGAGACACACTCACGGACTGTACAGGAGCTGACACTGAGACACATACACAGACAGTACAGGGGCTGACACTGAGACACATACACAGACTGTACAGGAGCTGACACTGAGACAAAAACGGACTGTACAGGAGCTGACACTCAGACACACGCTCGGGCCGTATAGGAGATGACACTGAGACACATACACGGATGCACAGGAGCTGACACTGAGACACAAAGACAGACTGTACAGGAGCTGACACTGAGACACACACTGCGAATGTACAGGAGCTGACACTGAGATACACACGGACCATACAGGAGCTGACACTGAGGCACACACCGACCGTACAGGAGCTGAACTGAGATGCAAACACATGGACCATACAGGAGCTGACACTGAGACAAACACGGACTGTTCAGGAGCTGAAAGTGAGACACACGCTTGGGCTGTACAGGAGTTGACACCGAGATACACACACATACCGTACAGGACCTGACACTGAGACACATGCACAGACTGTACAGGAGCTGACACTGAGACAAACACACACGGACCTTACAGGAGCTGACACTGAGACACACACGGACTGTACAGGAGCTGAAACTGAGACACACACACAGACCATACAGGAGCTGACAATGAGACACACACACGGACCATACAGAAGCTGTCACTGAGACACATAAACATGGACCGTACAGGAGCTGACACTGAGACAAACACTCACGGAACGTACAGGAGCTGACACTGAGATACACACACGGACCATACAGGATCTGACACTGAGGCTCACACATGGACCATACAGGAACTGACACTGAGACACACAAACGGACAGTACAGGAGCAGACACTGAGACACACACACGGACCGTACAAGAGCTGACACTGAGACGCACACATACAGACTGTACAGGAGCTGACACTGAGACAAACACACACGGACCGTACAGGAGCTGACACTGAGACACACACACATACTGTACAGGAGCAGACACTGAGACACACACACAGACTGTACAGGAGCTGAAAGTGAGACACACACACAGACCATACATGAGCGGACAATGAGACACACACACGGACCTTACAGGAGCTGACACTGAGACACACACACGGACCGTACAGGAGCTGACACTGAGACACACACACGGACCGTACAGGAGCTGACACTGAGACACACAAACAGACCATAAATGAGCTGACACTGAGATACACACAGACCACACAGGAGCTGACACTGAGACAAACACAGGGACAATACAGGAGCTGTCAGTGAGACACAAACACACAGACTGTACAGGAGCTGACACTGGGACACACATTCGGACTGTACAGGAGCTGACACTGAGATACACACGGACCATACAGGAGCTGACACTGAGACACACAACGACCGTACAGGAGCTGACACTGAGAAGCAAACACATGGACCATACAGGAGCTGACACTGAGACAAACAAAGACTGTACAGGAGCTGACAGTCAGACACACACACAGACCGTACAGGAGCTGACACTGAGAAACACACATAGACCGAACAGGAGCTGACACTGAGACACACACACAGACCGTACAGGAACTGACACTGAGACACTCTCACAGACCGTACAGGAGCTGACACTGAGACACACTCATGGACTGAACAGGAGCAGACACTGAGACACACACACAGACAGTACAGGAGCTGACACTGAGAAACATACACAGACTGTACAGGAGCTGACACTGAGACACAAACACACAGACTGTACAGGAGCTGACACTGGGACACACATTGGGACTGTACAGGAGCTGACACTGAGACACACACGGACCATACAGGAGCTGACACTGAGACACATACACATGAACCATTAAGGAGCTGACACTGAGACACACGATCGGGCAGTATAG
Organism: Carcharodon carcharias; assembly: GCF_017639515.1. Taxonomy (NCBI): domain Eukaryota; kingdom Metazoa; phylum Chordata; class Chondrichthyes; order Lamniformes; family Lamnidae; genus Carcharodon; species Carcharodon carcharias. Next base: position 3,936,127 of record NC_054478.1, on the reverse strand, counting down.
GAGATGAAACTGAGACACATACACGGATGCACAGGAGCTGACACTGAGACACACACAAACAGACTGTACAGGAGTTGACACCGAGACACACACACACACCGTACAGGACCTGACACTGAGACACATGCACAGACTGTACAGGAGCTGACACTGAGACACACACACACGGACCCTACAGGAGCTGACACTGAGACACTTAAACGGATGCACAGGAGCTGACACTGAGACACAAACACAGACTGTACAGGAGCTGACACTGAGATGCACACACCGACTGTACAGGAGTTGACAACGAGACACACACACACGGGCCGTACAGGACCTGACACTGAGACACATGCACAGACTTTACAGGAGCTGACACTGAGACACACACACACGGACCGTACAGGAGCTGACACTGAGACACACACGGACTGTACAGGAGCTGAAACTGAGACAGACACACAGACCCTACAGGAGCTGACACTGAGACACACACGGACTGTACAGCAGCTGAAACTGAGACACACACACGGACCATACAGGAGCTGACACTGAGACATACACACGGACCATACAGGAGCTGTCACTGAGAACATACACATGGACCGTACAGGAGCTGACACTGAGACAAACACACACGGACCGTACAGGAGCTGTCACTGAGACACAAACACACAGACTGTACAGGAGCTGACACTGGGACACACATTCGGACTGTACAGGAGCTGACACTGAGATGCAAACACATGGACCCTACAGGAGCTGACACTGAGACAAACACAGACTGTACAGGAGCTGACACTGAGACACACGCTCGGGCCATATAGGAGATGAAACTGAGACACATAAACGAATGCACAGGAGCTGACACTGAGACACAAATACAGACTGTACAGGAGCTGACACTGAGACGCACACACACAGATTGTACAGGAGTTGACACCGAGACACACACACACGGACCATACAGGAGCTAACACTGAGACACACACACATAATGTACAGGAGCTGACACTGAGACACACTCACAGACTGTACAGGAGCTGAAACTGAGACACACATACAGACCATAAATGAGCTGACACTGAGATACACACAGAACACACAGGAGCTGACACTGAGAAAAACACACGGACAATACAGGAGCTGTCACTGAGACACAAACACACAGACTGTACAGGAGCTGACACTGGGACACACATTCGGAATGTGCAGGAGCTGACATTGAGATACACACGGACCATACAGGAGCTGACACTGAGACACACACCGACCGTACAGGAGCTGACACTGAGATGCAAACACATGTACCATACAGGAGCTGACACTGAGACAAACACAGACTGTACAGGAACTGACACTGAGACACAGGCTCGGGCAATATAGGAGATGACACTGAGACACATAAACGAATGCACAAGAGCTGACACTGAGACACAAATACAGACTGTACAGGAGCTGGCACTGAGACGCACACACACAGATTGTACAGGAGTTGACACCGAGACACACACACACACCGTACAGGAGCTGACACTAAGACACACAAACACGGACCCTACAGGAGCTGACACTGAGACACCCGTGGACTGTACAGGAGCTGAAACTGAGACAGACACACGGACCCTACAGGAGCTGACACTGAGACAGACAAGGACTGTACAGGAGCTGAAACTGAGACACACACACGGACCATACAGGATCTGACGCTGAGACACACACACGGACCATACAGGAGCTGTCACTGAGACACATACACATGGACCGTACAGGAGCTGACACTGGGACACACATTCGGACTGTACAGGAGCTGACAGTGAGATACACACGGACCATACAGGAGCTGACACTGAGACACACACCGACCGTACAGGAGCTGACACTGAGATGCAAACACATGGACCATACAGGAGCTGACACTGAGACAAACACAGACTGTACAGGAGCTGACACTGAGACACACGCTCGGGCCGTATAGGAGATGACACTGAGACACATAAACGGATGCACAGGAGCTGACACTGAGACACAAACACAGACTGTACAGGAGCTGACACTGAGACACACGCTCGGGCCGTATAGGAGATGACACTGAGGCACATAAAAGGATGCACAGGAGCTGACACTGAGACACAAACACAGACTGTACAGGAGCTGACAATGAGACACACACACACAGACTGTACAGGAGTTGACACCAAGACACTCACACACACCGTAAAGGACCTGACACTGAGACACATGCACAGATTGTACATGAGCTGACACTGAGACACACACACACGGACCGTACAGGAGCTGACACTGAGACACACAAACAGACCGTACTGGAGCTGACACTGGGACACACACACAGACTTTACAGGAGCTGACACGGAAACACATACACAGACTGTACAGGAGCTAACACTGAGACACACACAAACCGATCGTACAGGAGCTGACACTGAGACACACACGGAAGGTACAAGAGCTAACAGTGAGTCACACACACACAGACCGTACAGGAGTTGACACCGAGACACACACACACACCGTACAGGACCTGACACTGAGACACACACACATACTGTACAGGAGCTGTCACTGAAACACAAACACACAGACTGTACAGGAGCTGACACTGGGACACACATTCGGACTGTACAGGAGCTGACACTGAGACACACACCGACCATACAGGAGCTGACACTGAGAAGCAAACACATGGACCATACAAGAGCTGACACTGAGACAAACACAGACTGTACAGGAGCTGACACTGAGACACATGCTCAGGCCATATAGGAGATGACACTGAGACACATAAACGAATGCACAGGAGCTGACACTGAGACACAAATACAGACTGTACAGGAGCTGACAGCGAGACACACACACACGGACGGTACAGGAGCTGACACTGAGACACACACACATAATGTACATGAGCTGACACTGAGACACACACACAGACTGTACAGGAGCTGAAACTGAGACACACACACAGACCATAAATGAGCTGACTCTGAGATACACACGGAACACACAGGAGCTGACACTGAGACAAACACACGGACAATACAGGAGCTGTCACTGAGAACAAACACACAGACTGTACAGGAGCTGACACTGGGACACACATTCGGACTGTACAGGAGCTGACACTGAGATACACACGGACCATACAGGAGCTGACACTGAGACACACACCGACCGTACAGGAGCTGACTCTGAGATGCAAACACATGTACCATACACGAGCTGACACTGAGACAAACACAGACTGTACAGGAGCTGACACTGAGACACACGCTCGGGCCGTATAGGAAATGACGCTGAGGCACATAAACGGATGCACAGGAGCTGACACTGAGACACAAACACAGACTGTACAGGAGCTGACAATGAGACACACACACACAGACTGTACAGGAGTTGACACCGAGACACACACACACACCGTACAGGACCTGACACTGAGACACATGCACAGACTGTACAGGAGCTGACACTGAGACACACACACAGGGACCGTACAGGAGCTGACACTGGGACACACACACAGACCTTACAGGAGCTGACACTGAGACACATACACAGACTGTACAGGAGCTAACACTGAGACACACACAAACCGATCGGACATGAGCTGACACTGAGACACACACGGAAGGTACAAAAGCTAACACTGAGACACACACACACAGACCGTACAGGAGTTGACACCGAGACACACACACACCGTACAGGACCTGACACTGAGACACATGCACAGACTGTACAGGAGCTGACACTGAGACACACACTAACAGACCGTACAGGAGCTGACACTGAGACACACATGGACTGTACAGGAGCTGAAACTGAGACAGACACACGGACCCTACAGGAGCTGACACTGAGACAGACAAGGACTGTACAGGAGCTGAAACTGAGACACACACACGGACCATACAGGAGCTGACGCTGAGACACACACACGGACCATACAGGAGCTGTCACTGAGACACATACACATGGACCATACAGGAGCTGACACTGAGACAAACACACAAGGACCGTACAGGAGCTGTCAGTGAGACACAAACACACAGACTGTACAGGAGCTGACACTGGGACACACATTGGGACTGTACAGGAGCTGACAGTGAGATACACACGGACCATACAGGAGCGGACACTGAGACACACACCGACCATACAGGAGCTGACACTGAGATACACAGTGGGACTGTACAGGAGCTGACACTGGGACACACATTGGGACTGTACAGGAGCTGACACTGAGATACACATGGACCATACTGGAGCTGACACTGAGACACACAACGACCGTACAGGAGCTGACACTGAGATACACACAGGGTCCATACAGGAGCTGACACTGAGACACACACACATAATGTACAGGAGCTGTCACTGAGAAACAAACACACAGACTGTACAGGAGCTGACACTGGGACACACATTCGGACTGTACAGGAGCTGACACTGAGACACACACCGACCGTACAGGAGCTGACACTGAGATGCAAAGACATGGACCATACAGGAGCTGAAACTGAGACAAACACAGACTGTACAGGAGCTGACACTGAGACACATGCTCGGGCCATATAGGAGATGACACTGAGACACATAAACGAATGCACAGGAGCTGACACTGAGACACAAATACAGACTGTACAGGAGCTGACACCGAGACACACACACACGGACGGTACAGGAGCTGACACTGAGACACACACACATAATGTACAGGAGCTGACACTGAGACACACACACAAACTGTACAGGAGCTGAAACTGAGACACACATACAGACCATAAATGAGCTGACACTGAGATACACACGGAAAACACAGGAGCTGACACTGAGACAAACACACGGACAATACAGGAGCTGTCACTGAGAACAAACACTCAGACTGTACAGGAGCTGACACTGGGACTCACATTCGGACTGTACAGGAGCTGACACTGAGATACACACGGACCATACAGGAGCTGACACTGAGACACACACCGACCGTACAGGAGCTGACACTGAGATGCAAACACATGTACCATAAAGGAGCTGACACTGAGACAAACACAGACTGTACAGGAGCTGACACTGAGACACACGCTCGGGCCGTATAGGAGATGACACTGAGGCACATAAATGGATGCACAGGAGCTGACACTGAGACACAAACATAGACTGTACAGGAGCTGACAATGAGACACACACACACAGACTGTAGAGGAGTTGACACCGAGACACACACACACACCTTACAGGACCTGACACTGAGACACATTCACAGACTGTACAGGAGCTGACACTGAGACACACACACACGGACCGTACAGGAGCTGACACTGAGACACACAAACAGACCGTACTGGAGCTGACACTGGGACACACACACAGACCTTACAGGAGCTGACACTGAGACACATACACAGACTGTACAGGAGCTAACACTGAGACACACACAAACCGATCGTACAGGAGCTGACACTGAGACACACACAGAAGGTACAAGAGATAACACTGAGACACACACACACAGACCGTACAGGAGTTGACACCGAGACACACACACACACCGTACAGGACCTGACACTGAGACACACACACATACTGTACAGGAGCTGTCACTGAAACACAAACACACAGACTGAACAGGAGCTGACATTGGGACACACATTCGGACTGTACAGGAGCTGACACTGAGACACACACCGACCGTACAGGAGCTGACACTGAGATGCAAACACATGGACCATACAAGAGCTGACACTGAGACAAACACAGACTGTACAGGAGCTGACACTGAGACACATGCTCAGGCCATATAGGAGATGACACTGAGACACATAAACGAATGCACAGGAGCTGACACTGAGACACAAATACAGACTGTACAGGAGCTGACAGCGAGACACACACACACACACGGACGGTACAGGAGCTGACACTGAGACACACACACATAATGTACAGGAGCTGACACTGAGACACACACACAGACTGTACAGGAGCTGAAACTGAGACACACACACAGACCATAAATGAGCTGACTCTGAGATACACACGGAACACACAGGAGCTGACACTGAGACAAACACACGGACAATACAGGAGCTGTCACTGAGAACAAACACACAGACTGTACAGGAGCTGACACTGGGACACACATTCGGACTGTACAGGAGCTGACACTGAGATACACACGGACCATACAGGAGCTGACACTGAGACACACACCGACCGTACAGGAGCTGACACTGAGATGCAAACACATGTACCATACAGGAGCTGACACTGAGACAAACACAGACTGTACAGGAGCTGACACTGAGACACACGCTCGGGCCGTATAGGAAATGACACTGAGGCACATAAACGGATGCACAGGAGCTGACACTGAGACACAAACACAGATTGTACAGGAGCTGACAATGAGACACACACACACAGACTGGACAGGAGTTGACACCGAGACACACACACACACCGTACAGGACCTGACACTGAGACACATGCACAGACTGTACAGGAGCTGACACTGAGACACACACACACGGACCGTACAGGAGCTGACACTGAGACACACAAACATACCGTACTGGAGCTGACACTGGGACACACACACAGACCTTACAGGAGCTGACACTGAGACACATACACAGACTGTACAGGAGCTAACACTGAGACACACACAAACCGATCGTACAGGAGCTGACACTGAGACACACACGGAAGGTACAAGAGCTAACACCGAGACACACACACACACCGTACAGGACCTGACACTGAGACACATGCACAGACTGTACAGGAGCTGACACTGAGACACACACTAACAGACCGTACAGGAGCTGACACTGAGACACACACGGACTGTACAGGAGCTGAAACTGAGACAGACACACGGACCCTACAGGAGCTGACACTGAGATAGACAAGGACTGTACAGGAGCTGAAACTGAGACACACACACGGACCATACAGGAGCTGACGCTGAGACACATACACATGGACCGTACAGGAGCTGAAACTGAGACAAACATACAAGGACCGTACAGGAGCTGTCAGTGAGACACAAACACACAGACTGTACAGGAGCTGACACTGGGACACACATTGGGACTGTACAGGAGCTGACAGTGAAATACACACGGACCATACAGGAGCCTGACACTGAGACACACACCGAACATACAGGAGCTGACACTGAGATACACATTGGGACTGTACAGGAGCTGACACTGGGACACACATTGGGACTGTACATGAGCTGACACTGAGATACACATGGACCATACAGGAGCTGACACTGAGACACACAGCGACCGTACAGGAGCTGACACTGAGATACACACAGGGTCCATACAGGAGCTGACACTGAGACACACACACATACTGTACAGGAGCTGTCACTGAGAAACAAACACACAGACTGTACAGGAGCTGACACTGGGACACACATTCGGACTGTACAGGAGCTGACACTGAGACACACACCGACCGTACAGGAGCTGACACTGAGATACAAACACATTGACCATACAGGAGCTGAAACTGAGACAAACACAGACTGTACAGGAGCTGACACCGAGACACATGCTCGGGCCATATAGGAGATGACACTGAGACACATAAACGAATGCACAGGAGCTGACACTGAGACACAAATACAGACTGTACAGGAGCTGACACCGAGACACACACACACGGACGGTACAGGAGCTGACACTGAGACACACACACATAATGTACAGGAGCTGACACTGAGACACACACACAGACTGTACAGGAGCTGAAACTGAGACACACACACAGACCATAAATGAGTTGACACTGAAATACACACGGAAAACACAGGAGCTGACACTGAGACAAACACATGGACAATACAGGAGCTGTCACTGAGAACAAACACACAGACTGTACAGGGGCTGACACTGGGACTCACATTCGGACTGTACAGGAGCTGACACTGAGATACACACGGACCATACAGGAGCTGACACTGAGACACACACCGACCGTACAGGAGCTGACACTGAGATGCAAACACATGTACCATAAAGGAGCTGACACTGAGACAAACACAGACTGTACAGGAGCTGACACTGAGACACACGCTCGGGCCGTATAGGAGATGACACTGAGGCACATAAATGGATGCACAGGAGCTGACACTGAGAGACAAACACAGACTGTACAGGAGCTGACAATGAGACACACACACACAGACTGTAAAGGAGTTGACACCGAGACACACACACACACCTTACAGGACCTGACACTGAGACACATGCACAGACTGTACAGGAGCTGACACTGAGACACACACACACGGACCGTACAGGAGCTGACACTGAGACACACAAACAGACCGTACTGGAGCTGACACTGGGACACACACACAGACCTTAAGGAGCTGACACTGAGACAAACACAGACTGTACAGGAGCTGACAGTGAGACACACGCTCGGGCTGTATAGGAGATGACACTGAGACACATAAACGGATACACAGGAGCTGACACTGAGAGACAAACACAGACTGTACAAGAGCTGACACTGAGACGCACGCACCGACTGTACAGGAGTTGACACCGAGACACACACACACGGACCGTACAGGACCTGACACTGAGAAAAAGCAGACACTGTACAGGAGCTGACACTGAGACACACAAACACGGACCGTACAGGAGCTGACACTGAGACACACACGGACTGTACAGGAGCTAAAACTGAGACAGACACACGGACCCTACAGGAGCTGACACTGAGACACACACGGACTGTACAGCAGCTGAAACTGAGACACACACACGGACCATACAGGAGCTGACACTGAGACACACACACGGACCATACAGGAGCTGTCACTGACACACATACACATGGACCATACAGGAGCTGACACTGAGACACACACACGGACCATACAGGAGCTGTCACTGAGACACATACACATGGACCGTACAGGAGCTGACACTGAGACAAACACACACGGACCGTACAGGAGCTGTCACTGAGACAAAAACACACAGACTGTACAGGAGCTGAAACTGGGACACACATTGGGACTGTACAGAAGGTGACACTGAGATACACATGGACCATACAGGAGCTGACACTGAGACACACACCGACCGTACAGGAGCTGACACTGAGATACACACGGACCATACAGGAGCTGACACTGAGACACACACACATACTGTACAGGAGCTGTCACTGAGACACAAACACACAGACGGTACAGGAGCTGACACTGGGACACACATTCGGACTGTACAGGAGCTGACACTGAGATACACACGGACCGTGCAGGAGCTGACACTGAGACACACAGCGACCGTACAGGAGCTGACACTGAGATGCAAACACATGGACCATACAGGAGCTGACACTGAGACAAACACAGACTGTACAGGAGCTGACAGTGAGACACACGCTCGGGCCGTATAGGAAATGACACTAAGACACCTAAACGGATGCACAGGAGCTGACACTGACACACACACACAGACTGTACAGGAGTTGACACCGAGACACACACACACGAACCGTACAGGAGCTGACACTGAGACACACACACATACTGTACAGGAGCTGACACTGTGACACACACACAGACTGTACAGGAGCTGAAACTGAGACACACACACAGACCATAAATGAGCTGACACTGAGATACACACGGACCACACAGGAGCTGACACTGAGACAAACACACGGACCATATAGGAGCTGTCACTGAGACACAAACACACAGACTGTACAGGAGCTGACACTGGGACACACATTCGGACTGTACAGGAGCTGACACTGAGATACACACGGACCATACAGGAGCTGACACTGAGACACACACCGACCGTACAGGAGCTGACACTGAGATGCAAACACATGGACCACACAGGAGCTGACACTGAGACACACACACGGACCATACAGGAGCTGACAGTGAGACACATACACAGACAGTACAGGAGCTAACACTGAGACACACACAAACGGATCATACAGGAGCTGACACTGAGACAAACACGGAAGGTACAAGAGCTAACACTGAGACACACACACACAGACCGTAGAGGAGTTGACACCGAGACACACAAACACACCGTAAAGGACCTGACACTGAGACACATGCACAGACTGTACAGGAGCCGACACTGAGACCCACACTAACAGACCGTACAGGAGCTGTCACTGAGACACACACGGACTGTACAGGAGCTGAAACTGAGAGACACACACGGACCATACAGGAGCTGACGCTGAGACACACACATGGACCATACAGGAGCTGTCACTGAGACACATACACATGGAGCGTACAGGAGCTGACACTGGGACAAACACACAAGGACCGTACAGTAGCTGTCACTGAGACACAAACATTCAGACTGTACAGGAGCTGACACTGGGACACACATTGGGACTGTACAGGAGCTGACACTGAGATACACACGGACCATACAGGAGCTGACACTGAGACACACACCGACCATACAGGAGCTGACACTGAGATACACACGGACCATACAGGAGCTGACACTGAGACACACACACGGACCATAAAGGAGCTCTCACTGAGACACAAACACACAGACGGTACAGGAGCTGACACTGGGACAAACATTGGGACTGTACAGGAGCTGACACTGGGACAAACATTGGGACTGTACAGGAGCTGACACTGAGATACACACGGACCCTACAGGAGCTGAAACTGAGACACAAACCGACCGTACTGGAGCTGACACTGAGATGCAAACACATGGACCATACAGGAGCTGACACTGAGACAAACACAGACTGTACAGGAGCTGACACTGAGACACACGCTCGGGCAGTATAGGAGATGACACTGAGACACATACACGGATGCACAGGAGCTGACACTGAGACACAAACACAGACTGTACAGGAGCTGACAATGAGACACACACACACAGACCGTACAGGAGTTGACACCGAGACAAACACACACACTCTACAGGACCTGACACTGAGACACATGCACAGACTGTACAGGAGCTGACACTGAGACACACACACACGGACCATACAGGAGTTGACACTGAGACACCCGCGGACTGTACAGGAGCTGAAACTGAGACAGACACACAGACCCTACAGGAGCTGACACTGAGACAGACAAGGACTGTACAGGAGCTGAAACTGAGACACACACACGGACCATACAGGATCTGACGCTGAGAAACACACACGGACCATACAGGAGCTGTCACTGAGACACATACACATGGACCGTACAGGAGCTGACACTGAGACAAACACACAAGGACCGTACAGGAGCTGTCAGTGAGACACAAACACACAGACTGTACAGGAGCTGACACTGGGAGACACATTGGGACTGTACAGGAGCTGACACTGAGATACATACGCACCATACAGGAGCTGACACTGAGACACACACCGACCGTACAGCAGCTGACACTGAGATGCAAACACATGGACCATACAGGAGCTGACACTGAGACAAACACAGACTGTACAGGAGCTGACACTGAGACAAACGCTCGGGCCGTATAGGAGATGACACTGAAACACACACACATACTGTACAGGAGCTGACACTGAGACACACACACAGACTGTACAGGAGCTGAAACCGAGACACACACACAGACCATAAATGAGCTGACACTGAGATACACACGGACCACACAGGAGCTGACACTGAGACTAACACAGGGACAATACAGGAGCAGTCACTGAGACACAAACACACAGACTGTACAGGAGCTGACACTGGGACACACATTCGGACTGTACAGGAGCTGACACTGAGATACACACGGACCATACAGGAGCTGACACTGAGACACACACCGACCGTACAGGAGCTGACACTGAGATGCAAACACATGGACCATACAGGAGCTGACACTGAGACAAACACAGACTGTACAGGAGCTGACACTGAGACACACGCTCGGGCCATATAGGAGATGACACTGAGACACATAAACGGATGCACAGGAGCTGACACTGAGACACAAACACAGAGTGTACAGGAGCTGACAATGAGACGCACACAAAAAGACCGTACTGGAGCTGACACTGGGACACACACACAGTCCTTACAGGAGCTGACACTGAGACACATACACAGACTGTACAGGAGCTAGCACTGAGACACACACAAACGGATCATACAGGAGCTGACACTGAGACACACACGGAAGGTACAAGAGCTAACACTGAGACACACACACACAGACCGTAGAGGAGTTGACACCGAGACACACACACACACAGTAAAGGACCTGACACTGAGACACATGCACAGACTGTACAGGAGCTGACACTGAGACCCACACTAACAGACCGTACAGGAGCTAACACTGAGACACACACGGACTGTACAGGAGCTGAAACTGCGACAGACACACGGACCCTACAGGAGCTGACACTGAGACACACACGCACTGTAGAGGAGCTGAAACTGAGACACACACACGGACCATACAGGAGCTGCCGCTGAGACACACACACGGACCATACAGGAGCTGTCACTGAGACACATACACATGGAGCGTACAGGAGCTGACACTGGGTCAAACACACAAGGACCGTACAGAAGCTGTCACTGAGACACAAACATTCAGACTGTACAGGAGCTGACACTGGGACACAAATTGGGACTGTACAGGAGCTGACACTGAGATACACACGGACCATACAGGAGCTGACACTGAGACACACACCGACCATACAGGGGCTGACACTGAGATACACACGGACCATACAGGAGCTGACACTGAGACACACACACGGACCATACAGGAGCTGTCACTGAGACACAAACACACAGACGGTACAGGAGCTGACACTGGGACAAACATTGGGACTGTACAGGAGCTGACACTGGGACACACATTTGGACTGTACAGGAGCTGACACTGAGATACACACGGACCATACAGGAGCTGAAACTGAGACACAAACCGACCGTACAGGAGCTGACACTGAGATGCAAACACATGGACCATACAGGAGCTGACACTGAGAAAAACACAGACTGTACAGGAGCTGACACTGAGACACACGCTCGGGCAGTATAGGAGATGACACTGAGACACATACATGGATGCACAGGAGCTGACACTAAGACACCAACACACACTGTACAGGAGCTGACACTGAGACACACACATACAGACCGTACAGGAGTTGACACCGAGACACACACACACACCGTACAGGACCTGACACTGAGACACATGCACAGACTGTACAGGAGCTGACACTGAGACACACACACACGGACCCTACAGGAGCTGATACTGAGACACCCACGGACTGTACGGGAGCTGAAACTAAGACAGACACACGGACCCTACAGGAGCTGACACTGAGACAGACAAGGACTGTACAGGAGCTGAAACTGAGACACACACACGGACCATACAGGAGCTGACGCTGAGACACACACACGGACCATACAGGAGCTGTCACTGAGACACATACACATGGACCGTACAGGAGCTGACACTGAGACAAGCACACAAGGACCGTACAGGAGCTGTCAGTGAGACACAAACACACAGACTGTACAGGAGCTGACACTGGGACACACATTGGGACTGTACAGGAGCTGACAGTGAGATACACACGGACCATACAGGAGCGGACACTGAGACACACACGGACCATACAGGAGCTGACACTGAGATACACACGGACCATAAAGGAGCCGACACTGAGACACAAACACACAGACTGTACAGGAGCTGACACTGTGACACACATTCGGACTGTACAGGAGCTGACACTGGGACTCACATTGGGACTGTACAGGAGCTGACACTGAGATACACATGGACCATACAGGAGCAGACACTGAGACACACAACGACCGTACAGGAGCTGACACTGAGATACACACAGGGTCCATACAGGAGCTGACACTGAAACACACACACATACTGTACAGGAGCTGTCACTGAGATACAAACACACAGACTGTACAGGAGCTGACACTGGGACACACATTCGGACTGTACAGGAGCTGACACTGAGACACACACCGACCGTACAGGAGCTGACACTGAGAAGCAAACACATGGACCATACAGGAGCTGACTCTGAGACAAACACAGACTGTACAAGAGCTGACACTGAGAAACATTCTCGGGCCATATAGGAGATGACACTGAGACACATAAATGAATGCACAGGAGCTGACACTGAGACACAAATACAGACTGTACAGGAGCTGACACCGAGACACACACACACGGACGGTACAGGAGCTGACACTGAGACACACACACATAATGTACAGGAGCTGACACTGAGACACACACACAGACTGTACAGGAGCTGAAACTGAGACACACACACAGACCATAAATGAGCTGACACTGAGATACACACGGAACACACAGGAGCTGACACTGAGACAAACACACGGACAATACAGGAGCTGTCACTGAGAACAAACACACAGACTGTACAGGAGCTGACACTGGGACACACATTCGGACTGTACAGGAGCTGACACTGAGATACACACGGACTGTGCAGGAGCTGACACTGAGACACACAGCGACCGTACAGCAGCTGACACTGAGATGCAAACACATGGACCATACAGGAGCTGACACTGAGACAAACACAGACTGTACAGGAGCTGACAGTGAGACACACGCTCGGGCCGTATAGGAAATGACACTAAGACACCTAAACGGATGCACAGGAGCTGACACTGAGACACACACACAGACTGTACAGGAGCTGAAACTGAGACACACACACAGACCATAAATGAGCTGACACTGAGATACACACGGACCACACAGGAGCTGACACTGAGACAAACACACGGACCATATAGGAGCTGTCACTGAGACACAAACACACAGACTGTACAGGAGCTGACACTGGGACACACATTCGGACTGTACAGGAGCTGACACTGAGATACACAGGGACCATACAGGAGCTGACACTGAGACACACACCGACCGTACAGGAGCTGACACTGAGATGCAAACACATGGACCATACAGGAGCTGACACTGAGACAAACACAGACTGTACAGGAGCTGACAGTGAGACACACGCTCGGGCCATATAGAAGATGACACTGAGACACATAAACGGATGCACAGGAGCTGACACTGAGACACAAACACAGAGTGTACAGGAGATGACAATGAGACGCACACAAACAGCCCGTACTGGAGCTGACACTGGGACACACACACAGTCCTTACAGGAGCTGACACTGAGACACATACACAGACAGTACAGGAGCTAACACTGAGACACACACAAACGGATCATACAGGAGCTGACACTGAGACAAACACGGAAGGTACAAGAGCTAACACTGAGACACACACACACAGACCGTAGAGGAGTTGACACCGAGACACACAAACACACCGTAAAGGACCTGACACTGAGACACATGCACAGACTGTACAGGAGCTGACACTGAGACCCACACTAACAGACCGTACAGGAGCTGTCACTGAGACACACACGGACTGTACAGGAGCTGAAATTGAGACACACACACGGACCATACAGGAGCTGACGCTGAGACACACACATGGACCATACAGGAGCTGTCACTGAGACACATACACATGGAGCGTACAGGAGCTGACACTGGGACAAACACACAAGGACCGTACAGTAGCTGTCACTGAGACACAAACATTCAGACTGTACAGGAGCTGACACTGGGACACACATTGGGACTGTACAGGAGCTGACACTGAGATACACACGGACCATACAGGAGCTGACACTGAGACACACACCGACCATACAGGAGCTGACACTGAGATACACACGGACCATACAGGAGCTGACACTGAGACACACACATGGACCATAAAGGAGCTCTCACTGAGACACAAACACACAGACGGTACAGGAGCTGACACTGGGACAAACATTGGGACTGTACAGGAGCTGACACTGGGACACACATTGGGACTGTACAGGAGCTGACACTGAGATACACACGGACCCTACAGGAGCTGAAACTGAGACACAAACCGACCGTACTGGAGCTGACACTGAGATGCAAACACATGGACCATACAGGAGCTGACACTGAGACAAACACAGACTGTACAGGAGCTGACACTGAGACACACGCTCGGGCAGTATAGGAGATGATACTGAGACACATACACGGATGCACAGGAGCTGACACTGAGACACAAACACAGACTGTACAGGAGCTGACAATGAGACACACACACACAGACCGTACAGGAGTTGACACCGAGACACACACACACACTGTACAGGACCTGACACTGAGACACATGCACAGACTGTACAGGAGCTGACACTGAGACACACACACACGGACCCTACAGGAGCTGACACTGAGACACCCGCGGACTGTACAGGAGCTGAAACTGAGACAGACACACAGACCCTACAGGAGCTGACACTGAGAAAGACAAGGACTGTACAGGAGCTGAAACTGAGACACACACACGGACCATACAGGATCTGACGCTGAGAAACACACACGGACCATACAGGAGCTGTCACTGAGACACATACACATGGACCGTACAGGAGCTGACACTGAGACAAACACACAAGGACCGTACAGGAGCTGTCAGTGAGACACAAACACACAGACTGCACAGGAGCTGACACTGGGAGACACATTGGGACTGTACAGGAGCTGACAGTGAGATACATACGCACCATACAGGAGCTGACACTGAGACACACACCGACCGTACAGGAGCTGACACTGAGATGCAAACACATGGACCATACAGGAGCTGACACTGAGACAAACACAGACTGTACAGGAGCTGACACTGAGACACACGCTCGGGCCGTATAGGAGATGACACTGAAACACACATACATACTGTACAGGAGCTGACACTGAGACACACACGCAGACTGTACAGGAGCTGAAACTGAGACACACACACAGACCATAAATGAGCTGACACTGAGATACACACGGACCATACAGGAGCTGACACTGAGACTAACACAGGGACAATACAGGAGCAGTCACTGAGACACAAACACACAGACTGTACAGGAGCTGACACTGGGACACACATTCGGACTGTACAGGAGCTGACACTGAGATACACACGGACCATACAGGAGCTGACACTGAGACACACACCGACCGTACAGGAGCTGACACTGAGATGCAAACACATGGACCATACAGGAGCTGACACTGAGACAAACACAGACTGTACAGGAGCTGACACTGAGACACAAACACAGAGTGTACAGGAGCTGACACTGAGACACACACACATGGACCGTACAGGAGCTGACACTGAGACACACACACGTACTGTACAGGAGCTGACACTGAGACACACACACAGACTGTACAGGAGCTGACACTGAGAAACATACACAGACTGTACAGGAGCTAACACTGAGACACACACACGGACCTTACAGGAGCTGACACTGAGACACAGACACAGACCGCACAGGAGCTGACACTGAGACACACACACAGACCATAAATGAGCTGACACTGAGATACACAAGGAACACACAGGAGCTGACACTGAGACAAACACACGGACAATACAGGAGCTGTCACTGAGAACAAACACACAGACTGTACAGGAGCTGACACTGGGACACACATTCGGACTGTACAGGAGCTGACACTGAGATACACACGGACTGTGCAGGAGCTGACACTGAGACACACAGCGACCGTACAGGAGCTGACACTGAGATGCAAACACATGGACCATACAGGAGCTGACACTGAGACAAACACAGACTGTACAGGAGCTGACAGTGAGACACACGCTCGGGCCGTATAGGAAATGACACTAAGACACCTAAACGGATGCACAGGAGCTGACACTGAGACACAAACACAGACTGTACAGGAGCTGAAACTGAGACACACACACAGACCATAAATGAGCTGACACTGAGATACACACGGACCACACAGGAGCTGACACTGAGACAAACACACGGACCATATAGGAGCTGTCACTGAGACACAAACACACAGACTGTACAGGAGCTGACACTGGGACACACATTCGGACTGTACAGGAGCTGACACTGAGATACACAGGGACCATACAGGAGCTGACACTGAGACACACACCGACCGTACAGGAGCTGACACTGAGATGCAAACACATGGACCATACAGGAGCTGACACTGAGACAAACACAGACTGTACAGGAGCTGACAGTGAGACACACGCTCGGGCCATATAGGAGATGACACTGAGACACATAAACGGATGCACAGGAGCTGACACTGAGACACAAACACAGAGTGTACAGGAGATGACAATGAGACGCACACAAACAGCCCGTACTGGAGCTGACACTGGGACACACACACAGTCCTTACAGGAGCTGACACTGAGAAACATACACAGACAGTACAGGAGCTAACACTGAGACACACACAAACGGATCATACAGGAGCTGACACTGAGACAAACACGGAAGGTACAAGAGCTAACACTGAGACACACACACACAGACCGTAGAGGAGTTGACACCGAGACACACAAACACACCGTAAAGGACCTGACACTGAGACACATGCACAGACTGTACAGGAGCTGACACTGAGACCCACACTAACAGACCGTACAGGAGCTGTCACTGAGACACACACGGACTGTACAGGAGCTGAAATTGAGACACACACACGGACCATACAGGAGCTGACGCTGAGACACACACATGGACCATACAGGAGCTGTCACTGAGACACATACACATGGAGCGTACAGGAGCTGACACTGGGACAAACACACAAGGACCGTACAGTAGCTGTCACTGAGACACAAACATTCAGACTGTACAGGAGCTGACACTGGGACACACATTGGGACTGTACAGGAGCTGACACTGAGATACACACGGACCATACAGGAGCTGACACTGAGACACACACCGACCATACAGGAGCTGACACTGAGATACACACGGACCATACAGGAGCTGACACTGAGACACACACATGGACCATAAAGGAGCTCTCACTGAGACACAAACACACAGACGGTACAGGAGCTGACACTGGGACAAACATTGGGACTGTACAGGAGCTGACACTGGGACACACATTGGGACTGTACGGGAGCTGACACTGAGATACACACGGACCCTACAGGAGCTGAAACTGAGACACAAACCGACCGTACTGGAGCTGACACTGAGATGCAAACACATGGACCATACAGGAGCTGACACTGAGACAAACACAGACTGTACAGGAGCTGACACTGAGACACATGCTCGGGCAGTATAGGAGATGATACTGAGACACATACACGGATGCACAGGAGCTGACACTGAGACACAAACACAGACTGTACAGGAGCTGACAATGAGACACACACACACAGACCGTACAGGAGTTGACACCGAGACACACACACACACTGTACAGGACCTGACACTGAGACACATGCACAGACTGTACAAGAGCTGACACTGAGACACACACACACGGACCCTACAGGAGCTGACACTGAGACACCCGCGGACTGTACAGGAGCTGAAACTGAGACAGACACACAGACCCTACAGGAGCTGACACTGAGAAAGACAAGGACTGTACAGGAGCTGAAACTGAGACACACACACGGACCATACAGGATCTGACGCTGAGACACACACACGGACCATACAGGAGCTGTCACTGAGACACATACACATGGACCGTACAGGAGCTGACACTGAGACAAACACACAAGGACCGTACAGGAGCTGTCAGTGAGACACAAACACACAGACTGCACAGGAGCTGACACTGGGAGACACATTGGGACTGTACAGGAGCTGACAGTGAGATACATACGCACCATACAGGAGCTGACACTGAGACACACACCGACCGTACAGGAGCTGACACTGAGATGCAAACACATGGACCATACAGGAGCTGACACTGAGACAAACACAGACTGTACAGGAGCTGACACTGAGACACACGCTCGGGCCGTATAGGAGATGACACTGAAACACACATACATACTGTACAGGAGCTGACACTGAGACACACACACAGACTGTACAGGAGCTGAAACTGAGACACACACACAGACCATAAATGAGCTGACACTGAGATACACACGGACCACACAGGAGCTGACACTGAGACTAACACAGGGACAATACAGGAGCAGTCACTGAGACACAAACACACAGATTGTACAGGAGCTGACACTGGGACACACATTCGGACTGTACAGGAGCTGACACTGAGATACACACGGACCATACAGGAGCTGACACTGAGACACACACCGACCGTACAGGAGCTGACACTGAGATGCAAACACATGGACCATACAGGAGCTGACACTGAGACAAACACAGACTGTACAGGAGCTGACACTGAGACACACGCTCGGGCCATATAGGAGATGACACTGAGACACATAAACGGATGCACAGGAGCTGACACTGAGACACAAACACAGAGTGTACAGGAGCTGACACTGAGACACACACACATGGACCGTACAGGAGCTGACACTGAGACACACACACATACTGTACAGGAGCTGACACTGAGACACACACACAGACTGTACAGGAGCTGACACTGAGAAACATACACAGACTGTACAGGAGCTAACACTGAGACACACACACGGACCTTACAGGAGCTGACACTGAGACACAGACACAGACCGCACAGGAGCTGACACTGAGAAACACACATAGACCAAACAGGAGCTGACACTGAGACAAACACACAGACCGTACAGGAACTGACACTGAGACACTCTCACAGACTGTACAGGAGCTGTCACTGAGGCACACACACACGGACCACAGAGGAGCTGACACAGTGACACACAAACGGACCGTACAAGAGCTGACACTGAGAAACATACACAGACTGTACAGGAGCTGACACTGAGACACACTCATGGACTGAACAGGAGCTGACACTGAGACAAACACACGGACCGTACAGGAGCTGAAACTGAGAAACATACACAGACTGTACAGGAGCTGACACTGAGACACACTCATGGACTGAACAGGAGCTGACACTGAGACACACACACAGACAGTACAGGAGCTGACACTAAGAAACATACACAGACTGTACAGGAGCTGACACTGAGAAACATACACAGACTGTACAGGAGCTGACACTGAGACACACACACACAGACCGTACAGGAGTTGACACCGAGACATACACACACACTGTACAGGACCTGACACTGAGACACATGCACAGACTGTACAGGAGCTGACACTGAGACACACACACACGGACCGTACAGGAGCTGACACTGAGAAACACACGGACTGTACAGGAGCTGAAACTGAGACTGACACACGGACCCTACAGGAGCTGACTCTGAGAACACATATGGACTGTACAGGAGCTGAAACTGAGACACACACACGGACCATACAGGAGCTGACACTGAGACACACACACGGACCATACAGGCGCTGTCACTGAGACACATACACATGGACCGTACAGGAACTGACACTGAGGCAAACACACATGGGCCGTACAGGAGCTGACACTGAGATATTCACACATGGACGATAAAGGATCTGACACTGAGACACACACACGGACCATACAGGAGCTGACACTGAGACACACACACTGTCCGTACAGGAGCTGACACTGAGACACACACACAGAAGAACAGGAGCGAACACTGAGACACACAAACGAACCGTACAGGAGCTGACACTGAGACACACACAAAGAGACCATACAGGAGCTGATACTGACACACGCACATGCACCATACAGGAGCTGACACTGAGACACACACTCAGACTGTACAGGAGCTGACACTGAGACACACACACTGACCGTACAGGAGCTGACACTGAGACACACACACAGAAGAACAGGAGCTAACACTGAGACACACAAACGAACCGTACAGGAGCTGACACTGAGACTCACACAAAGAGACCATACAGGAGCTGATACTGACACACGCACACGCACCATACAGGAGCTGACAATGAGACACACACACGGACTGTACAAGAGCTGACACTGAGACACACACACGGAGTGTATAGGAGTTGACATTGAGACACACACACAGACTGTACAGGAGCTGACACTGAGACACACACACTGACCGTACAGGAGCTGACACTGAAACACACACACAGAACATACAGGAGCTGACACTGAGACACACACACGGACCGTACAGGAGCTGACACTGAGACACACACACAGACCGTACAGGAACTGATACTGAGACACACACACACAGAATGTACAGGAGCTGACACTGAGGCACACACACATGGACCGTACACGAGCTGACACTGAGACACACTCACACAGACTGTACAGTAGCTGACACTGAAGCACACACACATGGACTGTACACGAGCTGACACTGAGACACACAAACGCGGACGGTAGAGGAGCTGACACTGAAACACGCACACAGACTGGACAGGAGCTGACACTGAGACACACACACACAGACTACAGGAGCTGACACTGAGACACACACACATGGACCGTACAGGAGCTGACACTGAGACACACACACATACTGTACAGGAGCTGACACTGAGACACACACACAGACTGTACAGGAGCTGACACTGAGACACACACACAGACTGTACAGGAGCTAACACTGAGACACACACACGGACCTTACAGGAGCTGACACTGAGACACAGACACAGACCGCACAGGAGCAGACACTGAGAAACACACATAGACCGAACAGGAGCTGACACTGAGACAAACACACAAACCGTACAGGAACTGACACTGAGACACTCTCACAGACTGTACAGGAGCTGTCACTGAGGCACACACACACGGACCACAGAGGAGATGACACAATGACACACACACGGACCGTACAGGAGCTGACACTGAGAAACATACACAGACTGTGCAGGAGCTGACACTGAGACACACTCATGAACTGAACCGGAGCTGACACTGAGACAAACACACGGACCGTACAGGAGCTGAAACTGAGAAACATACACAGACTGTACAGGAGCTGACACTGAGACACACTCATGGACTGAACAGGAGCTGACACTGAGACACACACACAGACAGTACAGGAGCTGACACTGAGAAACATACACAGACTGTACAGGAGCTGACACTGAGAAACATACACAGACTGTACAGGAGCTGACACTGAGACACACACACACAGACCGTGCAGGAGTTGACACCGAGACATACACACACACCGTACAGGACCTGACACTGAGACACATGCACAGACTGTACAGGAGCTGACACTGAGACACACACACACGGACCGTACAGGAGCTGACACTGAGAAACACACGGACTGTACAGGAGCTGAAACTGAGACTGACACACGGACCCTACAGGAGCTGACTCTGAGAACACATATGGACTGTACAGGAGCTGAAACTGAGACACACACACGGACCATAAAGGAGCTGACACTGAGAAACATACACAGACTGTACAGGAGCTGACACTGAGACACACTCATGGACTGAACAGGAGCTGACACTGAGACAAACACACGGACCGTACAGGAGCTGAAACTGAGAAACATACACAGACTGTACAGGAGCTGACACTGAGACACACTCATGGACTGAACAGGAGCTGACACTGAGACACACACACAGACAGTACAGGAGCTGACACTAAGAAACATACACAGACTGTACAGGAGCTGACACTGAGAAACATACACAGACTGTACAGGAGCTGACACTGAGACACACACACACAGACCGTACAGGAGTTGACACCGAGACATACACACACACCGTACAGGACCTGACACTGAGACACATGCACAGACTGTACAGGAGCTGACACTGAGACACACACACACGGACCGTACAGGAGCTGACACTGAGAAACACACGGACTGTACAGGAGCTGACACTGAGACACACTCATGGACTGAACAGGAGCTGACACTGAGACAAACACACGGACCCTACAGGAGCTGACTCTGAGAACACATATGGACTGTACAGGAGCTGAAACTGAGACACACACACGGACCATACAGGAGCTGACACTGAGACACACACACGGACCATACAGGCGCTGTCACTGAGACACATACACATGGACCGTACAGGAACTGACACTGAGGCAAACACACATGGGCCGTACAGGAGCTGACACTGAGATACTCACACATGGACGATAAAGGATCTGACACTGAGACACACACACGGACCATACAGGAGCTGACAATGAGATACACAAACGGACAGTACAGGAGCTGACACAGAGACACACATACGGAACGTACAATTGCTGACACTGAGATGCACACATGGACTGTCCAGGAGCTTAAACTGAGACACACAAATGGACGGTACAGGAGCTGACACTGAGATGCACACACAGAGAGTACAGGAGCTGACACTGAGACACACACACACGGACCATAAAGGATCAGACACTGAGACACGCACACAGACCATACAGGAGCTGACACTTAGACACACACACGGACCGTACAGGAGCTGACACTGAGACACACACACACAGACTGTACAGGAGCTGACACTGAGACACAAACACATGGACCGTACAGGAGCTGACACTGAGACACACACTCAGACTGTACAGGAGCTGACACTGAGACACACACACTGACCGTACAGGAGCTGACACTGAGACACACACACAGAAGAACAGGAGCGAACACTGAGACACACAAACGAACCGTACAGGAGCTGACACTGAGACACACACAAAGAGACCATACAGGAGCTGATACTGACACACGCACACGCACCATACAGGAGCTGACACTGAGACACACACTCAGACTGTACAGGAGCTGACACTGAGACACACACACTGACCGTACAGGAGCTGACACTGAGACACACACACAGAAGAACAGGAGCTAACACTGAGACACACAAACGAACCGTACAGGAGCTGACACTGAGACTCACACAAAGAGACCATACAGGAGCTGATACTGACACACGCACACGCACCATACAGGAGCTGACAATGAGACACACACACGGACTGTACAAGAGCTGACACTGAGACACACACACGGAGTGTATAGGAGTTGACATTGAGACACACACTCAGACTGTACAGGAGCTGACACTGAGACACACACACTGACCGTACAGGAGCTGACACTGAAACACACACACAGAACATACAGGAGCTGACACTGAGACACACACACGGACCGTACAGGAGCTGACACTGAGACACACACACAGACCGTACAGGAACTGATACTGAGACACACACACACAGAATGTACAGGAGCTGACACTGAGGCACACACACATGGACCGTACACGAGCTGACACTGAGACACACTCACACAGACTGTACAGTAGCTGACACTGAAGCACACACACATGGACTGTACACGAGCTGACACTGAGACACACAAACGCGGACGGTAGAGGAGCTGACACTGAAACACGCACACAGACTGGACAGGAGCTGACACTGAGACACACACACACAGACTACAGGAGCTGACACTGAGACACACACACATGGACCGTACAGGAGCTGACACTGAGACACACACACATACTGTACAGGAGCTGACACTGAGACACACACACAGACTGTACAGGAGCTGACACTGAGACACACACACAGACTGTACAGGAGCTAACACTGAGACACACACACGGACCTTACAGGAGCTGACACTGAGACACAGACACAGACCGCACAGGAGCAGACACTGAGAAACACACATAGACCGAACAGGAGCTGACACTGAGACAAACACACAAACCGTACAGGAACTGACACTGAGACACTCTCACAGACTGTACAGGAGCTGTCACTGAGGCACACACACACGGACCACAGAGGAGATGACACAATGACACACACACGGACCGTACAGGAGCTGACACTGAGAAACATACACAGACTGTGCAGGAGCTGACACTGAGACACACTCATGAACTGAACCGGAGCTGACACTGAGACAAACACACGGACCGTACAGGAGCTGAAACTGAGAAACATACACAGACTGTACAGGAGCTGACACTGAGACACACTCATGGACTGAACAGGAGCTGACACTGAGACACACACACAGACAGTACAGGAGCTGACACTGAGAAACATACACAGACTGTACAGGAGCTGACACTGAGAAACATACACAGACTGTACAGGAGCTGACACTGAGACACACACACACAGACTGTACAGGAGTTGACACCGAGACATACACACACACCGTACAGGACCTGACACTGAGACACATGCACAGACTGTACAGGAGCTGACACTGAGACACACACACACGGACCGTACAGGAGCTGACACTGAGAAACACACGGACTGTACAGGAGCTGAAACTGAGACTGACACACGGACCCTACAGGAGCTGACTCTGAGAACACATATGGACTGTACAGGAGCTGAAACTGAGACACACACACGGACCATAAAGGAGCTGACACTGAGAAACATACACAGACTGTACAGGAGCTGACACTGAGACACACTCATGGACTGAACAGGAGCTGACACTGAGACAAACACACGGACCGTACAGGAGCTGAAACTGAGAAACATACACAGACTGTACAGGAGCTGACACTGAGACACACTCATGGACTGAACAGGAGCTGACACTGAGACACACACACAGACAGTACAGGAGCTGACACTGAGAAACATACACAGACTGTACAGGAGCTGACACTGAGAAACATACACAGACTGTACAGGAGCTGACACTGAGACACACACACACAGACCATACAGGAGTTGACACCGAGACATACACACACACCGTACAGGACCTGACACTGAGACACATGCACAGACTGTACAGGAGCTGACACTGAGACACACACACACGGACCGTACAGGAGCTGACACTGAGAAACACACGGACTGTACAGGAGCTGAAACTGAGACTGACACACGGACCCTACAGGAGCTGACTCTGAGAACACATATGGACTGTACAGGAGCTGAAACTGAGACACACACACGGACCATACAGGAGCTGACACTGAGACACACACACGGACCATACAGGTGCTGTCACTGAGACACATACACATGGACCGTACAGGAACTGACACTGAGACAAACACACATGGGCCGTACAGGAGCTGACACTGAGATACTCACACATGGACGATAAAGGATCTGACACTGAGACACACACACGGACCATACAGGAGCTGACAATGAGATACACAAACGGACAGTACAGGAGCTGACACAGAGACACACATACGGAACGTACAATTGCTGACACTGAGATGCACACATGGACTGTACAGGAGCTTAAACTGAGACACACAAATGGACGGTACAGGAGCTGACACTGAGATGCACACACAGAGAGTACAGGAGCTGACACTGAGACACACACACACGGACCATAAAGGATCAGACACTGAGACACGCACACAGACCATACAGGAGCTGACAATTAGACACACACACGGACCGTACAGGAGCTGACACTGAGACACACACACACAGACTGTACAGGAACTGACACTGAGACACAAACACATGGACCGTACAGGAGCTGACACTGAGACACACACTCAGACTGTACAGGAGCTGACACTGAGACACACACACTGACCGTACAGGAGCTGACACTGAGACACACACACAGAAGAACAGGAGCGAACACTGAGACACACAAACGAACCGTACAGGAGCTGACACTGAGACACACACAAAGAGACCATACAGGAGCTGATACTGACACACGCACACGCACCATACAGGAGCTGACACTGAGACACACACTCAGACTGTACAGGAGCTGACACTGAGACACACACACTGACCGTACAGGAGCTGACACTGAGACACACACACAGAAGAACAGGAGCTAACACAGAGACACACAAACGAACCGTACAGGAGCTGACACTGAGACACACACAAAGAGACCATACAGGAGCTGATACTGACACACGCACACGCACCATACAGGAGCTGACACTGAGACACACACACGGACTGTACAAGAGCTGACACTGAGACACACACACGGAGTGTACAGGAGTTGACATTGAGACACACACACAGACTGTACAGGAGCTGACACTGAGACACACACACTGACCGTACAGGAGCTGACACTGAGACACACACACAGAACATACAGGAGCTGACACTGAGACACACACACGGACCGTACAGGAGCTGACACTGAGACACACACACAGACCGTACAGGAACTGATACTGAGACACACACACACAGAATGTACAGGAGCTGACACTGAGGCACACACACATGGACCGTACACGAGCTGACACTGAGACACACACACACAGACTGTACAGTAGCTGACACTGAGGCACACACACATGGACTGTACACGAGCTGACACTGAGACACACACACACGGACGGTAGAGGAGCTGACACTGAAACACGCACACAGACTGGACAGGAGCTGACACTGAGACACACACACACAGACTGTACAGGAGCTGACACTGAGACACACACACATGGACCGTACAGGAGCTGACACTGAGACACACACACATACTGTACAGGAGCTGACACTGAGACACACACACAGACTGTACAGGAGCTGACACTGAGACACACACACAGACTGTACAGGAGCTAACACTGAGACACACACACGGACCTTACAGGAGCTGACACTGAGACACAGACACAGACCGCACAGGAGCTGACACTGAGAAACACACATAGACCGAACAGGAGCTGACACTGAGACAAACACACAAACCGTACAGGAACTGACACTGAGACACTCTCACAGACTGTACAGGAGCTGTCACTGAGGCACACACACACGGACCACAGAGGAGATGACACAGTGACACACACACGGACCGTACAGGAGCTGACACTGAGAAACATACACAGACTGTGCAGGAGCTGACACTGAGAAACATACACAGACTGTGCAGGAGCTGACACTGAGACACACACACACAGACCGTACAGGAGTTGACACCGAGACATACACACACACCGTACAGGACCTGACACTGAGACACATGCACAGACTGTACAGGAGCTGACACTGAGACACACACACACGGACCGTACAGGAGCTGACACTGAGAAACACACGGACTGTACAGGAGCTGAAACTGAGACTGACACACGGACCCTACAGGAGCTGACTCTGAGAACACATATGGACTGTACAGGAGCTGAAACTGAGACACACACACGGACCATACAGGAGCTGACACTGAGACACACACACGGACCATACAGGCGCTGTCACTGAGACACATACACATGGACCATACAGGAACTGACACTGAGACAAACACACATGGGCCGTACAGGAGCTGACACTGAGATACTCACACATGGACGATAAAGGATCTGACACTGAGACACACACACGGACCATACAGGAGCTGACAATGAGATACACAAATGGACAGTACAGGAGCTGACACAGAGACACACACACGGAATGTACAATTGCTGACACTGAGATGCACACATGGACTGTACAGGAGCTTAAACTGAGACACACAAATGGACGGAACAGGAGCTGACACTGAGATGCACACACAGAGAGTACAGGAGCTCACACTGAGACACACGCACACGGACCATAAAGGAGCAGACAGTGAGACACGCACACAGACCATACAGGAGCTGACACTTAGACACACACACGGACCGTACAGGAGCTGACACTGAGACACACACACACAGACTGTACAGGAACTGACACTGAGACACAAACATATGGACCGTCCAGGAGCTGACACTGAGACACACACTCAGACTGTACAGGAGCTGACACTGAGACACACACACTGACCGTACAGGAGCTGACACTGAGACACACACAAAGAGACCATACAGGAGCTGATACTGACACACGCACACGCACCATACAGGAGCTGACACTGAGACACACACACGGACTGTACAAGAGCTGACACTGAGACACACACACGGAGTGTACAGGAGCTGACATTGAGACACACACACAGACTGTACAGGAGCTGACACTGAGACACACACACTGACCGTACAGGAGCTGACACTGAGACACACACACGGACCATACAGGAGCTGACACTGAGACACACACCGACCGTACAGGAGCTGACACTGAGATGCAAACACATGGACCATACCGGAGCTGACACTGAGACAAAAACGGACTGTACAGGAGCTGACACTCAGACACACGCTCGGGCCGTATAGGAGATGACACTGAGACACATACACGGATGCACAGGAGCTGACACTGAGACACAAACACAGACTGTACAGGAGCTGACACTGAGACACACACTGCGACTGTACAGGAGCTGACACTGAGACACTCAAACTGACCGTACAGGAGCTGACACTGAGACACACACACAGACCATAAAGGAGCTGGCAGTGAGACACACACACAGGCCGCACAGGAGCTGACACTGAGAAACACACATAGACCGAACAGGAGCTGACATGAGACACACACACACACCGTTCAGGAGCTGACACTGAGACAGACACACAGACTGTACAGTAGCTGACACTGAGGCACACACGCATGGACTGTACACGAGCTGACACTGAGACACACACACACGGACCCTAGAGGAGCTGACACTGAAACACGCACACAGACTGTACAGGAGCTGACACTGAGACACACATGGACCGTACAGGAGCTGACACTGAGACACACACACAGAACGTATAGGAGCTGACACTTAGACACACACACAAGGACCATTCAACAGCTGACACTGAGACGCACAAACAGAGAGTACAGGAGTTGACACTGAGAAACACACATGGACCGTACAGGAGCTGACACTGAGACACACACACACAGACTGTACAGGAGCTGACACTGAGACACACACACATGGACCGTACAGGAACTGACACTGAGACACACACACATACTGTACAGGAGCTGACACTGAGACACACACACAGACTGTACAGGAGCTGACACTGAGACACACACACAGAACGTATAGGAGCTGACACTTAGACACACACACAAGGACCATTCAACAGCTGGCACTGAGACGCACAAACAGAGAGTACAGGAGTTGACACTGAGAAACACACATGGACCTTACAGGAGCTGACACTGAGACACACACACACAGACTGAACAGGAGCTGACACTGAGACACACACACATACTGTACAGGAGCTGACACTGAGACACACACACTGACCGTACAGGAGCTGACACTGAGACACACACACAGACTGTACAGGAGCTAACACTGAGACACACACACGGACCTTACAGGAGCTGACACTGAGACACAGACACAGACCGCACAGGAGCTGACACTGAGAAACACACATAGACCGAACAGGAGCTGACACTGAGACAAACACACAGACCGTACAGGAACTGACACTGAGACACTCTCACAGACTGTACAGGAGCTGTCACTGAGGCACACACACACGGACCACAGAGGAGCTGACACAGTGACACACAAATGGACCGTACAAGAGCTGACTCTGAGAAACATACACAGACTGTGCAGGAGCTGACACTGAGACACACTCATGGACTGAACAGGAGCTGACACTGAGACACACACACAGACAGTACAGGAGCTGACACTGAGAAACATACACAGACTGTACAGGAGCTGACACTGAGAAACATACACAGACTGTACAGGAGCTGACACTGAGACACACACACACAGACAGTACAGGAGTTGACACCGAGACATACACACACACCGTACAGGACCTGACACTGAGACACATGCACAGACTGTACAGGAGCTGACACTGAGACACACACACACGGACCGTACAGGAGCTGACACTGAGAAACACACGGACTGTACAGGAGCTGAAACTGAGACTGACACACGGACCCTACAGGAGCTGACTCTGAGAACACATATGGACTGTACAGGAGCTGAAACTGAGACACACACACGGACCATACAGGAGCTGACACTGAGACACACACACGGACCAAACAGGCGCTGTCACTGAGACACATACACATGGACCGTACAGGAACTGACACTGAGACAAACACACATGGGCCGTACAGGAGCTGACACTGAGATACTCACACATGGACGATAAAGGATCTGACACTGAGACACACACACGGACCATACAGGAGCTGACAATGAGATACACAAACGGACAGTACAGGAGCTGACACAGAGACACACATACGGAACGTACAATTGCTGACACTGAGATGCACACATGGACTGTACAGGAGATTAAACTGAGACACACAAATGGACGGTACAGGAGCTGACACTGAGATGCACACACAGAGAGTACAGGAGCTGACACTGAGACACACACACACGGACCATAAAGGATCAGACACTGAGACACGCACACAGACCATACAGGAGCTGACACTTAGACACACACACGGACCGTACAGGAGCTGACACTGAGACACACACACACAGACTGTACAGGAGCTGACACTGAGACACAAACACATGGACCGTACAGGAGCTGACACTGAGACACACACACTGACCGTACAGGAGCTGACACTGAGACACACACACAGAAGAACAGGAGCGAACACTGAGACACACAAACGAACCGTACAGGAGCTGACACTGAGACACACACAAAGAGACCATACAGGAGCTGATACTGACACACGCACACGCACCATACAGGAGCTGACACTGAGACAAACACTCAGACTGTACAGGAGCTGACACTGAGACACACACACTGACCGTACAGGAGTTGACACTGAGACACACACACAGAAGAACAGGAGCTAACACTGAGACACACAAACGAACCGTACAGGAGCTGACACTGAGACACACACAAAGAGACCATACAGGAGCTGATACTGACACACGCACACGCACCATACAGGAGCTGACACTGAGACACACACACGGACTGTACAAGAGCTGACACTGAGACACACACACGGACTGTACAAGAGCTGACACTGAGACACACACACGGAGTGTACAGGAGTTGACATTGAGACACACACACAGACTGTACAGGAGCTGACACTGAGACACACACACTGACCGTACAGGAGCTGACACTGAGACACACACACACAGACTGTACAGTAGCTGAAACTGAGGCACACACACATGGACTGTACACGAGCTGACACTGAGACACACACACACGGACGGTAGAGGAGCTGACACTGAAACACGCACACAGACTGGACAGGAGCTGACACTGAGACACACACACACAGACTGTACAGGAGCTGACACTGAGACACACACACATGGACCGTACAGGAGCTGACACTGAGACACACACACATACTGTACAGGAGCTGACACTGAGACACACACACAGACTGTACAGGAACTGACACTGAGACACACACACAGACTGTACAGGAGCTAACACTGAGACACACACACGGACCTTACAGGAGCTGACACTGAGACACAGACACAGACCGCACAGGAGCTGACACTGAGAAACACACATAGACCGAACAGGAGCTGACACTGAGACAAACACACAAACCGTACAGGAACTGACACTGAGACACTCTCACAGACTGTACAGGAGCTGTCACTGAGGCACACACACACGGACACAGAGGAGATGACACAGTGACACACACACGGACCGTACAGGAGCTGACACTGAGAAACATACACAGACTGTGCAGGAGCTGACACTGAGACACACTCGTGGACTGAACAGGAGCTGACACTGAGACAAACACACGGACCGTACAGGAGCTGAAACTGAGAAACATACACAGACTGTACAGGAGCTGACACTGAGACACACTCATGGACTGAACAGGAGCTGACACTGAGACACACACACAGACAGTACAGGAGCTGACACTAAGAAACATACACAGACTGTACAGGAGCTGACACTGAGAAACATACACAGACTGTACAGGAGCTGACACTGAGACACACACACACAGACCGTACAGGAGTTGACACCGAGACATAGACACACACCGTACAGGACCTGACACTGAGACACATGCACAGACTGTACAGGAGCTGACACTGAGACACACACACACGGACCGTACAGGAGCTGACACTGAGAAACACACACAGACTGTACAGGAGCTGACACTGAGACACACACATGGACTGAACAGGAGCTGACACTGAGACAAACACACGGACCGTACAGGAGCTGAAACTGAGAAACATACACAGACTGTACAGGAGCTGACACTGAGACACACTCATGGACTGAACAGGAGCTGACACTGAGACACACACACAGACAGTACAGGAGCTGACACTGAGAAACATACACAGACTGTACAGGAGCTGACACTGAGAAACATACACAGACTGTACAGGAGCTGACACTGAGACACACACACACAGACCGTACAGGAGTTGACACCGAGACATACACACACACCGTACAGGACCTGACACTGAGACACATGCACAGACTGTACAGGAGCTGACACTGAGACACACACACACGGACCGTACAGGAGCTGACACTGAGAAACACACGGACTGTACAGGAGCTGAAACTGAGACTGACACACGGACCCTACAGGAGCTGACTCTGAGAACACATATGGACTGTACAGGAGCTGAAACTGAGACACACACACGGACCATACAGGAGCTGACACTGAGACACACACACGGACCATACAGGCGCTGTCACTGAGACACATACACATGGACCGTACAGGAACTTACACTGAGACAAACACACATGGGCCGTACAGGAGCTGCACTGAGATACTCACACATGGACGATAAAGGATCTGACACTGAGACACACACACGGACCATACAGGAGCTGACAATGAGATACACAAACGGACAGTACAGGAGCTGACACAGAGACACACACACAGAATGTACAATTGCTGACACTGAGATGCACACATGGACTGTACAGGAGCTTAAACTGAGACACACAAATGGACGGTACAGGAGCTGACACTGAGATGCACACACAGAGAGTACAGGAGCTGACACTGAGACACACGCATACGGACCATAAAGGATCAGACACTGAGACACGCACACAGACCATACAGGAGCTGACACTTAGACACACACACGGACCGTACAGGAGCTGACACTGAGACACACACACACAGACTGTACAGGAACTGACACTGAGACACAAACACATGGACCGTACAGGAGCTGACACTGAGAAACACACTCAGACTGTACAGGAGCTGACACTGAGACACACACACTGACCATACAGGAGCTGACACTGAGACACACACACAGAAGAACAGGAGCTAACACTGAGACACACAAACGAACCGTACAGGAGCTGACACTGAGACACACACAAAGAGACCACACAGGAGCTGATACTGACACACGGACACGCACCATTCAGGAGCTGACACTGAGACACACACACGGACTGTACAAGAGCTGACACTGAGACACACACACGGAGTGTACAGGAGTTGACAATGAGACACACACACAGACTGTACAGGAGCTGACACTGAGACACACACACTGACCGTACAGGAGCTGACACTGAGACACACACACAGACCATACAGGAGCTGACACTGAGACACACACATGGACCGTACAGGAGCTGACACTGAGACACACACACTGACGTACAGGAGCAGACACTGAGACACACACACAGACTGTACAGGAGCTAACACTGAGACACACACACGGACCTTACAGGAGCTGACACTGAGACACAGACACAGACCGCACAGGAGCTGACACTGAGAAACACACATAGACCGAACAGGAGCTGACACTGAGACAAACACACAGACCGTACAGGAACTGACACTGAGACACTCTCACAGACTGTACAGGAGCTGTCACTGAGGCACACACACACGGACCACAGAGGAGCTGACACAGTGACACACAAATGGACCGTACAAGAGCTGACTCTGAGAAACATACACAGACTGTGCAGGAGCTGACACTGAGACACACACACAGACAGTACAGGAGCTGACACTGAGAAACATACACAGACTGTACAGGAGCTGACACTGAGAAACATACACAGACTGTACAGGAGCTGACACTGAGACACACACACACAGACAGTACAGGAGTTGACACCGAGACATACACACACACCGTACAGGACCTGACACTGAGACACATGCACAGACTGTACAGGAGCTGACACTGAGACACACACACACGGACCGTACAGGAGCTGACACTGAGAAACACACGGACTGTACAGGAGCTGAAACTGAGACTGACACACGGACCCTACAGGAGCTGACTCTGAGAACACATATGGACTGTACAGGAGCTGAAACTGAGACACACACACGGACCATACAGGAGCTGACACTGAGACACACACACGGACCAAACAGGCGCTGTCACTGAGACACATACACATGGACCGTACAGGAACTGACACTGAGACAAACACACATGGGCCGTACAGGAGCTGACACTGAGATACTCACACATGGACGATAAAGGATCTGACACTGAGACACACACACGGACCATACAGGAGCTGACAATGAGATACACAAACGGACAGTACAGGAGCTGACACAGAGACACACATACGGAACGTACAATTGCTGACACTGAGATGCACACATGGACTGTACAGGAGCTTAAACTGAGACACACAAATGGACGGTACAGGAGCTGACACTGAGATGCACACACAGAGAGTACAGGAGCTGACACTGAGACACACACACACGGACCATAAAGGATCAGACACTGAGACACGCACACAGACCATACAGGATCTGACACTTAGACACACACACGGACCGTACAGGAGCTGACACTGAGACACACACACACAGACTGTACAGGAGCTGACACTGAGACACAAACACATGGACCGTACAGGAGCTGACACTGAGACACACACACTGACCGTACAGGAGCTGACACTGAGACACACACACAGAAGAACAGGAGCGAACACTGAGACACACAAACGAACCGTACAGGAGCTGACACTGAGACACACACAAAGAGACCATACAGGAGCTGATACTGACACACGCACACACACCATACAGGAGCTGACACTGAGACACACACTCAGACTGTACAGGAGCTGACACTGAGACACACACACTGACCGTACAGGAGTTGACACTGAGACACACACACAGAAGAACAGGAGCTAACACTGAGACACACAAACGAACCGTACAGGAGCTGACACTGAGACACACACAGAGAGACCATACAGGAGCTGATACTGACACACGCACACGCACCATACAGGAGCTGACACTGAGACACACACACGGACTGTACAAGAGCTGACACTGAGACACACACACGGAGTGTACAGGAGTTGACATTGAGACACACACACAGACTGTACAGGAGCTGACACTGAGACACACACACTGACCGTACAGGAGCTGACACTGAGACACACACACAGAACATACAGGAGCTGATACTGACACACGCACACGCACCATACAGGAGCTGACACTGAGACACACACACGGACTGTACAAGAGCTGACACTGAGACACACACACGGAGTGTACAGGAGTTGACATTGAGACACACACACAGACTGTACAGGAGCTGACACTGAGACACACACACTGACCGTACAGGAGCTGACACTGAGACACACACACAGAACTTACAGGAGCTGACACTGAGACACACACACGGACCGTACAGGAGCTGACACTGAGACACACACACAGACCGTACAGGAACTGATACTGAGACACACACACACAGAATGTACAGGAGCTGACACTGAGGCACACACACATGGACCGTACACGAGCTGACACTGAGACACACACACACAGACTGTACAGTAGCTGACACTGAGGCACACACACATGGACTGTACACGAGCTGACACTGAGACACACACACACGGACGGTAGAGGAGCTGACACTGAAACACGCACACAGACTGGACAGGAGCTGACACTGAGACACACACACACAGACTGTACAGGAGCTGACACTGAGACACACACACATGGACCGTACAGGAGCTGACACTGAGACACACACACATACTGTACAGGAGCTGACACTGAGACACACACACAGACTGTACAGGAGCTGACACTGAGACACACACACAGACTGTACAGGAGCTAACACTGAGACACACACACGGACCTTACAGGAGCTGACACTGAGACACAGACACAGACCGCACAGGAGCTGACACTGAGAAACACACATAGACCGAACAGGAGCTGACACTGAGACAAACACACAAACCGTACAGGAACTGACACTGAGACACTCTCACAGACTGTACAGGAGCTGTCACTGAGGCACACACACACGGACACAGAGGAGATGACACAGTGACACACACACGGACCGTACAGGAGCTGACACTGAGAAACATACACAGACTGTGCAGGAGCTGACACTGAGACACACTCATGGACTGAACAGGAGCTGACACTGAGACAAACACACGGACCGTACAGGAGCTGAAACTGAGAAACATACACAGACTGTACAGGAGCTGACACTGAGACACACTCATGGACTGAACAGGAGCTGACACTGAGACACACACACAGACAGTACAGGAGCTGACACTAAGAAACATACACAGACTGTACAGGAGCTGACACTGAGAAACATACACAGACTGTACAGGAGCTGACACTGAGACACACACACACAGACCGTACAGGAGTTGACACCGAGACATAGACACACACCGTACAGGACCTGACACTGAGACACATGCACAGACTGTACAGGAGCTGACACTGAGACACACACACACGGACCGTACAGGAGCTGACACTGAGAAACACACACAGACTGTACAGGAGCTGACACTGAGACACACTCATGGACTGAACAGGAGCTGACACTGAGACAAACACACGGACCGTACAGGAGCTGAAACTGAGAAACATACACAGACTGTACAGGAGCTGACACTGAGACACACTCATGGACTGAACAGGAGCTGACACTGAGACAAACACACGGACCGTACAGGAGCTGAAACTGAGAAACATACACAGACTGTACAGGAGCTGACACTGAGACACACTCATGGACTGAACAGGAGCTGACACTGAGACACACACACAGACAGTACAGGAGCTGACACTGAGAAACATACACAGACTGTACAGGAGCTGACACTGAGAAACATACACAGACTGTACAGGAGCTGACACTGAGACACACACACACAGACCGTACAGGAGTTGACACCGAGACATACACACACACCGTACAGGACCTGACACTGAGACACATGCACAGACTGTACAGGAGCTGACACTGAGACACACACACACGGACCGTACAGGAGCTGACACTGAGAAACACACGGACTGTACAGGAGCTGAAACTGAGACTGACACACGGACCCTACAAGAGCTGACTCTGAGAACACATATGGACTGTACAGGAGCTGAAACTGAGACACACACACGGACCATACAGGAGCTGACACTGAGACACACACACGGACCATACAGGCGCTGTCACTGAGACACATACACATGGACCGTACAGGAACTTACACTGAGACAAACACACATGGGCCGTACAGGAGCTGACACTGAGATACTCACACATGGACGATAAAGGATCTGACACTGAGACACACACACGGACCATACAGGAGCTGACAATGAGATACACAAACGGACAGTACAGGAGCTGACACAGAGACACACACACGGAATGTACAATTGCTGACACTGAGATGCACACATGGACTGTACAGGAGCTTAAACTGAGACACACAAATGGACGGTACAGGAGCTGACACTGAGATGCACACACAGAGAGTACAGGAGCTGACACTGAGACACACGCATACGGACCATAAAGGAGCAGACACTGAGACACGCACACAGACCATACAGGAGCTGACACTTAGACACACACACGGACCGTACAGGAGCTGACACTGAGACACACACACACAGACTGTACAGGAACTGACACTGAGACACAAACACATGGACCGTACAGGAGCTGACACTGAGAAACACACTCAGACTGTACAGGAGCTGACACTGAGACACACACACTGACCATACAGGAGCTGACACTGAGACACACACACAGAAGAACAGGAGCTAACACTGAGACACACAAACGAACCGTTCAGGAGCTGACACTGAGACACACACAAAGAGACCACACAGGAGCTGATACTGACACACGGACACGCACCATACAGGAGCTGACACTGAGACACACACACGGACTGTACAAGAGCTGAAACTGAGACACACACACGGAGTGTACAGGAGTTGACAATGAGACACACACACAGACTGTACAGGAGCTGACACTGAGACACACACACTGACCGTACAGGAGCTGACACTGAGACACACACACAGACCATACAGGAGCTGACACTGAGACACACACATGGACCGTACAGGAGCTGACACTGAGACACACACACAGACCGTACAGGAGCTGACACTGAGAAACACACATAGACCGAACAGGAGCTGACACTGACACACACACACAGACCGTACAGGAACTGATACTGAGACACACACACAGAATGTACAGGAGCTGACACTGAGGCACACACACATGGACCGTACAGGAACTGACACTGAGACAAACACACATGGGCCGTAGAGGAGCTGACACTGAGATACTCACACATGGACGATAAAGGATCTGACACTGAGACACACACACGGACCATACAGGAGCTGACAATGAGATACACAAACGGACAGTACAGGAGCTGAAACAGAGACACACACACGGAACGTACAATTGCTGACACTGAGATGCACACATGGACTGTACAGGAGCTTAAACTGAGACACACAAAAGGACGGTACAGGAGCT
The DNA here is from genome assembly GCF_017639515.1 of Carcharodon carcharias. NCBI lineage: Eukaryota > Metazoa > Chordata > Chondrichthyes > Lamniformes > Lamnidae > Carcharodon > Carcharodon carcharias. Next base: position 3,895,343 of record NC_054478.1, on the reverse strand, counting down.
GACACTGAGATGCACACACAGAGAGTACAGGAGCTGACACTGAGACACACACACACGGACCATAAAGGAGCAGACACTGAGACACACACACAGACCATACAGGAGCTGACACTGAGACACACACACGGACCGTACAGGAGCTGACACTGAGACACACACACAGACCGTACAGGAGCTGACACTGAGAAACACACATAGACCGAACAGGAGCTGACACTGACACACACACACAGACCGTACAGGAACTGATACTGAGACACACACACAGAATGTACAGGAGCTGACACTGAGGCACACACACATGGACCGTACAGGAACTGACACTGAGACAAACACACATGGGCCGTACAGGAGCTGACACTGAGATACTCACACATGGACGATAAAGGATCTGACACTGAGACACACACACGGACCATACAGGAGCTGACAATGAGATACACAAACGGACAGTACAGGAGCTGAAACAGAGACACACACATGGAACGTACAATTGCTGACACTGAGATGCACACGTGGACTGTACAGGAGCTTAAACTGAGACACACAAATGGACGGTACAGGAGCTGACACTGAGATGCACACACAGAGAGTACAGGAGCTGACACTGAGACACACACAAACGGACCATAAAGGAGCAGACACTGAGACACGCACACAGACCATACAGGAGCTGACACTTAGACACACACACGGACCGTACAGGAGCTGACACTGAGACACACACACACAGACTGTACAGGAACTGACACTGAGACACAAACACATGGACCGTACAGGAGCTGACACTGAGACACACACTCAGACTGTACAGGAGCTGACACTGAGACACACACACTGACCGTACAGGAGCTGACACTGAGACACACACACAGAAGAACAGGAGCTAACACTGAGACACACAAACGAACTGTACAGGAGCTGACACTGAGACACACACAAAGAGACCATACAGGAGCTGATACTGACACACGCACACGCACCATACAGGAGCTGACAATGAGACAAACACACGGACTGTAAAAGAGCTGACACTGAGACACACACACGGAGTGTACAGGAGTTGACATTGAGACACACACACAGACTGTACAGGAGCTGACACTGAGACACACACACTGACCGTACAGGAGCTGACACTGAGACACACACACGGACCATACAGGAGCTGACACTGAGACACACACCGACCGTACAGGAGCTGACACTGAGATGCAAACACATGGACCATACAGGAGCTGACACTGAGACAAACACAGACTGTACAGGAGCTGACACTGAGACACACACACATGGACGGTACAGGAGCTGACACTGAGAAACACACGGACTGTACAGGAGCTGAAACTGAGACTGACGCACGGACCCTACAGGAGCTGACTCTGAGAACACATATGGACTGTACAGGAGCTGAAACTGAGACACACACACGGACCATACAGGAGCTGACACTGAGACACACACACGGACCATACAGGCGCTGTCACTGAGACACATCCACATGGACCGTACAGGAACTGACACTGAGACAAACACACATGGGCCGTACAGGAGCTGACACTGAGATACTCACACATGGACGATAAAGGATCTGACACTGAGACACACACACGGACCATACAGGAGCTGACAATGAGATACACAAACGGACAGTACAGGAGCTGACACAGAGACACACACACGGAACGTACAATTGCTGACACTGAGATGCACACATGGACTGTACAGGAGCTTAAACTGAGACACACAAATGGACGGTACAGGAGCTGACACTGAGATGCACACACAGAGAGTACAGGAGCTGACACTGAGACACACACACACGGACCATAAAGGAGCAGACACTGAGACACGCACACAGACCATACAGGAGCTGACACTTAGACACACACACGGACCGTACAGGAGCTGACACTGAGACACACACACACAGACTGTACAGGAACTGACACTGAGACACAAACACATGGACCGTACAGGATCTGACACTGAGACACACACTCAGACTGTACAGGAGCTGACACTGAGACACACACACTGACCGTACAGGAGCTGACACTGAGAAACACACATAGACCGAACAGGAGCTGACACTGAGACAAACACACAGACCATACAGGAACTGACACTGAGACACACACACAGAACGTACCGGAGCTGACACTTAGACACACACACAAGGACCATTCAGGAGCTGACACTGAGACGCAAACACAAGGACCGTACAGGAGCTGACACTGAGACTCACACACAGACTGTACAGGAGCTGACACTGAGACACACACACTGACGTACAGGAGCTGACACTGAGATACACACACAGACTGTACAGGAGCTAACACTGAGACACACACACGGACTTTACAGGAGCTGACACTGAGACACAGACACAGACCGCACAGGAGCTGACACTGAGAAACACACATAGACCGAACAGGAGCTGACACTGAGACAAACACACAGACCGTACAGGAACTGACACTGAGACACTCTCACAGACTGTACAAAATCTGTCACTGAGGCACACACACACGGACCACAGAGGAGCTGACACAGTGACACACACACGGACCGTACAGGAGCTGACACTGAGAAACACACACAGACTGTACAGGAGCTGACACTGAGACACACTCATGGACTGAACAGGAGCTGACACTGAGACAAACACACGGACCGTACAGGAGCTGAAACTGAGAAACATACACAGACTGTACAGGAGCTGACACTGAGACACACTCATGGACTGAACAGGAGCTGACACTGAGACACACACACAGACAGTACAGGAGCTGACACTGAGAAACATACACAGACTGTACAGGAGCTGACACTGAGAAACATACACAGACTGTACAGGAGCTGACACTGAGACACACACACACAGACCGTACAGGAGTTGACACCGAGACATACACACACACCGTACAGGACTTGACACTGAGACACATGCACAGACTGTACAGGAGCTGACACTGAGACACACACACACGGACCGTACAGGAGCTGACACTGAGACACACACACACGGACCATAAAGGAGCAGACACTGAGACACGCACACAGACCATACAGGAGCTGACACTTAGACACACACACGGACCGTACAGGAGCTGACACTGAGACACACACACACAGACTGTACAGGAACTGACACTGAGACACAAACACATGGACCGTACAGGAGCTGACACTGAGACACACACTCAGACTGTACAGGAGCTGACACTGAGACACACACACTGACCGTACAGGAGCTGACACTGAGACACACACACAGAAGAACAGGAGCTAACACTGAGACACACAAACGAACTGTACAGGAGCTGACACTGAGACACACACAAAGAGACCATACAGGAGCTGATACTGACACACGCACACGCACCATACAGGAGCTGACAATGAGACAAACACACGGACTGTAAAAGAGCTGACACTGAGACACACACACGGAGTGTACAGGAGTTGACATTGAGACACACACACAGACTGTACAGGAGCTGACACTGAGACACACACACTGACCTTACAGGAGCTGACACTGAGACACACACACGGACCATACAGGAGCTGACACTGAGACACACACCGACCGTACAGGAGCTGACACTGAGATGCAAACACATGGACCATACAGGAGCTGACACTGAGACAAACACAGACTGTACAGGAGCTGACACTGAGACACACACACATGGACGGTACAGGAGCTGACACTGAGAAACACACGGACTGTACAGGAGCTGAAACTGAGACTGACGCACGGACCCTACAGGAGCTGACTCTGAGAACACATATGGACTGTACAGGAGCTGAAACTGAGACACACACACGGACCATACAGGAGCTGACACTGAGACACACACACGGACCATACAGGCGCTGTCACTGAGACACATCCACATGGACCGTACAGGAACTGACACTGAGACAAACACACATGGGCCGTACAGGAGCTGACACTGAGATACTCACACATGGACGATAAAGGATCTGACACTGAGACACACACACGGACCATACAGGAGCTGACAATGAGATACACAAACGGACAGTACAGGAGCTGACACAGAGACACACACACGGAACGTACAATTGCTGACACTGAGATGCACACATGGACTGTACAGGAGCTTAAACTGAGACACACAAATGGACGGTACAGGAGCTGACACTGAGATGCACACACAGAGAGTACAGGAGCTGACACTGAGACATACACACACGGACCATAAAGGAGCAGACACTGAGACACGCACACAGACCATACAGGAGCTGACACTTAGACACACACACGGACCGTACAGGAGCTGACACTGAGACACACACACACAGACTGTACAGGAACTGACACTGAGACACAAACACATGGACCGTACAGGATCTGACACTGAGACACACACTCAGACTGTACAGGAGCTGACACTGAGACACACACACTGACCGTACAGGAGCTGACACTGAGAAACACACATAGACCGAACAGGAGCTGACACTGAGACAAACACACAGACCATACAGGAACTGACACTGAGACACACACACAGAACGTACCGGAGCTGACACTTAGACACACACACAAGGACCATTCAGGAGCTGACACTGAGACGCACACACAAGGACCGTACAGGAGCTGACACTGAGACTCACACACAGACTGTACAGGAGCTGACACTGAGACACACACACTGACGTACAGGAGCTGACACTGAGATACACACACAGACTGTACAGGAGCTAACACTGAGACACACACACGGACTTTACAGGAGCTGACACTGAGACACAGACACAGACCGCACAGGAGCTGACACTGAGAAACACACATAGACCGAACAGGAGCTGACACTGAGACAAACACACAGACCGTACAGGAACTGACACTGAGACACTCTCACAGACTGTACAAAATCTGTCACTGAGGCACACACACACGGACCACAGAGGAGCTGACACAGTGACACACACACGGACCGTACAGGAGCTGACACTGAGAAACACACACAGACTGTACAGGAGCTGACACTGAGACACACTCATGGACTGAACAGGAGCTGACACTGAGACAAACACACGGACCGTACAGGAGCTGAAACTGAGAAACATACACAGACTGTACAGGAGCTGACACTGAGACACACTCATGGACTGAACAGGAGCTGACACTGAGACACACACACAGACAGTACAGGAGCTGACACTGAGAAACATACACAGACTGTACAGGAGCTGACACTGAGAAACATACACAGACTGTACAGGAGCTGACACTGAGACACACACACACAGACCGTACAGGAGTTGACACCGAGACATACACACACACCGTACAGGACTTGACACTGAGACACATGCACAGACTGTACAGGAGCTGACACTGAGACACACACACACGGACCGTACAGGAGCTGACACTGAGAAACACACGGACTGTACAGGAGCTGAAACTGAGACTGACACACGGACCCTACAGGAGCTGACTCTGAGAACACATATGGACTGTACAGGAGCTGAAACTGAGACACACACACGGACCATACAGGAGCTGACACTGAGATACACACACGAACCATACAGGCGCTGTCACTGAGACACATACACATGGACCGTACAGGAACTGACACTGAGACAAACACACATGGGCCGTACAGGAGCTGACACTGAGATACTCACACATGGACTGTACAGGAGCTTAAACTGAGACACACAAATGGACGGTACAGGAGCTGACACTGAGATGCACACACAGAGAGTACAGGAGCTGACACTGAGACACACACACACGGACCATAAAGGAGCAGACACTGAGAACGCACACAGACCATACAGGAGCTGACAATTAGACACACACATGGACCGTACAGGAGCTGACACTGAGACACACACACACAGACTGTACAGGAACTGACACTGAGACACAAACACATGGACCGTACAGGAGCTGACACTGAGACACACACTCAGACTGTACAGGAGCTGACACTGAGACACACACACTGACCGTACAGGAGTTGACACTGAGACACACACACAGAAGAACAGGAGCTAACACTGAGACACACAAACAAACCGTACAGGAGCTGACACTGAGACACACACAAAGAGAATATACAGGAGCTGATACTGACACACGCACACGCACCATACAGGAGCTGACACTGAGACACACACACGGACTGTATAAGAGCTGACACTGAGACACACACACGGAGTGTACAGGAGTTGACATTGAGACACACACACAGACTGTACAGGAGCTGACACTGAGACACACACACTGACCGTACAGGAGCTGACACTGAGACACACACACAGACCATACAGGAGCTGACACTGAGACACACACACGGACCGTACAGGAGCTGACACTGAGACACACACACAGACCGTACAGGAGCTGACACTGAGAAACACACATAGACCGAACAGGAGCTGACACTGACACACACACACAGACCGTACAGGAACTGATACTGAGACACACACACAGAATGTACAGGAGCTGACACTGAGAGACACACATGGACCGTACAGGAACTGACACTGAGACACTCTCACAGACTGTACAAAATCTGTCACTGAGGCACACACACACGGACCACAGAGGAGCTGACACAGTGACACACACACGGACCGTACAGGAGCTGACACTGAGAAACACACACAGACTGTACAGGAGCTGACACTGAGACACACTCATGGACTGAACAGGAGCTGACACTGAGACAAACACACGGACCGTACAGGAGCTGAAACTGAGAAACATACACAGACTGTACAGGAGCTGACACTGAGACACACTCATGGACTGAACAGGAGCTGACACTGAGACACACACACAGACAGTACAGGAGCTGACACTGAGAAACATACACAGACTGTACAGGAGCTGACACTGAGAAACATACACAGACTGTACAGGAGCTGACACTGAGACACACACACACAGACCGTACAGGAGTTGACACCGAGACATACACACACACCGTACAGGACTTGACACTGAGACACATGCACAGACTGTACAGGAGCTGACACTGAGACACACACACACGGACCGTACAGGAGCTGACACTGAGAAACACACGGACTGTACAGGAGCTGAAACTGAGACTGACACACGGACCCTACAGGAGCTGACTCTGAGAACACATATGGACTGTACAGGAGCTGAAACTGAGACACACACACAGACCATACAGGAGCTGACACTGAGATACACACACGAACCATACAGGCGCTGTCACTGAGACACATACACATGGACCGTACAGGAACTGACACTGAGACAAACACACATGGGCCGTACAGGAGCTGACACTGAGATACTCACACATGGACTGTACAGGAGCTTAAACTGAGACACACAAATGGACGGTACAGGAGCTGACACTGAGATGCACACACAGAGAGTACAGGAGCTGACACTGAGACACACACACACGGACCATAAAGGAGCAGACACTGAGAACGAACACAGACCATACAGGAGCTGACAATTAGACACACACATGGACCGTACAGGAGCTGACACTGAGACACACACACACAGACTGTACAGGAACTGACACTGAGACACAAACACATGGACCGTACAGGAGCTGACACTGAGACACACACTCAGACTGTACAGGAGCTGACACTGAGACACACACACTGACCGTACAGGAGTTGACACTGAGACACACACACAGAAGAACAGGAGCTAACACTGAGACACACAAACAAACCGTACAGGAGCTGACACTGAGACACACACAAAGAGAATATACAGGAGCTGATACTGACACACGCACACGCACCATACAGGAGCTGACACTGAGACACACACACGGACTGTACAAGAGCTGACACTGAGACACACACACGGAGTGTACAGGAGTTGACATTGAGACACACACACAGACTGTACAGGAGCTGACACTGAGACACACACACTGACCGTACAGGAGCTGACACTGAGACACACACACAGACCAAACAGGAGCTGACACTGAGACACACACACGGACCGTACAGGAGCTGACACTGAGACACACACACAGACCGTACAGGAGCTGACACTGAGAAACACACATAGACCGAACAGGAGCTGACACTGACACACACACACAGACCGTACAGGAACTGATACTGAGACACACACACAGAATGTACAGGAGCTGACACTGAGGCACACACACATGGACTGTACACGAGCTGACACTGAGACACACACACACGGACCGTACAGGAGCTGACATTGAGACACACACACAGAACGTACAGGAGCTGACACTTAGACACACAAAAAAGGACCATTCAGGAGCTGACACTGAGACGCACACACAGAGAGTACCGGAGCTGACACTGAGACACACACACACAGACTGTACAGGAGCTGACACTGAGACACACACACAAGGACCGTACAGGAGCTGACACTGAGACTCACACACAGACTGTACAGGAGCTGACACTGAGACACACACACTGACGTACAGGAGCTGACACTGAGACACACACACTGACCGTACAGGAGCTGACACTGAGACACACACACAGAAGAACAGGAGCTAACACTGAGACACACAAACAAACCGTACAGGAGCTGACACTGAGACACACACAAAGAGAATATACAGGAGCTGATACTGACACACGCACACGCTCCATACAGGAGCTGACACTGAGACACACACACCGACTGTACAAGAGCTGACACTGAGACACACACACGGAGTGTACAGGAGTTGACATTGAGACACACACACAGACTGTACAGGAGCTGACACTGAGACACACACACTGACCGTACAGGAGCTGACACTGAGACACACACACAGACCATACAGGAGCTGACACTGAGACACACACACGGACCGTACAGGAGCTGACACTGAGACACACACACAGACCGTACAGGAGCTGACACTGAGAAACACACATAGACCGAACAGGAGCTGACACTGACACACACACACAGACCGTACAGGAACTGATACTGAGACACACACACAGAATGTACAGGAGCTGACACTGAGGCACACACACATGGACCGTACACGAGCTGACACTGAGACACACACACACGGACCGTACAGGAGCTGACACTGAGACTCACACACAGACTGTACAGGAGCTGACACTGAGACACACACACTGACGTATAGGAGCTGACACTGAGACACACACACAGACCATAAAGGAGCTGACATTGAGAGACACACACGGACCGTACAGGAGCTGAAACTGAGACACACACATTGACCGTACAGGAGCTGACACTGAGAAACACACATAGACCGAAAGGGAGCTGACACTGAGACACACACACAGATCGTACAGGAACTGACACAGAGACACAAACACAGACAGTACAGGAGCTGACACTGAGACACACATGGACCGTACAGGACCTGACAGAGACACACACACAGAACGTACAGGAGCTGACACTTAGACACACACACAAGGACCATTCAGGAGCTGACACTGAGACACACACACATGGACCGTACAGGAGCTGACACTGAGACACACACACATACTGTACAGGAGCTGACACTGAGACACACACACAGACTGTACAGGAGCTGACACTGAGACACACACACAGACTGTACAGGAGCTAACACTGAGACACACACACGGACCTTACAGGAGCTGACACTGAGACACAGACACAGACCGCACAGGAGCTGACACTGAGACACACACTCAGACTGTACAGGAGCTGACACTGAGACACAAACACTGACCGTACAGGAGCTGACACTGAGACACACACACAGAAGAACAGGAGCTAACACTGAGACACACAAACGAACCGTACAGGAGCTGACACTGAGACACACACAAAGAAACCATACAGGAGCTGATACTGACACACGCACACGCACCATACAGGAGCTGACACTGAGACACACACACACGGACCGTACAGGAGCTTACACTGAGATACAGACACGGCCCATAGAAGAGCTGACACTGAGACACACACACGGACCATAGAAGAGCTGACACTGAGATGCACACACGAACCATACAGGAGCTGAAACTGAGACACACAAAGGGACAGTACAGGAGCTGACACTGAGACACACACATGGACCATACAGGAACTGACACAGAGACACAAACACAGACTGTACAGGAGCTGACACTGAGACACACACATGGACCATACAGGAGCTGACACTGAGACACACACACAGAAGAACAGGAGCTAACACTGAGACACACAAACAAACCGTACAGGAGCTGACACTGAGACACACACAAAGAGAATATACAGGAGCTGATACTGACACACGCACACGCACCATACAGGAGCTGACACTGAGACACACACACGGACTGTACAAGAGCTGACACTGAGACACACACACGGAGTGTACAGGAGTTGACATTGAGACACACACACAGACTGTACAGGAGCTGACACTGAGACACACACACTGACCGTACAGGAGCTGACACTGAGACACACACACAGACCATACAGGAGCTGACACTGAGACACACACACAGACTGTACAGGAGCTGACACTGAGGCACATACACATGGACCGTACACGAGCTGACACTGAGACACACACACACGGACTGTACAGGAGCTGACACTGAAACACACACACAGACTGTACAGGAGCTGACACTGAGACACACACCAACGGACCGTACAGGAGCTGACACTGAGACACACACACATGGGCCGTACAGGAGCTTACACAGAGACACACACACAGGCTGTACAGGAGCTGACACTGAGACACACACACTGACCGTACAGGAGCTGACACTGAGACACACACACAGACCATACAGGAGCTGACACTGAGACACACACACGGACCGTACTGGAGCTGACACAGAGACACACACATTGACCGTACAGGAGCTGACACTGAGAAGCACACATAGACCGAAAGGGAGCTGACACTGAGACACACACACAGATCTTACAGGAACTGACACTGAGACACACACACAGACTGTAAAGGAGCTGACACTGAGGCACACACACATGGACCGTACACAAGCTGACACTGAGACACACACACACGGACTGTACAGGAGCCGACAATGAAACACACACACAGACTGTACAGGAGCTGACACTGAGACACCCACACGGACCGTATAGGAGCTGAAACTGAGACACACAGAAAGACTTTACAGGAGCTGACACTGAAACAAACACAAAGAGACCGTAAAGGAGCTGACGATGACACATGCACATGCACCGTGCAGGAGCTGACACTGAGACACACACACGGACTGTACAAGAGCTGACACTGAGACACACACACGGTCTGTACAAGAGCTGACACTGAGACACACACACGGACCATACAGGAGCTGACACTGAGACAAACGCATGGACCATACAGCAGCTGTCACAGAGACATATGCACAGGGACCGTACAGGAGCTGACACTGAGACACACACACACGGACCGTACAGGAGCTTACACTGAGATACAGACACGGACCATAGAAGAGCTGACACTGAGACACACACACGGACCATAGAAGAGCTGACACTGAGATGCACACATGAACCATACAGGAACTGAAACTGAGACACACAAAGGGACAGTACAGGAGCTGACACTGAGACACACACATGGACCATACAGGAGCTGACACTGAGACACACACACAGATCGTACAGGAACTGACACTGAGACACACACACAGACTGTACAGGAGCTGACACTGAGGCACATACACATGGACCGTACACGAGCTGACACTGAGACACACACACACGGACTGTACAGGAGCTGACACTGAAACACACACACAGACTGTACAGGAGCTGACACTGAGACACACACCAACGGACCGTACAGGAGCTGACACTGAGACACGCATTGACTGCACAGGAGCTGACACTGAGACACACACACACGAACCATACAGGAGCTGACACTGAGACACACACTCATACCCACGGACCGTACAGGAGCTGAAACTGAGACACACAGAAAGACTGTACAGGAGCTGACACTGAGACACACACAAAGAGACCTTACAGGAGCTGACAATGACACACGCAAACGCACCGTACAGGAGCTGACACTGAGACAAACACACGGACTGTTCAAAAGCTGACACTGAGACACACGCACGGACTGTACAGGAGTTGACATTGAGACACACACACGGACCATACAGGTGCTGACACTGAGATGCACACACGGACCATACAGGAGCTGACAGTGAGACACACACACAGACCGTACAGGAGCTGACACTGAAACACACACACATGGACCGTACACAAGATGACACTGAGACACACACACACGGACCGTACAGGAGCTGACACTGAAACACGCACACAGACTGTACAGGAGCTGACACTGAGACACCCATGGACCGTACAGGAGCTGACACTGAGACACACACAGAACGCACAGGAGCTGACACTTAGAAACACACACAAGGACCATTCAGGAGTTGACACTGAGACACACACATCGACCGTCCAGGAGCTGACACTGAGACACACACATGGACCATACAGGAGCTGACACTGAGACACACACACAGAGACTGTACAGGAGCTGACACTGAGACACACACACATGGGCCGTACAGGAGCTGACACAGAGACACACACACAGGCTGTACAGGAGCTGACACTGAGACACACACACTGACCGTACAGGAGCTGACACTGAGACACACACACAGACCATACAGGAGCTGACACTGAGACACACACACGGACCGTACTGGAGCTGACACTGAAACACACACATTGACCGTACAGGAGCTGACACTGAGAAGCACACATAGACCGAAAGGGAGCTGACACTGAGACACACACACACGGACCATAAAGGAGCAGACACTGAGACACGCACACAGACCATACAGGAGCTGACACTTAGACACACACACGGACCGTACAGGAGCTGACACTGAGACACACACACACAGACTGTACAGGAACTGACACTGAGACACAAACACATGGACCGTACAGGATCTGACACTGAGACACACACTCAGACTGTACAGGAGCTGACACTGAGACACACACACTGACCGTACAGGAGCTGACACTGAGACACACACACAGAAGAACAGGAGCTAACACTGAGACACACAAACGAACCATACAGGAGCTGACACTGAGACACACACAAAGAGACCATACAGGAGCTGATACTGACACAAGCACACGCACCATACAGGAGCTGACACTGAGACACACACACGGACTGTACAAGAGCTGACACTGAGACACACACACGGAGTGTACAGGAGTTGACATTGAGACACACACACAGACTGTACAGGAGCTGACACTGAGACACACACACTGACCGTACAGGAGCTGACACTGAAACACACACACAGACCATACAGGAGCTGACACTGAGTCACACACATGGACCGTACAGGAGCTGACACTGAGACACACACACAGACCGTACAGGAGCTGACACTGAGAAACACACATAGACCGAACAGGAGCTGACACTGACACACACACACAGACCGTACAGGAACTGATACTGAGACACACACACAGAATGTACAGGAGCTGACACTGAGGCACACACACATGGACCGTACACGAGCTGACACTGAGACACACACACACGGACCGTACAGGAGCTGACATTGAGACACACACACAGAACGTACCGGAGCTGACACTTAGACACACACACAAGGACCATTCAGGAGCTGACACTGAGACGCACACACAAGGACCGTACAGGAGCTGACACTGAGACTCACACACAGACTGTACAGGAGCTGACACTGAGACACACACACTGACGTACAGGAGCTGACACTGAGATACACACACAGACTGTACAGGAGCTAACACTGAGACACACACACGGACTTTACAGGAGCTGACACTGAGACACAGACACAGACCGCACAGGAGCTGACACTGAGAAACACACATAGACCGAACAGGAGCTGACACTGAGACAAACACACAGACCGTACAGGAACTGACACTGAGACACACACACAGAACGTACCGGAGCTGACACTTAGACACACACACAAGGACCATTCAGGAGCTGACACTGAGACGCACACACAAGGACCGTACAGGAGCTGACACTGAGACTCACACACAGACTGTACAGGAGCTGACACTGAGACACACACACTGACGTACAGGAGCTGACACTGAGATACTCACACATGGACGATAAAGGATCTGACACTGAGACACACACACGGACCATACAGGAGCTGACAATGAGATACACAAACGGACAGTACAGGAGCTGACACAGAGACACACACACGGAACATACAATTGCTGACACTGAGATGCACACATGGACTGTACAGGAGCTTAAACTGAGACACACAAATGAACGGTACAGGAGCTGACACTGAGATGCACACACAGAGAGTACAGGAGCTGACACTGAGACACACACACACGGACCATAAAGGAGCAGACACTGAGACACGCACACAGACCATACAGGAGCTGACACTTAGACACACACACGGACCGTACAGGAGCTGACACTGAGACACACACACACAGACTGTACAGGAACTGACACTGAGACACAAACACATGGACCGTACAGGATCTGACACTGAGACACACACTCAGACTGTACAGGAGCTGACACTGAGACACACACACTGACCGTACAGGAGCTGACACTGAGACACACACACACAGACTGTACAGGAACTGACACTGAGACACAAACACATGGACCGTACAGGATCTGACACTGAGACACACACTCAGACTGTACAGGAGCTGACACTGAGACACACACACTGACCGTACAGGAGCTGACACTGAGACACACACACAGAAGAACAGGAGCTAACACTGAGACACACAAACGAACCGTACAGGAGCTGACACTGAGACACACACAAAGAGACCATACAGGAGCTGATACTGACACACGCACACGCACCATACAGGAGCTGACACTGAGACACACACACGGACTGTACAAGAGCTGACACTGAGACACACACACGGAGTGTACAGGAGTTGACATTGAGACACACACACAGACTGTACAGGAGCTGACACTGAGACACACACACTGACCGTACAGGAGCTGACACTGAAACACACACACAGACCATACAGGAGCTGACACTGAGAAACACACACGGACCGTACAGGAGCTGACACTGAGACACACACACAGACCGTACAGGAGCTGACACTGAGAAACACACATAGACCGAACAGGAGCTGACACTGACACACACATACAGACCGTACAGGAACTGATACTGAGACACACACACAGACTGTACAGGAGCTGACACTGAGACACACACACTGACGTACAGGAGCTGACACTGAGATACACACACAGACTGTACAGGAGCTAACACTGAGACACACACACGGACTTTACAGGAGCTGACACTGAGACACAGACACAGACCGCACAGGAGCTGACACTGAGAAACACACATAGACCGAACAGGAGCTGACACTGAGACAAACACACAGACCGTACAGGAACTGACACTGAGACACTCTCACAGACTGTACAGGAGCTGTCACTGAGGCACACACACACGGACCACAGAGGAGCTGACACAGTGACACACACACGGACCGTACAGGAGCTGACAATGAGAAACACACACAGACTGTACAGGAGCTGACACTGAGACACACTCATGGACTGAACAGGAGCTGACACTGAGACAAACACACGGACCGTACAGGAGCTGAAACTGAGAAACATACACAGACTGTACAGGAGCTGACACTGAGACACACTCATGGACTGTACAGGAGCTGACACTGAGACACACACACAGACAGTACAGGAGCTGACACTGAGAAACATACACAGACTGTACAGGAGCTGACACTGAGAAACATACACAGACTGTACAGGAGCTGACACTGAGACACACACACACAGACCGTACAGGAGTTGACACCGAGACATACACACATACCGTACAGGACCTGACACTGAGACACATGCACAGACTGTACAGGAGCTGACACTGAGACACACACACACGGACCGTACAGGAGCTGACACTGAGACTGACACACGGACCCTACAGGAGCTGACTCTGAGAACACATATGGACTGTACAGGAGCTGAAACTGAGACACACACACGGACCATACAGGAGCTGACACTGAGACACACACACGGACCATACAGGCGCTGTCACTGAGACACATACACATGGACCGTACAGGAACTGACACTGAGACAAACACACATGGGCCGTACAGGAGCTGACACTGAGATACTCACACATGGACGATAAAGGATCTGACACTGAGACACACACACGGACCATACAGGAGCTGACAATGAGATACACAAATGGACAGTACAGGAGCTGACACAGAGACACACACACGGAACGTACAAGTGCTGACACTGAGATGCACACATGGACTGTACAGGAGCTTAAACTGAGACACACAAATGGACGGTAAGGAGCTGACACTGAGATGCACACACAGAGAGTACAGGAGCTGACACTGAGACACACACACACGGACCATAAAGGAGCAGACACTTAGAATGCACACAGACCATACAGGAGCTGACAATTAGACACACACACGGACCTTACAGGAGCTGACACTGAGACACACACACACAGACTGTACAGGAGCTGACACTGAGACACAAACACATGGACCGTACAGGAGCTGACACTGAGACACACACTCAGACTGTACAGGAGCTGACACTGAGACACACACACTGACCGTACAGGAGCTGACACTGAGACACACACACAGAAGAACAGGAGCTAACACTGAGACACACAAACAAACCGTACAGGAGCTGACACTGAGACACACACAAAGAGAATATACAGGAGCTGATACTGACACACGCACACGCACCATACAGGAGCTGACACTGAGACACACACACGGACTGTACAAGAGCTGACACTGAGACACACACACGGAGTGTACAGGAGTTGACATTGAGACACACACACAGACTGTACAGGAGCTGACACTGAGACACACACACTGACCGTACAGGAGCTGACACTGAGACACACACACAGACCATACAGGAGCTGACACTGAGACACACACACGGACCGTACAGGAGCTGACACTGAGACACACACACAGACCGTACAGGAGCTGACACTGAGAAACACACATAGACCGAACAGGAGCTGACACTGACACACACACACAGACCGTACAGGAACTGATACTGAGACACACACACAGAATGTACAGGAGCTGACACTGAGGCACACACACATGGACCGTACACGAGCTGACACTGAGACACACACACACGGACCGTACAGGAGTTGACATTGAGACACACACACAGAACGTACGGGAGCTGACACTTAGACACACACACAAGGACCATTCAGGAGCTGACACTGAGACTCACACACAGACTGTACAGGAGCTGACACTGAGACACACACACTGACGTACAGGAGCTGACACTGAGACACACACACAGACCATACAGGAGCTGACACTGAGAGACACACACGGACCGTACAGGAGCTGAAACTGAGACACACACATTGACCGTACAGGAACTGACACTGAGAAACACACATAGACCGAAAGGGAGCTGACACTGAGACACACACACAGATCGTACAGGAACTGACACTGAGACACAAACACAGACTGTACAGGAGCTGACACTGAGACACACATGGACCGTACAGGAGCTGACAGAGACACACACACAGAACGTACAGGAGCTGACACTTAGACACACACACAAGGACCATTCAGGAGCTGACACTGAGATGCACACACAGAGTGTACAGGAGCTGACACTGAGACACACCTGGACCGTACAGGAGCTGACAGAGACACACACACAGAACGTACAGGAGCTGACACTTAGACACACACACAAGGACCATTCAGGAGCTGACACTGAGATGCACACACAGAGTGTACAGGAGCTGACACTGAGACACATACACATGAACCATACAGGAGCTGAGACCGAGAGACACACACGGACCGTACAGGATCTGAAACTGAGACACACACGTTGACCGTACAGGAGCTGACACTGAGAAACACACATAGACCGAAAGGGAGCTGACACTGAGACACACACACAGATCGTACAGCAACTGACACTGAGACACACACACAGACTGTACAGGAGCTGACACTGAGACACACATGGACCGTACAGGAGCTGACACTGAGACACACACACAGAACGTACAGGAGCTGACACTTAGACACACACACAAGGACCATTCAGGAGCTGACACTGAGACGCACACACAGAGAGTACAGGAGCTGACACTGAGACACATACACATGGACCGTACAGGAGCTGACACTGAGACACACACATGGACCGTACAGGAGCTGACACTGAGACACACACACACAGACTGTACAGGAGCTGACACTGAGACACACACAAATGGACCGTACAGGAGCTGACACTGAGACACACACACAGACTGTACAGGAGCTGACACTGAGACCACACACTGACCGTACAGGAGCTGACACTGAGACACACAAACAGACCATACAGGAGCTGACACTGAGAGACACAAATGGACCGTACAAGAGCTGATACTGAGACACACACATTGACCGTACAGGAGCTGACACTGAGAAACACACATAGACCGAAAGGGAGCTGACACTGAGACACACACACAGATCGTACAGGAACTGACACTGAGACACACACACAGACTGTACAGGAGCTGACACTGAGGCACATACACATGGACCGTACACGAGCTGACACTGAGACACACACACACGGACTGTACAGGAGCTGACACTGAAACACACACACAGACTGTACAGGAGCTGACACTGAGACACACACCAACGGACCGTACAGGAGCTGACACTGAGACACGCATGGACTGCACAGGAGCTGACACTGAGACACACACACACGAACCATACAGGAGCTGACACTGAGTCACACACTCATACCCACGGACCGTACAGGAGCTGAAACTGAGACACACAGAAAGACTGTACAGGAGCTGACACTGAGACACACACAAAGAGACCTTACAGGAGCTGACAATGACACACGCAAACGCACCGTACAGGAGCTGACACTGAGACAAACACACGGACTGTTCAAAAGCTGACACTGAGACACACGCACGGACTGTACAGGAGTTGACATTGAGACACACACACGGACCATACAGGTGCTGACACTGAGATGCACACACGGACCATACAGGAGCTGACAGTGAGACACACACACAGACCGTACAGGAGCTGACACTGAAACACACACACATGGACCGTACACAAGATGACACTGAGACACACACACACGGACCGTACAGGAGCTGACACTGAAACACGCACACAGACTGTACAGGAGCTGACACTGAGACACCCATGGACCGTACAGGAGCTGACACTGAGACACACACAGAACGCACAGGAGCTGACACTTAGAAACACACACAAGGACCATTCAGGAGTTGACACTGAGACACACACATCGACCGTCCAGGAGCTGACACTGAGACACACACATGGACCATACAGGAGCTGACACTGAGACACACACACAGAGACTGTACAGGAGCTGACACTGAGACACACACACATGGGCCGTACAGGAGCTGACACAGAGACACACACACAGGCTGTACAGGAGCTGACACTGAGACACACACACTGACCGTACAGGAGCTGACACTGAGACACACACACAGACCATACAGGAGCTGACACTGAGACACACACACGGACCGTACTGGAGCTGACACTGAAACACACACATTGACCGTACAGGAGCTGACACTGAGAAGCACACATAGACCGAAAGGGAGCTGACACTGAGACACACACACACGGACCATAAAGGAGCAGACACTGAGACACGCACACAGACCATACAGGAGCTGACACTTAGACACACACACGGACCGTACAGGAGCTGACACTGAGACACACACACACAGACTGTACAGGAACTGACACTGAGACACAAACACATGGACCGTACAGGATCTGACACTGAGACACACACTCAGACTGTACAGGAGCTGACACTGAGACACACACACTGACCGTACAGGAGCTGACACTGAGACACACACACAGAAGAACAGGAGCTAACACTGAGACACACAAACGAACCATACAGGAGCTGACACTGAGACACACACAAAGAGACCATACAGGAGCTGATACTGACACAAGCACACGCACCATACAGGAGCTGACACTGAGACACACACACGGACTGTACAAGAGCTGACACTGAGACACACACACGGAGTGTACAGGAGTTGACATTGAGACACACACACAGACTGTACAGGAGCTGACACTGAGACACACACACTGACCGTACAGGAGCTGACACTGAAACACACACACAGACCATACAGGAGCTGACACTGAGTCACACACATGGACCGTACAGGAGCTGACACTGAGACACACACACAGACCGTACAGGAGCTGACACTGAGAAACACACATAGACCGAACAGGAGCTGACACTGACACACACACACAGACCGTACAGGAACTGATACTGAGACACACACACAGAATGTACAGGAGCTGACACTGAGGCACACACACATGGACCGTACACGAGCTGACACTGAGACACACACACACGGACCGTACAGGAGCTGACATTGAGACACACACACAGAACGTACCGGAGCTGACACTTAGACACACACACAAGGACCATTCAGGAGCTGACACTGAGACGCACACACAAGGACCGTACAGGAGCTGACACTGAGACTCACACACAGACTGTACAGGAGCTGACACTGAGACACACACACTGACGTACAGGAGCTGACACTGAGATACACACACAGACTGTACAGGAGCTAACACTGAGACACACACACGGACTTTACAGGAGCTGACACTGAGACACAGACACAGACCGCACAGGAGCTGACACTGAGAAACACACATAGACCGAACAGGAGCTGACACTGAGACAAACACACAGACCGTACAGGAACTGACACTGAGACACACACACAGAACGTACCGGAGCTGACACTTAGACACACACACAAGGACCATTCAGGAGCTGACACTGAGACGCACACACAAGGACCGTACAGGAGCTGACACTGAGACTCACACACAGACTGTACAGGAGCTGACACTGAGACACACACACTGACGTACAGGAGCTGACACTGAGATACTCACACATGGACGATAAAGGATCTGACACTGAGACACACACACGGACCATACAGGAGCTGACAATGAGATACACAAACGGACAGTACAGGAGCTGACACAGAGACACACACACGGAACATACAATTGCTGACACTGAGATGCACACATGGACTGTACAGGAGCTTAAACTGAGACACACAAATGAACGGTACAGGAGCTGACACTGAGATGCACACACAGAGAGTACAGGAGCTGACACTGAGACACACACACACGGACCATAAAGGAGCAGACACTGAGACACGCACACAGACCATACAGGAGCTGACACTTAGACACACACACGGACCGTACAGGAGCTGACACTGAGACACACACACACAGACTGTACAGGAACTGACACTGAGACACAAACACATGGACCGTACAGGATCTGACACTGAGACACACACTCAGACTGTACAGGAGCTGACACTGAGACACACACACTGACCGTACAGGAGCTGACACTGAGACACACACACAGAAGAACAGGAGCTAACACTGAGACACACAAACGAACCGTACAGGAGCTGACACTGAGACACACACAAAGAGACCATACAGGAGCTGATACTGACACACGCACACGCACCATACAGGAGCTGACACTGAGACACACACACGGACTGTACAAGAGCTGACACTGAGACACACACACGGAGTGTACAGGAGTTGACATTGAGACACACACACAGACTGTACAGGAGCTGACACTGAGACACACACACTGACCGTACAGGAGCTGACACTGAAACACACACACAGACCATACAGGAGCTGACACTGAGACACACACACGGACCGTACAGGAGCTGACACTGAGACACACACACAGACCGTACAGGAGCTGACACTGAGAAACACACATAGACCGAACAGGAGCTGACACTGACACACACATACAGACCGTACAGGAACTGATACTGAGACACACACACAGACTGTACAGGAGCTGACACTGAGACACACACACTGACGTACAGGAGCTGACACTGAGATACACACACAGACTGTACAGGAGCTAACACTGAGACACACACACGGACTTTACAGGAGCTGACACTGAGACACAGACACAGACCGCACAGGAGCTGACACTGAGAAGCACACATAAACCGAACAGGAGCTGACACTGAGACAAACACACAGACCGTACAGGAACTGACACTGAGACACTCTCACAGACTGTACAGGAGCTGTCACTGAGGCACACACACACGGACCACAGAGGAGCTGACACAGTGACACACACACGGACCGTACAGGAGCTGACAATGAGAAACACACACAGACTGTACAGGAGCTGACACTGAGACACACTCATGGACTGAACAGGAGCTGACACTGAGACAAACACACGGACCGTACAGGAGCTGAAACTGAGAAACATACACAGACTGTACAGGAGCTGACACTGAGACACACTCATGGACTGTACAGGAGCTGACACTGAGACACACACACAGACAGTACAGGAGCTGACACTGAGAAACATACACAGACTGTACAGGAGCTGACACTGAGAAACATACACAGACTGTACAGGATCTGACACTGAGACACACACACACAGACCGTACAGGAGTTGACACCGAGACATACACACATACCGTACAGGACCTGACACTGAGACACATGCACAGACTGTACAGGAGCTGACACTGAGACACACACACACGGACCGTACAGGAGCTGACACTGAGACTGACACACGGACCCTACAGGAGCTGACTCTGAGAACACATATGGACTGTACAGGAGCTGAAACTGAGACACACACACGGACCATACAGGAGCTGACACTGAGACACACACACGGACCATACAGGCGCTGTCACTGAGACACATACACATGGACCGTACAGGAACTGACACTGAGACAAACACACATGGGCCGTACAGGAGCTGACACTGAGATACTCACACATGGACGATAAAGTATCTGACACTGAGACACACACACGGACCATACAGGAGCTGACAATGAGATACACAAACGGACAGTACAGGAGCTGACACAGAGACACACACACGGAACGTACAAGTGCTGACACTGAGATGCACACATGGACTGTACAGGAGCTTAAACTGAGACACACAAATGGACGGTAAGGAGCTGACACTGAGATGCACACACAGAGAGTACAGGAGCTGACACTGAGACACACACACACGGACCATAAAGGAGCAGACACTGAGAACGCACACAGACCATACAGGAGCTGACAATTAGACACACACACGGACATTACAGGAGCTGACACTGAGACACACACACACAGACTGTACAGGAGCTGACACTGAGACACAAACACATGGACCGTACAGGAGCTGACACTGAGACACACACTCAGACTGTACAGGAGCTGACACTGAGACACACACACTGACCGTACAGGAGCTGACACTGAGACACACACACAGAAGAACAGGAGCTAACACTGAGACACACAAACAAACCGTACAGGAGCTGACACTGAGACACACACAAAGAGAATATACAGGAGCTGATACTGACACACGCACACGCACCATACAGGAGCTGACACTGAGACACACACACGGACTGTACAAGAGCTGACACTGAGACACACACACGGAGTGTACAGGAGTTGACATTGAGACACACACACAGACTGTACAGGAGCTGACACTGAGACACACACACTGACCGTACAGCAGCTGACACTGAGACACACACACAGACCATACAGGAGCTGACACTGAGACACACACACAGACCGTACAGGAGCTGACACTGAGACACACACACAGACCGTACAGGAGCTGACACTGAGAAACACACATAGACCGAACAGGAGCTGACACTGACACACACACACAGACCGTACAGGAACTGATACTGAGACACACACACAGAATGTACAGGAGCTGACACTGAGGCACACACACATGGACCGTACACGAGCTGACACTGAGACACACACACACGGACCGTACAGGAGTTGACATTGAGACACACACACAGAACGTACAGGAGCTGACATTTAGACACACACACAAGGACCATTCAGGAGCTGACACTGAGACTCACACACAGACTGTACAGGAGCTGACACTGAGACACACACACTGACGTACAGGAGCTGACACTGAGACACACACACAGACCATACAGGAGCTGACACTGAGAGACACACACGGACCGTACAGGAGCTGAAACTGAGACACACACATTGACCGTACAGGAGCTGACACTGAGAAACACACATAGACCGAAAGGGAGCTGACACTGAGACACACACACAGATCGTACAGGAACTGACACTGAGACACAAACACAGACTGTACAGGAGCTGACACTGAGACACACATGGACCGTACAGGAGCTGACAGAGACACACACACAGAACGTACAGGAGCTGACACTTAGACACACACACAAGGACCATTCAGGAGCTGACACTGAGATGCACACACAGAGTGTACAGGAGCTGACACTGAGACACACCTGGACCGTACAGGAGCTGACAGAGACACACACACAGGACGTACAGGAGCTGACACTTAGACACACACACAAGGACCATTCAGGAGCTGACACTGAGATGCACACACAGAGTGTACAGGAGCTGACACTGAGACACTTACACATGAACCATACAGGAGCTGACACCGAGAGACACACACGGACCGTACAGGATCTGAAACTGAGACACACACATTGACCGTACAGGAGCTGACACTGAGAAACACACATAGACCGAAAGGGAGCTGACACTGAGACACACACACAGATCGTACAGCAACTGACACTGAGACACACACACAGACTGTACAGGAGCTGACACTGAGACACACATGGACCGTACAGGAGCTGACACTGAGACACACACACAGAACGTACAGGAGCTGACACTTAGACACACACACAAGGACCATTCAGGAGCTGACACTGAGACGCACACACAGAGAGTACAGGAGCTGACACTGAGACACATACACATGGACCATACAGGAGCAGACACTGAGACACACACATGGACCGTACAGCAGCTGACACTGAGACACACACATGGACCGTACAGGAGCTGACACTGAGACACACACACACAGACTGTACAGGAGCTGACACTGAGACACACACAAATGGACCGTACAGGAGCTGACACTGAGACACACACACAGACTGTACAGGAGCTGACACTGAGACCACACACTGACCGTACAGGAGCTGACACTGAGACACACAAACAGACCATACAGGAGCTGACACTGAGAGACACAAATGGACCGTACAAGAGCTGATACTGAGACACACACATTGACCGTACAGGAGCTGACACTGAGAAACACACATAGACCGAAAGGGAGCTGACACTGAGACACACACACAGATCGTACAGGAACTGACACTGAGACACACACACAGACTGTACAGGAGCTGACACTGAGGCACATACACATGGACCGTACACGAGCTGACACTGAGACACACACACACGGACTGTACAGGAGCTGACACTGAAACACACACACAGACTGTACAGGAGCTGACACTGAGACACACACCAACGGACCGTACAGGAGCTGACACTGAGACACGCATTGACTGCACAGGAGCTGACACTGAGACACACACACACGAACCATACAGGAGCTGACACTGAGACACACACTCATACCCACGGACCGTACAGGAGCTGAAACTGAGACACACAGAAAGACTGTACAGGAGCTGACACTGAGACACACACAAAGAGACCTTACAGGAGCTGACAATGACACACGCAAACGCACCGTACAGGAGCTGACACTGAGACAAACACACGGACTGTTCAAAAGCTGACACTGAGACACACGCACGGACTGTACAGGAGTTGACATTGAGACACACACACGGACCATACAGGTGCTGACACTGAGATGCACACATGGACCATACAGGAGCTGACAGTGAGACACACACACAGACCGTACAGGAGCTGACACTGAAACACACACACATGGACCGTACACAAGATGACACTGAGACACACACACACGGACCGTACAGGAGCTGACACTGAAACACGCACACAGACTGTACAGGAGCTGACACTGAGACACCCATGGACCGCACAGGAGCTGACACTGAGACACACACAGAACGCACAGGAGCTGACACTTAGAAACACACACAAGGACCATTCAGGAGTTGACACTGAGACACACACATCGACCGTCCAGGAGCTGACACTGAGACACACACATGGACCATACAGGAGCTGACACTGAGACACACACACAGAGACTGTACAGGAGCTGACACTGCGACACACACACATGGGCCGTACAGGAGCTTACACAGAGACACACACACAGGCTGTACAGGAGCTGACACTGAGACACACACACTGACCGTACAGGAGCTGACACTGAGACACACACACAGACCATACAGGAGCTGACACTGAGACACACACATGGACCGTACTGGAGCTGACACAGAGACACACACATTGACCGTACAGGAGCTGACACTGAGAAGCACACATAGACCGAAAGGGAGCTGACACTGAGACACACACACAGATCTTACAGGAACTGACACTGAGACACACACACAGACTGTAAAGGAGCTGACACTGAGGCACACACACATGGACCGTACACAAGCTCACACTGAGACACACACACACGGACTGTACAGGAGCCGACAATGAAACACACACACAGACTGTACAGGAGCTGACACTGAGGCACATACACATGGACCGTACACGAGCTGACACTGAGACACACACACACGGACTGTACAGGAGCTGACACTGAAACACACACACAGACTGTACAGGAGCTGACACTGAGACACACACCAACGGACCGTACAGGAGCTGACACTGAGACACGCATTGACTGCACAGGAGCTGACACTGAGACACACACACACGAACCATACAGGAGCTGACACTGAGACACACACTCATACCCACGGACCGTACAGGAGCTGAAACTGAGACACACAGAAAGACTGTACAGGAGCTGACACTGAGACACACACAAAGAGACCTTACAGGAGCTGACAATGACACACGCAAACGCACCGTACAGGAGCTGACACTGAGACAAACACACGGACTGTTCAAAAGCTGACACTGAGACACACGCACGGACTGTACAGGAGTTGACATTGAGACACACACACGGACCATACAGGTGCTGACACTGAGATGCACACACGGACCATACAGGAGCTGACAGTGAGACACACACACAGACCGTACAGGAGCTGACACTGAGACACACACACATGGACCGTACACAAGATGACACTGAGACACACACACACGGACCGTACAGGAGCTGACACTGAAACACGCACACAGACTGTACAGGAGCTGACACTGAGACACCCACACGGACCGTATAGGAGCTGAAACTGAGACACACAGAAAGACTTTACAGGAGCTGACACTGAAACAAACACAAAGAGACCGTAAAGGAGCTGACGATGACACATGCACATGCACCGTGCAGGAGCTGACACTGAGACACACACACGGACTGTACAAGAGCTGACACTGAGACACACACACGGTCTGTACAAGAGCTGACACTGAGACACACACACGGACCATACAGGAGCTGACACTGAGACAAACGCATGGACCATACAGCAGCTGTCACAGAGACATATGCACAGGGACCGTACAGGAGCTGACACTGAGACACACACACACGGACCGTACAGGAGCTTACACTGAGATACAGACACGGACCATAGAAGAGCTGACACTGAGACACACACACGGACCATAGAAGAGCTGACACTGAGATGCACACATGAACCATACAGGAACTGAAACTGAGACACACAAAGGGACAGTACAGGAGCTGACACTGAGACACACACATGGACCATACAGGAGCTGACACTGAGACACACACACAGATCGTACAGGAACTGACACTGAGACACACACACAGACTGTACAGGAGCTGACACTGAGGCACATACACATGGACCGTACACGAGCTGACACTGAGACACACACACACGGACTGTACAGGAGCTGACACTGAAACACACACACAGACTGTACAGGAGCTGACACTGAGACACACACCAACGGACCGTACAGGAGCTGACACTGAGACACGCATTGACTGCACAGGAGCTGACACTGAGACACACACACACGAACCATACAGGAGCTGACACTGAGACACACACTCATACCCACGGACCGTACAGGAGCTGAAACTGAGACACACAGAAAGACTGTACAGGAGCTGACACTGAGACACACACAAAGAGACCTTACAGGAGCTGACAATGACACACGCAAACGCACCGTACAGGAGCTGACACTGAGACAAACACACGGACTGTTCAAAAGCTGACACTGAGACACACGCACGGACTGTACAGGAGTTGACATTGAGACACACACACGGACCATACAGGTGCTGACACTGAGATGCACACACGGACCATACAGGAGCTGACAGTGAGACACACACACAGACCGTACAGGAGCTGACACTGAGACACACACACATGGACCGTACACAAGATGACACTGAGACACACACACACGGACCGTACAGGAGCTGACACTGAAACACGCACACAGACTGTACAGGAGCTGACACTGAGACACCCATGGACCGCACAGGAGCTGACACTGAGACACACACAGAACGCACAGGAGCTGACACTTAGAAACACACACAAGGACCATTCAGGAGTTGACACTGAGACACACACATCGACCGTCCAGGAGCTGACACTGAGACACACACATGGACCATACAGGAGCTGACACTGAGACACACACACAGAGACTGTACAGGAGCTGACACTGCGACACACACACATGGGCCGTACAGGAGCTTACACAGAGACACACACACAGGCTGTACAGGAGCTGACACTGAGACACACACACTGACCGTACAGGAGCTGACACTGAGACACACACACAGACCATACAGGAGCTGACACTGAGACACACACACGGACCGTACTGGAGCTGACACAGAGACACACACATTGACCGTACAGGAGCTGACACTGAGAAGCACACATAGACCGAAAGGGAGCTGACACTGAGACACACACACAGATCTTACAGGAACTGACACTGAGACACACACACAGACTGTAAAGGAGCTGACACTGAGGCACACACACATGGACCGTACACAAGCTGACACTGAGACACACACACACGGACTGTACAGGAGCCGACAATGAAACACACACACAGACTGTACAGGAGCTGACACTGAGACACCCACACGGACCGTATAGGAGCTGAAACTGAGACACACAGAAAGACTTTACAGGAGCTGACACTGAAACAAACACAAAGAGACCGTAAAGGAGCTGACGATGACACATGCACATGCACCGTGCAGGAGCTGACACTGAGACACACACACGGACTGTACAAGAGCTGACACTGAGACACACACACGGTCTGTACAAGAGCTGACACTGAGACACACACACGGACCATACAGGAGCTGACACTGAGACAAACGCATGGACCATACAGCAGCTGTCACAGAGACATATGCACAGGGACCGTACAGGAGCTGACACTGAGACACACACACACGGACCGTACAGGAGCTTACACTGAGATACAGACACGGACCATAGAAGAGCTGACACTGAGACACACACACGGACCATAGAAGAGCTGACACTGAAATGCACACATGAACCATACAGGAACTGAAACTGAGACACACAAAGGGACAGTACAGGAGCTGACACTGAGACACACACATGGACCATACAGGAGCTGACACTGAGACACACACACAGAAGAACAGGAGCTAACACTGAGACACACAAACAAACCGTACAGGAGCTGACACTGAGACACACACAAAGAGAATATACAGGAGCTGATACTGACACACGCACACGCACCATACAGGAGCTGACACTGAGACACACACACGGACTGTACAAGAGCTGACACTGAGACACACACACGGAGTGTACAGGAGTTGACATTGAGACACACACACAGACTGTACAGGAGCTGACACTGAGACACACACACTGACCGTACAGGAGCTGACACTGAGACACACACACAGACCATACAGGAGCTGACACTGAGACACACACACAGACTGTACAGGAGCTGACACTGAGGCACATACACATGGACCGTACACGAGCTGACACTGAGACACACACACACGGACTGTACAGGAGCTGACACTGAAACACACACACAGACTGTACAGGAGCTGACACTGAGACACACACCAACGGACCGTACAGGAGCTGACACTGAGACACACACACATGGGCCGTACAGGAGCTTACACAGAGACACACACACAGGCTGTACAGGAGCTGACACTGAGACACACACACTGACCGTACAGGAGCTGACACTGAGACACACACACAGACCATACAGGAGCTGACACTGAGACACACACACGGACCGTACTGGAGCTGACACAGAGACACACACATTGACCGTACAGGAGCTGACACTGAGAAGCACACATAGACCGAAAGGGAGCTGACACTGAGACACACACACAGATCTTACAGGAACTGACACTGAGACACACACACAGACTGTAAAGGAGCTGACACTGAGGCACACACACATGGACCGTACACAAGCTGACACTGAGACACACACACACGGACTGTACAGGAGCCGACAATGAAACACACACACAGACTGTACAGGAGCTGACACTGAGACACCCACACGGACCGTATAGGAGCTGAAACTGAGACACACAGAAAGACTTTACAGGAGCTGACACTGAAACAAACACAAAGAGACCGTAAAGGAGCTGACGATGACACATGCACATGCACCGTGCAGGAGCTGACACTGAGACACACACACGGACTGTACAAGAGCTGACACTGAGACACACACACGGTCTGTACAAGAGCTGACACTGAGACACACACACGGACCATACAGGAGCTGACACTGAGACAAACGCATGGACCATACAGCAGCTGTCACAGAGACATATGCACAGGGACCGTACAGGAGCTGACACTGAGACACACACACACGGACCGTACAGGAGCTTACACTGAGATACAGACACGGACCATAGAAGAGCTGACACTGAGACACACACACGGACCATAGAAGAGCTGACACTGAGATGCACACATGAACCATACAGGAACTGAAACTGAGACACACAAAGGGACAGTACAGGAGCTGACACTGAGACACACACATGGACCATACAGGAGCTGACACTGAGACACACACACAGATCGTACAGGAACTGACACTGAGACACACACACAGACTGTACAGGAGCTGACACTGAGGCACATACACATGGACCGTACACGAGCTGACACTGAGACACACACACACGGACTGTACAGGAGCTGACACTGAAACACACACACAGACTGTACAGGAGCTGACACTGAGACACACACCAACGGACCGTACAGGAGCTGACACTGAGACACGCATTGACTGCACAGGAGCTGACACTGAGACACACACACACGAACCATACAGGAGCTGACACTGAGACACACACTCATACCCACGGACCGTACAGGAGCTGAAACTGAGACACACAGAAAGACTGTACAGGAGCTGACACTGAGACACACACAAAGAGACCTTACAGGAGCTGACAATGACACACGCAAACGCACCGTACAGGAGCTGACACTGAGACAAACACACGGACTGTTCAAAAGCTGACACTGAGACACACGCACGGACTGTACAGGAGTTGACATTGAGACACACACACGGACCATACAGGTGCTGACACTGAGATGCACACACGGACCATACAGGAGCTGACAGTGAGACACACACACAGACCGTA
Organism: Carcharodon carcharias; assembly: GCF_017639515.1. Classification (NCBI taxonomy): domain Eukaryota; kingdom Metazoa; phylum Chordata; class Chondrichthyes; order Lamniformes; family Lamnidae; genus Carcharodon; species Carcharodon carcharias. The sequence goes on along the minus strand of NC_054478.1, from coordinate 3,863,329 downwards.
CAGGAGCTGACACTGAGACACACACACATGGACCGTACACATGATGACACTGAGACACACACACACGGACCGTACAGGAGCTGACACTGAAACACGCACACAGACTGTACAGGAGCTGACACTGAGACACCCATGGACCGCACAGGAGCTGACACTGAGACACACACAGAACGCACAGGAGCTGACACTTAGAAACACACACAAGGACCATTCAGGAGTTGACACTGAGACACACACATCGACCGTCCAGGAGCTGACACTGAGACACACACATGGACCATACAGGAGCTGACACTGAGACACACACACAGAGACTGTACAGGAGCTGACACTGCGACACACACACATGGGCCGTACAGGAGCTTACACAGAGACACACACACAGGCTGTACAGGAGCTGACACTGAGACACACACACTGACCGTACAGGAGCTGACACTGAGACACACACACAGACCATACAGGAGCTGACACTGAGACACACACACGGACCGTACTGGAGCTGACACAGAGACACACACATTGACCGTACAGGAGCTGACACTGAGAAGCACACATAGACCGAAAGGGAGCTGACACTGAGACACACACACAGATCTTACAGGAACTGACACTGAGACACACACACAGACTGTAAAGGAGCTGACACTGAGGCACACACACATGGACCGTACACAAGCTGACACTGAGACACACACACACGGACTGTACAGGAGCCGACAATGAAACACACACACAGACTGTACAGGAACTGATACTGAGACACACACACAGAATGTACAGGAGCTGACACTGAGGCACACACACATGGACCGTACACGAGCTGACACTGAGACACACACACACGGACCGTACAGGAGCTGACATTGAGACACACACACAGAACGTACAGGAGCTGACACTTAGACACACACACAAGGACCATTCAGGAGCTGACACTGAGACGCACACACAGAGAGTACCGGAGCTGACACTGAGACACACACACACAGACTGTACAGGAGCTGACACTGAGACACACACACAAGGACCGTACAGGAGCTGACACTGAGACTCACACACAGACTGTACAGGAGCTGACACTGAGACACACACACTGACGTACAGGAGCTGACACTGAGACACACACACAGACCATACAGGAGCTGACACTGAGAGACACACACGGACCGTACAGGAGCTGAAACTGAGACACACACATTGACCGTACAGGAGCTGACACTGAGACACACACACAGATCGTACAGGAACTGACACTGAGACACAAACACAGACTGTACAGGAGCTGACACTGAGACACACATGGACCGTACAGGAGCTGACAGAGACACACACACAGAACGTACAGGAGCTGACACTTAGACACACACACAAGGACCATTCAGGAGCTGACACTGAGATGCACACACAGAGTGTACAGGAGCTGACACTGAGACACACCTGGACCGTACAGGAGCTGACAGAGACACACACACAGAACGTACAGGAGCTGACACTTAGACACACACACAAGGACCATTCAGGAGCTGACACTGAGATGCACACACAGAGTGTACAGGAGCTGACACTGAGACACATACACATGAACCATACAGGAGCTGACACTGAGAGACACACACGGACCGTACAGGATCTGAAACTGAGACACACACATTGACCGTACAGGAGCTGACACTGAGAAACACACATAGACCGAAAGGGAGCTGACACTGAGACACACACACAGATCGTACAGCAACTGACACTGAGACACACACACAGACTGTACAGGAGCTGACACTGAGACACACATGGACCGTACAGGAGCTGACACTGAGACACACACACAGAACGTACAGGAGCTGACACTTAGACACACACACAAGGACCATTCAGGAGCTGACACTGAGACGCACACACAGAGAGTACAGGAGCTGACACTGAGACACATACACATGGACCATACAGGAGCAGACACTGAGACACACACATGGACCGTACAGGAGCTGACACTGAGACACACACATGGACCGTACAGGAGCTGACACTGAGACACACACACACAGACTGTACAGGAGCTGACACTGAGACACACACACGGACTGTACAGGAGCCGACAATGAAACACACACACAGACTGTACAGGAGCTGACACTGAGACCACACACTGACCGTACAGGAGCTGACACTGAGACACACAAACAGACCATACAGGAGCTGACACTGAGAGACACAAATGGACCGTACAAGAGCTGATACTGAGACACACACATTGACCGTACAGGAGCTGACACTGAGAAACACACATAGACCGAAAGGGAGCTGACACTGAGACACACACACAGATCGTACAGGAACTGACACTGAGACACACACACAGACTGTACAGGAGCTGACACTGAGGCACATACACATGGACCGTACACGAGCTGACACTGAGACACACACACACGGACTGTACAGGAGCTGACACTGAAACACACACACAGACTGTACAGGAGCTGACACTGAGACACACACCAACGGACCGTACAGGAGCAGACACTGAGACACGCATGGACTGCACAGGAGCTGACACTGAGACACACACACACGAACCATACAGGAGCTGACACTGAGACACACACTCATACCCACGGACCGTACAGGAGCTGAAACTGAGACACACAGAAAGACTGTACAGGAGCTGACACTGAGACACACACAAAGAGACCTTACAGGAGCTGACAATGACACACGCAAACGCACCGTACAGGAGCTGACACTGAGACAAACACACGGACTGTTCAAAAGCTGACACTGAGACACACGCACGGACTGTACAGGAGTTGACATTGAGACACACACACGGACCATACAGGTGCTGACACTGAGATGCACACACGGACCATACAGGAGCTGACAGTGAGACACACACACAGACCGTACAGGAGCTGACACTGAAACACACACACATGGACCGTACACAAGATGACACTGAGACACACACACACGGACCGTACAGGAGCTGACACTGAAACACGCACACAGACTGTACAGGAGCTGACACTGAGACACCCATGGACCGTACAGGAGCTGACACTGAGACACACACAGAACGCACAGGAGCTGACACTTAGAAACACACACAAGGACCATTCAGGAGTTGACACTGAGACACACACATCGACCGTCCAGGAGCTGACACTGAGACACACACATGGACCATACAGGAGCTGACACTGAGACACACACACAGAGACTGTACAGGAGCTGACACTGAGACACACACACATGGGCCGTACAGGAGCTGACACAGAGACACACACACAGGCTGTACAGGAGCTGACACTGAGACACACACACTGACCGTACAGGAGCTGACACTGAGACACACACACAGACCATACAGGAGCTGACACTGAGACACACACACGGACCGTACTGGAGCTGACACTGAAACACACACATTGACCGTACAGGAGCTGACACTGAGAAGCACACATAGACCGAAAGGGAGCTGACACTGAGACACACACACAGATCTTACAGGAACTGACACTGAGACACACACACAGACTGTAAAGGAGCTGACACTGAGGCACACACACATGGACCGTACAGGAGCTGACACTGAGACACACACACACGGACTGTACAGGAGCCGACAATGAAACACACACACAAACTGTAAAGGAGCTGACACTGAGACACCCACACGGACCGTATAGGAGCTGAAACTGAGACACACAGAAAGACTTTACAGGAGCTGACACTGAAACAAACACAAAGAGACCGTAAAGGAGCTGACGATGACACATGCACATGCACCGTGCAGGAGCTGACACTGAGACACACACACGGACTGTACAAGAGCTGACACTGAGACACACACACGGTCTGTACAAGAGCTGACACTGAGACACACACACGGACCATACAGGAGCTGACACTGAGACACACGCACGGACCATACAGGAGCTGTCACAGAGACATATGCACAGGGACCGTACAGGAGCTGACACTGAGACACACACACACGGACCGTACAGGAGCGTACACTGAGATACAGACATGGACCATAGAAGAGCTGACACTGAGACACACACACGGACCATAGAAGAGCTGACACTGAGATGCACACACGAACCATACAGGAGCTGAAACTGAGACACACAAAGGGACAGTACAGGAGCTGACACTGAGACACACACATGGACCATACAGGAGCTGACACTGAGACGCACACACGGACAGTAGAGGAGCTGAACCCTGAGACACACACACACAGACCGAACAGGAGTTGAGACCGAGATAAACACACACACCGTACAGGACCTGACACTGAGACACATACACAGACTGTACAGGAGCTGACACTGAGACACACACACACGGACCGTACAGGAGCTGACACTGAGACACACACGGACTGCACAGGAGCTGACACTGAGTCACACACACACGAACCATACAGGAGCTGACACTGAGACACACACTCATACCCACGGACCGTACAGGAGCTGAAACTGAGACACACACAAAGGGACCGTACAGGAGCTGACAATGACACACGCACATGCACCGTACAGGAGCTGACACGGAGACACACACACGGACTGTTCAAGAACTGACACTGAGACACACGCATGGACTGTCCAGGAGTTAACATTGAGACACACACACGGACCATACAGGAGCTGACACTGAGACAAACACACGGACCATACAGGAGCTGTCACTGAGACACATACACACGGACCGTACAGGAGCTGACACTGAGACACACACACACGGACTGTACAGGAGCTTGCACTGCGATACAGACACGGACCGTGGAAGAGCTGACACTGAGACACACACATGGACCATACAGGTGCTGACACTGAGATGCACACACGGACCATACAGGAGCTGACACTGAGACACACACACGGACCGTACAGGAGCTGACACTGAGACACACACACAGACCGTACAGGAGCTGACACTGATAAACACATATAGACTGTACAGGAGATGACACTCAGGCACACACACACAGACTGTTTAGGAGCTGACACTGAGACACACAGACGGACTGTACAGGAGCTGACACTGATAAACACATGGACCGTACAGGAGCTGACAATGAGACACACACACAGAACATACAGGAGCTGACACTTAGACACACACACAAGGACCATTCAAGAGCTGACACTGAGACGCACACACAGAGAGTACAGGAGCTGACACTGAGACACACACACATGGACCATACAGGAGCAGACACTGTGACACACACATGGACCGTACAGGAGCTGACACTGAGACACACACACACAGACTGTACAGGAGCTGACACTGAGACACACACACATGGACCGTACAGGAGCTGACACTGAGACACACACACATACTGTACAGGAGCAGACACTGAGACACACACACTGACCGTACAGGAGCTGAAACTGAGACACACACACAGACCATACAGGAGCTGACACTGAGAGACACACACGGACCGTACAGGAGCTGACACTGAGAGAACACACGGACCGTACAGGAGCTGAAACTGAGACACACACATTGACCGTACAGGAGCTGACACTGAGAAACACACATAGACCGAAAGGGAGCTGACACTGAGACACACACACAGATCGTACAGGAGCTGACACTGATAAACACACATAGACTGTACAGGAGATGTCACTCAGGCACACACACACAGACCGTACAGGAGCTGACACTGAGACACACAGACGGACTGTACAGGAGCTGAAACTGAGACACACAAACGGACCATACAGGAGCAGACACTGAGACACATACACAGACTGCACAAAAGCTGACACTGAGGCACAAACACACAGACTGTACAGGAGCTGACACTGGGACACACATTGGGACTGTACAGGAGCTGACACTGAGACACACACGGACCATACAGGAGCTGACACTGAGACACATACACACGGACCATACAAGCGCTGACACTGAGACACACGCTCGGGCAGTGTAGGAGGTGAAACTGAGACACATGCACGGATGCACAGAAGCTGACACTGAGACACAAACACAGACTGTACAGGAGCTGATACTGAGACACACACACACAGACCGTACAGGAGTTGACACCGAGACACACACACACACCGTACAGGAGCTGACACTGAGACACACACGGACTGTACAGCAGCTAAAACTGAGACACACACACGGACCATACAGGAGCTGACAATGAGACACACAAACGGACCATACAGGAGCTGTCACTGAGACACATACACATGGACCGTACAGGAGCTGACACTGAGACACACACACAGATCGTACAGGAGCTGACACTGATAAACACACATAGACTGTACAGGAGATGTCACTCAGGCACACACACACAGACCGTACAGGATCTGACACTGAGACACACAGACGGACCGTACAGGAGCTGACACTGAGATAGACACACGCACCATACAGGAGCTGACAATGAGACAACCACACACGGACCATACAGGATCTGACACTGAGACACACACACGGACCATACAGGAGCTGACGCTGAGAAACACAAACGGACAGTACAGGAGCTGACACTGAGACACACACACAGACTGTATAGGAGCTGACACTGAGACGCACACACAGAATGTACTGGAGCTGACACTGAGACACACACGGACCGTACAGGAGCTGACACTGAGACACACACACAGAACGTACAGGAGCTGATGCTTAGACACACACACAAGGACCGTTCAGGAGCTGACACTGAGATGCACACACAGAGAGTACAGGAGCTGACACTGAGACACACACACACGCACCATACAGGTGCTGACACTGAGACACACACACAGACCGTACAGGAGCTGACACTGAGACAAACAAACAGACAGTACAGGAGCTGACACTGAGACACACACACAGACCGTACAGGAGCTGACACTGAGACACACACATAGACTGTACAGGAGATGACACTCAGGCACACACACACAGACCATACAGGAGCTGAAACTGAGACACACAGACAGACTGTACAGGAGCTGAAACTGAGACACACACACGGACCAAACAGGAGCAGACACTAAGACACATACACAGACTGCACAAAAGCTGACACTGAGACACAAACACACAGACTGTACAGGAGCTGACACTGGGACACACATTGGGACTGTACAGGAGCTGACACTGAGACACACACGGACCATACAGGAGCTGACACTGAGACACATACACACGGACCATACAAGAGCTGACACTGAGACACACGCTTGGGCAGTATAGGAGGTGAAACTGAGACACATACACGGATGCACAGGAGCTGACACTGAGACACAAACACAGACTGTACAGGAGCTGACACTGAGACACACACACACAGGCCGTACAGGAGCTGACACTGAGACACACACATAGACTGTACAGGAGATGACACTCAGGCACACACACACAGACCGTACAGGAGCTGACACTGAGACACACAGACGGACTGTACAGGAGCTGAAACTGCGACACACACACGGACCATACAGGAGCAGACACTGAGACACATACACAGACTGCACAAAAGCTGACACTGAGTCACAAACACACAGACTGTACAGGAGCTGACACTGGGACACACATTGGGACTGTACAGGAGCTGACACTGAGACACACACGGACCATACAGGAGCTGACACTGAGACACATACACACGGACCATACAAGCGCTGACACAGAGACACACGCTCGGGCAGTGTAGGAGGTGAAACTGAGAAACATGCACGGATGCACAGGAGCTGACACTGAGACACAAACACAGAGAGTACAGGAGCTGACACTGAGACACACACACACAGACCGTACAGGAGTTGACACCGAGACACACACACACACCGTACAGGAGCTGACACTGAGACACACACGGACTGTACAGGAGCTGAAACTGAGACACACACACGGACCATACAGGAGCTGACAATGAGACACACAAACGGACCATACAGGAGCTGTCACTGAGACACATACACATGGACCGTACAGGAGCTGACACTGAGACAAACACAGACGGACCGTACAGGAGCTGACACTGAGATACACACACGCACCATACAGGAGCTGACAATGAGACAACCACACACGGACCATACAGGATCTGACACTGAGACACACACACGGACCAAACAGGAGCAGACACTAAGACATATACACAGACTGCACAAAAGCGGACACCGAGACACAAACACACAGACTGTACAGGAGCTGACACTGGGACACACATTGGGACTGTACAGGAGCTGACACTGAGACACACACGGACCATACAGGAGCTGACACTGAGACACATACACACGGACCATACAAGAGCTGATGCTGAGACACACGCTTGGGCAGTATAGGAGGTGAAACTGAGACACATACACGGATGCACAGGAGCTGACACTGAGACACAAACACAGACTGTACAGGAGCTGACACTGAGACACACACACACAAACCGTACAGGAGCTGACACTGAGACACACACATAGACTGTACAGGAGATGACACTCAGGCACACACACACAGACCGTCCAGGAGCTGACACTGAGACACACAGACAGACTGTACAGGAGCTGAAACTGAGACACACACACGGACCAAACAGGAGCAGACACTGAGACACAAACACAGACTGTACAGGAGCTGACATTGAGACACACACACACAGACCGTACAGGAGTTGACACCGAGACACACACACACACTGTACAGGAGCTGACACTGAGACACACACGGACTGTACAGGAGCTGAAACTGAGACACACACACGGACCATACAGGAGCTGACAATGAGACACACAAACGGACCATACAGGAGCTGTCACTGAGACACTTACACATGGACCGTACAGGAGCTGACACTGAGATACACATACGGACCATACAGGAGCTGACACTGAGACAAACAGAGATGCACCGTACAGGAGCTGACACTGAGACACACACACGGACCATACAGGAGCTGACACTGAGACACACAAATGGACAGTACAGGAGCTGACACTGAGACACACACACAGAACATACAAGTGCTGACACTGAGATGCATACATGGACCATACAGGAGCTGACACTGAGACACACAAACAGACAGTACAGGAGCTGACACTGAGACACACACACAGACTGTATAGGAGCTGACACTGAGACACACACACAGAACGTACAGGAGCTGACACTGAGACACACACGGACCGTATAGGAGCTGACACTGAGACACACACACAGAACGTACAGGAGCTGACGCTTAGACACACACACACGCACCATACATGAGCAGACACTGAGACTCACACACACGGACCGTACAGGAGCTGACACTCAGACACACATGGACCGGACAGGAGCTGACACTGAGTCACACACTCAGAAAGTACAGGACCTGACACTGAGACGCACACACAGAGAGTACAGGAGCTGACACAGAGACACACACACACGGACCATACAAGAGCAGACACTGAGACACACACATCGACCGTACAGGAGCTGACACTGAAACACACACATGGACCGTACAGGAGCTGACACTGAGACACACACACACAGACTGTACAGGAGCTGACACTGAGACACACACACAGACTGTACAGGAGCTAACACTGAGACAAACACACTGACCGTACAGCAGCTGACACTGAGACACACACAGAGACCATACAGGAGCTGACACTGAGACACACACACGGACCGTACAGGAGCTGACACTGAAACACATACATTGACCGTACAGGAGCTGACACTGAGACACACACACAGAACGTACAGGAGCTGACACTGCGGCACACACACACATGGACTGTACACGAGCTGACACTGAGACACACACACACGGACCGTTCAGGAGCTCACACTGAAACACACACACAGACTGTACAGGAGCTGACACTGAGACACCCACACGGACCATACAAGAGTTAAACTGAGACACACAGAAAGACTGTACAGGAGCTGACACTGAGACACACACAAAGAGACCGTACAGGAGCTGACAATGACACACGCACACGTACCATACAGGAGCTGACAATGAGACACACACACGGACTGTACAAGAGCTGACACTGAGACACACACACGGAGTGTACAGGAGTTGACATTGAGACAAACACACAGACTGTACAGGAGCTGACACTGAGACACACACACTGACCGTACAGGAGCTGACACTGAGACACACACACAGACCATACAGGAGCTGACACTGAGACACACACACGGACTGTACAGGAGCTGACACTGAGAAACACACATAGACCAAACAGGAGCTGACACTGAGACACACACACAGACCGTACAGGAACTGATACTGAGACATACACACAACATGTACAGTAGCTGACACTGAGGCACACACACATGGACCGTACAGGAGCTGACAATCAGACACACACACACGGACCGTACAGGAGCTGACACTGAAACACATATACTGACTGTACAGGAGTTAACACTGAGACACACATGGACCGTACAGGAGCTGACACTGAGACACACACACAGAACGTACAGGAGCTGACACTTAGACACACACACAAGGACCATTCAGGAGCTGACACTGAACGCAAACACAGAGAGTACAGGAGCTGACACTGAGACACAAACACATGGACCATACAGGAGCAGACACTGAGACACACACATCGACCGTACAGGAGCTGACACTGAGACACACACCTCGAACGTACAGGAGCTGACACTGAGACACACACACACAGACTGTACAGGAGCTGAAACTGAGACACACACACGTGGACCGTACAGGAGCTGACACTGAGACACACACTCAGACTGTACAGGAGCTGACTTTGAGACACACACACACAGACCATACAGGAGCTGACACTGAGAGACACACATAGACCGTACAGGAGCTGAAACTGAGACACACACATTGACCGTACAGGAGCTGACACTGAGAAACACACATAGACCGAAAGGGAGCTGACACTGAGACACACACACAGATCGTACAGGAACTGACACTGAGACACACACACAGACTGTACAGGAGCTGACACTGAGGCATTCACACATGGACCGTACACGAACTGATACTGAGACACACACACACGGACTGTACAGGAGCTGGCACTGAAACACACACACAGACTGTACAGGAGCTGACACTGAGACACCCACACGGACCGTACAGGAGCTGAAACTGAGACACACAGAAAGACTGTACATGAGCTGACACTGAACCACACACAAAGAGACCGTACAGGAGCTGACAATGACACATGCACACGCACCGTACAGGAGCTGACACAGAGACACACACACGGACTGTACAACAGCTGACACTGAGACACACACACGGACTGCACAGGATTTGACATTGAGACACACACACGGACCATACAGGAGCTGACACTGAGACAAAAACATGGTCCATACAGGAGCTGTCACTGAGACATATACACAGGGACCGTACAAGAGCTGACACTGAGACACACACACACGGACCGTACAGGAGCTGACACTGAGATGCACACACAGAGAGTACAGGAGCTGACACTAAGACACACACACACGCACCATACAGGAGCAGACACTGAGACACACACACAGACCATACAGCAGCAGACACTGAGACGCACACACGGACCGTACAGGAGCTGGCACTGAGACACACACATGGACCGTACAGGAGCTGACACTGAGACACACACACACAGACTGTACAGGAGCTGACACTGAGACACACACACAGACTGTAAAGGAGCTGACACTGAGTCACACACACTGACCGCACAGGAGCTGACACTGAGATACACACACGGACCATACAGGAGCTGACACTGAGACAACCACACACGGACCATACAGGATCTGACACTGAGATACACACACGGACCATACAGGAGCTGACACTGAGACACTCAAACAGACTGTATAGGAGCTGACACTGAGACACACACACAGAACGTACAGGAGCTGACACTGAGACACACACGGAACGTACAGGAGCTGACACTGAGATGCACACACAAGGACATTTCAGGAGCTGACACTGAGATGCACACACAGAGAGTACAGGAGCTGACACTAAGACACACACACACGCACCATACAGGAGCAGACACTGAGACACACACACAGACCATACAGCAGCAGACACTGAGACGCACACACGGACCGTACAGGAGCTGGCACTGAGACACACACATGGACCGTACAGGAGCTGACACTGAGACACACACACAGACTGTAAAGGAGCTGACACTGAGTCACACAAACTGACCTCACAGGAGCTGACACTGAGACACACACACAGACCATACAGCAGCAGACACTGAGACGCACACACGGACCGTACAGGAGCTGGCACTGAGACACACACATGGACCGTACAGGAGCTGACACTGAGACACACACACAGACTGTACAGGAGCTGACACTGAGACACACTCACAGACTGTAGAGGAGCTGACACTGAGACACACACACTGACCGTACAGCAGCTGACACTGAGACACACACAGAGACCATACAGGAGCTGACACTGAGACACACACACGGACCGTACAGGAGCTGACACTGAAACACATACATTGACCGTACAGGAGCTGACACTGAGACACACACACAGAACGTACAGGAGCTGACACTGCGGCACACACACACATGGACTGTACACGAGCTGACACTGAGACACACACACACGGACCGTACAGGAGCTCACACTGAAACACACACACAGACTGTACAGGAGCTGACACTGAGACACCCACACGGACCATACAAGAGTTAAACTGAGACACACAGAAAGACTGTACAGGAGCTTACACTGAGACACACACAAAGAGACCGTACAGGAGCTGACAATGACACACGCACACGTACCGTACAGGAGCTGACAATGAGACACACACACGGACTGTACAAGAGCTGACACTGAGACACACACACGGAGTGTACAGGAGTTGACATTGAGACAAACACACAGACTGTACAGGAGCTGACACTGAGACACACACACTGACCGTACAGGAGCTGACACTGAGACACACACACAGACCATACAGGAGCTGACACTGAGACACACAAACTGACCTCACAGGAGCTGACACTGAGACACACACACAGACCATACAGCAGCAGACACTGAGACGCACACACGGACCGTACAGGAGCTGGCACTGAGACACACACATGGACCGTACAGGAGCTGACACTGAGACACACACACAGACTGTACAGGAGCTGACACTGAGACACACTCACAGACTGTAGAGGAGCTGACACTGAGACACACACACTGACCGTACAGCAGCTGACACTGAGACACACACAGAGACCATACAGGAGCTGACACTGAGACACACACACGGACCGTACAGGAGCTGACACTGAAACACATACATTGACCGTACAGGAGCTGACACTGAGACACACACACAGAACGTACAGGAGCTGACACTGCGGCACACACACACATGGACTGTACACGAGCTGACACTGAGACACACACACACGGACCGTACAGGAGCTCACACTGAAACACACACACAGACTGTACAGGAGCTGACACTGAGACACCCACACGGACCATACAAGAGTTAAACTGAGACACACAGAAAGACTGTACAGGAGCTTACACTGAGACACACACAAAGAGACCGTACAGGAGCTGACAATGACACACGCACACGTACCGTACAGGAGCTGACAATGAGACACACACACGGACTGTACAAGAGCTGACACTGAGACACACACACGGAGTGTACAGGAGTTGACATTGAGACAAACACACAGACTGTACAGGAGCTGACACTGAGACACACACACTGACCGTACAGGAGCTGACACTGAGACACACACACAGACCATACAGGAGCTGACACTGAGACACACACACGGACCGTACAGGAGCTGACACTGAGAAACACACATAGACCAAACAGGAGCTGACACTGAGACACACACACAGACCGTACAGGAACTGATACTGAGACATACACACAGCATGTACAGTAGCTGACACTGAGGCACACACACATGGACCGTACAGGAGCTGACAATCAGACACACACACACGGACCGTACAGGAGCTGACACTGAAACACACATACTGACTGTACAGGAGTTAACACTGAGACACACATGGACCGTACAGGAGCTGACACTGAGACACACACACAGAACGTACAGGAGCTGACACTTAGACCCACACACAAGGACCATTCAGGAGCTGACACTGAACGCAAACACAGAGAGTACAGGAGCTGACACTGAGACACAAACACATGGACCATACAGGAGCAGACACTGAGACACACACATCGACCGTACAGGAGCTGACACTGAGACACACACCTCGAACGTACAGGAGCTGACACTGAGACACACACACACAGACTGTACAGGAGCTGAAACTGAGACACACACACGTGGACCGTACAGGAGCTGACACTGAGACACACACTCAGACTGTACAGGAGCTGACTTTGAGACACACACACACAGACCATACAGGAGCTGACACTGAGAGACACACATAGACCGTACAGGAGCTGAAACTGAGACACACACATTGACCGTACAGGAGCTGACACTGAGAAACACACATAGACCGAAAGGGAGCTGACACTGGGACACACACACAGATCGTACAGGAACTGACACTGAGACACACACACAGACTGTACAGGAGCTGACACTGAGGCACTCACACATGGACCGTACACGAACTGATACTGAGACACACACACACACGGACTGTACAGGAGCTGGCACTGAAACACACACACAGACTGTACAGGAGCTGACACTGAGACACCCACACGGACCGTACAGGAGCTGAAACTGAGACACACAGAAAGACTGTACATGAGCTGACACTGAAACACACACAAAGAGACCGTACAGGATCTGACAATGACACATGCACACGCACCGTACAGGAGCTGACACAGAGACACACACACGGACTGTACAACAGCTGACACTGAGACACACACACGGACTGCACAGGATTTGACATTGAGACACACACACGGACCATACAGGAGCTGACACTGAGACAAAAACATGGTCCATACAGGAGCTGTCACTGAGACATATACACAGGGACCGTACAAGAGCTGACACTGAGACACACACACACGGACCGTACAGGAGCTTACACTGAGATACAGACACGGACCATAGAAGAGCTGACACTGAGACGCACACATGGACAGTAGAGGAGCTGACACTGAGACACACACATGGACCATACAGGAGCTGACACTGAGACGCACACACGGACAGTAGAGGAGCTGACCCTGAGACACACACACACAGATCGAACAGGAGTTGACACCGAGATACACACAAACACCGTACAGGAGCTGACACTGAGACACACACACACGGACCATGCAGGAGCTGACACTGAGACACACACGGACTGCACAGGAGCTGACACTGAGACACACACACGCAAACCATACAGGAGCTGACACTGAGACTCACACTCATACACACGGACCGTACAGGAGCTTACACTGAGATAGAGACATGGACCGTGGAAGAGCTGACACTGAGAAACACACATGGACCATTCAGGTGCTGACACTGAGATGCACACACGGACCATACAGGAGCTGACACTGAGACACACAGACGGACCGTACAGGAGCTGACACTGAGACACACACTCAAGGACAGTACACGGGCTGACACTGAAACACACACACAGACTGTACAGGAGCTGAAACAGAGACACACACACAGACTGTACAGGTGCTGACACTGAGACACACACACAGAACGCACAGGAGCTGACACTGAGACACAAACACACAGACTGTACAGGAGCTGACACTGGGACACACATTGGGAAAGTACAGGAGCTGACACTGAGACACACACGGACCATAAAGGAGCTGACACTGAGACACACGCTCGGGCAGTATAGGAGGTGAAACTGAGACACATACACAGATGCACAGGAGCTGACACTGAGACACAAACACAGACTGTACAGGAGCTGACACTGAGACACACAAACAGACAGTACAGGAGCTGACACTGAGACACACACACAGACTGTATAGGAGCTGACACTGAGACACACACAGAGAACGTACAGGAGCTGACACTGAGACACACACGGACTGTACAGGAGCTGAAACTGAGACACACACACGGACCATACAGGAGCTGTCACTGAGACACATACACATGGACCATACAGGAGCTGACACTGAGACAAACACAGACGGACCGTACAGGAGCTGACACTGAGATACACACACGGACCATACAGGAGCTGACACTGAGATACACACATGGACCATACAGGAGCTGACACTGAGACAACCACACACGGACCATACAGGATCTGACACTGAGACACACACACGGACCATACAGGAGCTGACACTGAGATACACACACGGACCATACAGGAGCTGACACTGAGACAACCACACACGGACCATAAAGGATCTGACACTGAGATACACACACGGACCATACTGGAGCTGACACTGAGACACTCAAACAGACTGTATAGGAGCTGACACTGAGACACACACACAGAACGTACAGGAGCTGACACTGAGACACACACGGAACGTACAGGAGCTGACACTGAGACACACACACAGACTGTACAGGAGCTGACGCTTAGACACACACACAAGGACCGTTCAGGAGCTGACACTGAGATGCACACACAGAGAGTACAGGAGCTGACACTAAGACACACACACACGCACCATACAGGAGCAGACACTGAGACACACACACAGACCGTACAGCAGCAGACACTGAGACGCACACACGGACCGTACAGGAGCTGACACTGAGACACACACACAGAACGTACAGGAGCTGACGCTTAGACACACACACACGCACCATACATGAGCAGACACTGAGACTCACACACACGGACCGTACAGGAGCTGACACTCAGACACACATGGACCGGACAGGAGCTGACACTGAGTCACACACTCAGAAAGTACAGGACCTGACACTGAGACGCACACACAGAGAGTACAGGAGCTGACACAGAGACACACACACACGGACCATACAAGAGCAGACACTGAGACACACACATCGACCGTACAGGAGCTGACACTGAAACACACACATGGACCGTACAGGAGCTGACACTGAGACACACACACACAGACTGTACAGGAGCTGACACTGAGACACACACACAGACTGTACAGGAGCTAACACTGAGACAAACACACTGACCGTACAGCAGCTGACACTGAGACACACACAGAGACCATACAGGAGCTGACACTGAGACACACACACGGACCGTACAGGAGCTGACACTGAAACACATACATTGACCGTACAGGAGCTGACACTGAGACACACACACAGAACGTACAGGAGCTGACACTGCGGCACACACACACATGGACTGTACACGAGCTGACACTGAGACACACACACACGGACCGTTCAGGAGCTCACACTGAAACACACACACAGACTGTACAGGAGCTGACACTGAGACACCCACACGGACCATACAAGAGTTAAACTGAGACACACAGAAAGACTGTACAGGAGCTGACACTGAGACACACACAAAGAGACCGTACAGGAGCTGACAATGACACACGCACACGTACCATACAGGAGCTGACAATGAGACACACACACGGACTGTACAAGAGCTGACACTGAGACACACACACGGAGTGTACAGGAGTTGACATTGAGACAAACACACAGACTGTACAGGAGCTGACACTGAGACACACACACTGACCGTACAGGAGCTGACACTGAGACACACACACAGACCATACAGGAGCTGACACTGAGACACACACACGGACTGTACAGGAGCTGACACTGAGAAACACACATAGACCAAACAGGAGCTGACACTGAGACACACACACAGACCGTACAGGAACTGATACTGAGACATACACACAACATGTACAGTAGCTGACACTGAGGCACACACACATGGACCGTACAGGAGCTGACAATCAGACACACACACATGGTCCGTACAGGAGCTGACACTGAAACACATATACTGACTGTACAGGAGTTAACACTGAGACACACATGGACCGTACAGGAGCTGACACTGAGACACACACACAGAACGTACAGGAGCTGACACTTAGACACACACACAAGGACCATTCAGGAGCTGACACTGAACGCAAACACAGAGAGTACAGGAGCTGACACTGAGACACAAACACATGGACCATACAGGAGCAGACACTGAGACACACACATCGACCGTACAGGAGCTGACACTGAGACACACACCTCGAACGTACAGGAGCTGACACTGAGACACACACACACAGACTGTACAGGAGCTGAAACTGAGACACACACACGTGGACCGTACAGGAGCTGACACTGAGACACACACTCAGACTGTACAGGAGCTGACTTTGAGACACACACACACAGACCATACAGGAGCTGACACTGAGAGACACACATAGACCGTACAGGAGCTGAAACTGAGACACACACATTGACCGTACAGGAGCTGACACTGAGAAACACACATAGACCGAAAGGGAGCTGACACTGAGACACACACACAGATCGTACAGGAACTGACACTGAGACACACACACAGACTGTACAGGAGCTGACACTGAGGCATTCACACATGGACCGTACACGAACTGATACTGAGACACACACACACGGACTGTACAGGAGCTGGCACTGAAACACACACACAGACTGTACAGGAGCTGACACTGAGACACCCACACGGACCGTACAGGAGCTGAAACTGAGACACACAGAAAGACTGTACATGAGCTGACACTGAAACACACACAAAGAGACCGTACAGGAGCTGACAATGACACATGCACACGCACCGTACAGGAGCTGACACAGAGACACACACACGGACTGTACAACAGCTGACACTGAGACACACACACGGACTGCACAGGATTTGACATTGAGACACACACACGGACCATACAGGAGCTGACACTGAGACAAAAACATGGTCCATACAGGAGCTGTCACTGAGACATATACACAGGGACCGTACAAGAGCTGACACTGAGACACACACACACGGACCGTACAGGAGCTTACACTGAGATACAGACACGGACCATAGAAGAGCTGACACTGAGACGCACACATGGACAGTAGAGGAGCTGACACTGAGACACACACATGGACCATACAGGAGCTGACACTGAGACGCACACACGGACAGTAGAGGAGCTGACCCTGAGACACACACACACAGATCGAACAGGAGTTGACACCGAGATACACACACACACCGTACAGGAGCTGACACTGAGACACACACACACGGACCATGCAGGAGCTGACACTGAGACACACACGGACTGCACAGGAGCTGACACTGAGACACACACACGCAAACCATACAGGAGCTGACACTGAGACTCACACTCATACACACGGACCGTACAGGAGCTTACACTGAGATAGAGACATGGACCGTGGAAGAGCTGACACTGAGAAACACACATGGACCATTCAGGTGCTGACACTGAGATGCACACACGGACCATACAGGAGCTGACACTGAGACACACAGACGGACCGTACAGGAGCTGACACTGAGACACACACTCAAGGACAGTACACGGGCTGACACTGAAACACACACACAGACTGTACAGGAGCTGAAACAGAGACACACACACAGACTGTACAGGTGCTGACACTGAGACACACACACAGAACGCACAGGAGCTGACACTGAGACACAAACACACAGACTGTACAGGAGCTGACACTGGGACACATATTGGGAAAGTACAGGAGCTGACACTGAGACACACACGGACCATAAAGGAGCTGACACTGAGACACACGCTCGGGCAGTATAGGAGGTGAAACTGAGACACATACACGGATGCACAGGAGCTGACACTGAGACACAAACACAGACTGTACAGGAGCTGACACTGAGACACACAAACAGACAGTACAGGAGCTGACACTGAGACACACACACAGACTGTATAGGAGCTGACACTGAGACAACCACAAAGGGACCATAAAGGATCTGACACTGAGATACACACACGGACCATACTGGAGCTGACACTGAGACACTCAAACAGACTGTATAGGAGCTGACACTGAGACACACACACAGAACGTACAGGAGCTGACACTGAGACACACACGGAACGTACAGGAGCTGACACTGAGACACACACACAGACTGTACAGGAGCTGACGCTTAGACACACACACAAGGACCGTTCAGGAGCTGACACTGAGATGCACACACAGAGAGTACAGGAGCTGACACTAAGACACACACACACGCACCATACAGGAGCAGACACTGAGACACACACACAGACCATACAGCAGCAGACACTGAGACGCACACACGGACCGTACAGGAGCTGGCACTGAGACACACACATGGACCGTACAGGAGCTGACACTGAGACACACACACACAGACTGTACAGGAGCTGACACTGAGACACACACACAGACTATAAAGGAGCTGACACTGAGTCACACACACTGACCGCACAGGAGCTGACACTGAGATACACACACGGACCATACAGGAGCTGACACTGAGACAACCACACACGGACCATACAGGATCTGACACTGAGACACACACACGGACCATACAGGAGCTGACACTGAGATAGACACACGGACCATACAGGAGCTGACACTGAGACAACCACACACGGACCATACAGGATCTGACACTGAGATACACACACGGACCATACAGGAGCTGACACTGAGACACTCAAACAGACTGTATAGGAGCTGACACTGAGACACACACACAGAACGTACAGGAGCTGACACTGAGACACACACGGACCGTACAGGAGCTGACACTGAGATGCACACACAAGGACATTTCAGGAGCTGACACTGAGATGCACACACAGAGAGTACAGGAGCTGACACTAAGACACACACACACGCACCATACAGGAGCAGACACTGAGACACACACACAGACCATACAGCAGCAGACACTGAGACGCACACACGGACCGTACAGGAGCTGGCACTGAGACACACACATGGACCGTACAGGAGCTGACACTGAGACACACACACAGACTGTAAAGGAGCTGACACTGAGTCACACAAACTGACCTCACAGGAGCTGACACTGAGACACACACACAGACCATACAGGAGCTGACACTGAGACACACACACGGACCATACAGGAGCTGACACTGAGACGCACACACAGACCGTACAGGAGCTGACACTGAGAAACACACATAGACAGAACAGGAGCTGACACTGAAACACAGACCCAGACCGTACAGGAACTGACACTGAGACACACACAAAGACTGTACAGGAGCTGACAATGAGACAAACAAACGGACAGTACAGGAGCTGACACAGAGACACACACACGGAACTTACAAGTACTGACACTGAGATGCACAAATGGACCATACAGGAGCTGACACTGAGACACACAAATGGACAGTACAGGAGCTGACACTGAGACACACACACAGACTGTACAGGAGCTGACACTGAGACACACACACAGAATGTACAGGAGCTGACACTGAGACACACACGGACCGTACAGGAGCTGACACTGAGACACACACACACGGACTGTACAGGAGCTGACACTGAGACACACACACACGGACCGTACACGAGCTGACACTCAGACACACATGGACCGGACAGGAGCTGACACTGAGTCACACACTCAGAAAGTACAGGAGCTGACACTGAGATGCACACACAGAGAGTACAGGAGCTGACACAGAGACACACACACACGGACCATACAGGAGCTGACAATGAGACACACAAACAGACAGTACAGGAGCTGACACAGAGACACACACACGGAACGTACAAGTGCTGACACTGAGATGCACAAATGGACCGTACAGGAGCTGACACTGAGACGCACAAATGGACAGTACAAGAGCTGACATTGAGACACACACACAGACTGTACAGGAGCTGACACTGAGACACACACACAGAACGTACAGGAGCTGACACTGAGACACACACGGACCGTACAGGAGCTGACACTGAGACACACACACACGGACTGTACAGGAGCTGACACTGAGACACACACACAGACTGTACAGGAGCTGACACTGAGACACACACACTGACCGTACAGCAGCAGACACTGAGACGCACACACGGACCGTACAGGAGCTGACACTGAGACACACACAGAGACCATAAAGGAGCTGACACTGAGACACACACACTCGCACCATACAGGAGCAGACACTGAGACACACACACAGACCATACAGCAGCAGACACTGAGACGCACACACGGACCGTACAGGAGCTGGCACTGAGACACACACATGGACCGTACAGGAGCTGACACTGAGACACACACACACAGACTGTACAGGAGCTGACACTGAGACACACACACAGACTGTAAAGGAGCTGACACTGAGTCACACACACTGACCGCACAGGAGCTGACACTGAGATACACACACGGACCATACAGGAGCTGACACTGTGACAACCACACACGGACCGTACAGGATCTGACACTGAGACACACACACGGACCATACAGGAGCTGACACTGAGATAGACACACGGACCACACAGGAGCTGACACTGAGACAACCACACACGGACCATACAGGATCTGACACTGAGATACACACACGGACCATACAGGAGCTGACACTGAGACACTCAAACAGACTGTATAGGAGCTGACACTGAGACACACACACAGAACGTACAGGAGCTGACACTGAGACACACACGGACCGTACAGGAGCTGACACTGAGATGCACACACAAGGACATTTCAGGAGCTGACACTGAGATGCACACACACGCACCATACAGGAGCAGACAATGAGACACACACACAGACCATACAGCAGCAGACACTGAGACGCACACACGGACCGTACAGGAGCTGGCACTGAGACACACACATGGACCGTACAGGAGCTGACACTGAGACACACACACAGACTGTAAAGGAGCTGACACTGAGTCACACAAACTGACCTCACAGGAGCTGACACTGAGACACACACACAGACCATACAGGAGCTGACACTGAGACACACACACGGACCATACAGGAGCTGACACTGAGACGCACACACAGACCGTACAGGAGCTGACACTGAGAAACACACATAGACAGAACAGGAGCTGACACTGAAACACAGACCCAGACCGTACAGGAACTGACACTGAGACACACACAAAGACTGTACAGGAGCTGACAATGAGACAAACAAACGGACAGTACAGGAGCTGACACAGAGACACACACACGGAACTTACAAGTACTGACACTGAGATGCACACATGGACCGTACAGGAGCTGACACTGAGACACACAAATGGACAGTACAGGAGCTGACACTGAGACACACACACAGACTGTACAGGAGCTGACACTGAGACACACACACAGAATGTACAGGAGCTGACACTGAGACACACACGGACCGTACAGGAGCTGACACTGAGACACACACACACGGACTGTCCAGGAGCTGACACTGAGACACACACACACGGACCGTACACGAGCTGACACTCAGACACACATGGACCGGACAGGAGCTGACACTGAGTCACACACTCAGAAAGTACAGGAGCTGACACTGAGATGCACACACAGAGAGTACAGGAGCTGACGCAGAGACACACACACACGGACCATACAGGAGCTGACAATGAGACACACAAACAGACAGTACAGGAGCTGACACAGAGACACACACACGGAACGTACAAGTGCTGACACTGAGATGCACAAATGGACCGTACAGGAGCTGACACTGAGACACACAAATGGACAGTACAAGAGCTGACATTGAGACACACACACAGACTGTACAGGAGCTGACACTGAGACACACACACAGAACGTACAGAGCTGACACTGAGACACACACGGACCGTACAGGAGCTGACACTGAGACACACACACACGGACTGTACAGGAGCTGACACTGAGACACACACACAGACTGTACAGGAGCTGACACTGAGACACACACACTGACCGTACAGCAGCTGACACTGAGACACACACAGAGACCATAAAGGAGCTGACACTGAGACACACACACACGCACCATACAGGAGCTGACACTGAGACACACACACAGACCATACAGCAGCAGACACTGAGACGCACACACGGACCGTACAGGAGCTGGCACTGAGACACACACATGGACCGTACAGGAGATGACACTGAGACACACACACACTGACTGTACAGAAGCTGACACTGAGACACACACACAGACTGTAAAGGAGCTGACACTGAGTCACACACACTGACCACACAGGAGCTGACACTGAGACACACACACAGACCATACAGGAGCTGACACTGAGACACACACACGGACCATACAGGAGCTGACACTGAGACGCACACACAGACCGTACAGGAGCTGACACTGAGAAACACACATAGACAGAACAGGAGCTGACACTGAAACACACACCCAGACCGTACAGGAACTGACACTGAGACACACACAAAGACTGTACAGGAGCTGACACTGAGGCACACACACATGTACCGTACACGAGCTGACACTGAGACACACACACACGGACCGTACACGAGCTGACACTCAGACACACATGGACCGGACAGGAGCTGACACTGAGTCACACACTCAGAAAGTACAGGAGCTGACACTGAGACACACACACGGACCATACAGGAGCTGACACTGAGACGCACACACAGACCGTACAGGAGCTGACACTGAGAAACACACATAGACAGAACAGGAGCTGACACTGAAACACACACCCAGACCGTACAGGAACTGACACTGAGACACACACAAAGACTGTACAGGAGCTGACACTGAGGCACACACACATGTACCGTACACGAGCTGACACTGAGACACACACACACGGACCGTACACGAGCTGACACTGAGACACACACTGACCGCACAGGAGCTGACACTGAGATACACACACGGACCATACAGGAGCTGACACTGAGACAACCACACACGGACCATACAGGATCTGACACTGAGACACACACACGGACCATACAGGAGCTGACACTGAGATAGACACACAAACCATACAGGAGCTGACACTGAGACAACCACACACGGACCATACAGGATCTGACACTGAGATACACACACGGACCATACAGGAGCTGACACTGAGACACTCAAACAGACTGTATAGGATCTGACACTGAGACACACACACAGAACGTACAGGAGCTGACACTGAGACACACACGGACCGTACAGGAGCTGACACTGAGATGCACACACAAGGACATTTCAGGAGCTGACACTGAGATGCACACACAGAGAGTACAGGAGCTGACACTAAGACACACACACACGCACCATACAGGAGCAGACAATGAGACACACACACAGACCATACAGCAGCAGACACTGAGACGCACACACGGACCGTACAGGAGCTGGCACTGAGACACACACATGGACCGTACAGGAGCTGACACTGAGACACACACACAGACTGTAAAGGAGCTGACACTGAGTCACACAAACTGACCTCACAGGAGCTGACACTGAGACACACACACAGACCATACAGGAGCTGACACTGAGACACACACACGGACCATACAGGATCTGACACTGAGACGCACACACAGACCGTACAGGAGCTGACACTGAGAAACACACATAGACAGAACAGGAGCTGACACTGAAACACAGACCCAGACCGTACAGGAACTGACACTGAGACACACACAAAGACTGTACAGGAGCTGACAATGAGACAAACAAACGGACAGTACAGGAGCTGACACAGAGACACACACACGGAACTTACAAGTACTGACACTGAGATGCACAAATGGACCGTACAGGAGCTGACACTGAGACACACAAATGGACAGTACAGGAGCTGTCACTGAGACACACACACAGACTGTACAGGAGCTGACACTGAGACACACACACAGAATGTACAGGAGCTGACACTGAGACACACACGGACCGTACAGGAGCTGACACTGAGACACACACACACGGACTGTACAGGAGCTGACACTGAGACACACACACACGGACCGTACACGAGCTGACACTCAGACACACATAGACCGGACAGGAGCTGACACTGAGTCACACACTCAGAAAGTACAGGAGCTGACACTGAGATGCACACACAGAGAGTACAGGAGCTGACACAGAGACACACACACACGGACCATACAGGAGCTGACAATGAGACACACAAACAGACAGTACAGGAGCTGACACAGAGACACACACACGGAACGTACAAGTGCTGACACTGAGATGCACAAATGGACCGTACAGGAGCTGACACTGAGACACACAAATGGACAGTACAAGAGCTGACATTGAGACACACACACAGACTGTACAGGAGCTGACACTGAGACACACACACAGAACGTACAGGAGCTGACACTGAGACACACACGGACCGTACAGGAGCTGACACTGAGACACACACACACGGACTGTACAGGAGCTGACACTGAGACACACACACAGACTGTACAGGAGCTGACACTGAGACACACACACTGACCGTACAGCAGCTGACACTGAGACACACACAGAGACCATAAAGGAGCTGACACTGAGACACACACACACGCACCATACAGGAGCTGACACTGAGACACACACACGGACCATACAGGAGCTGACACTGAGAAACACACATAGACAGAACAGGAGCTGACACTGAAACACAGACCCAGACCGTACAGGAACTGACACTGAGACACACACAAAGACTGTACAGGAGCTGACACTGAGGCACACACACATGTACCGTACACGAGCTGACACTGAGACACACACACACGGACCGTACACGAGCTGACACTCAGACACACATGGACCGGACAGGAGCTGACACTGAGTCACACACTCAGAAAGTACAGGAGCTGACACTGAGACACACACACGGACCATACAGGAGCTGACACTGAGACGCACACACAGACCGTACAGGAGCTGACACTGAAAAACACACATAGACAGAACAGGAGCTGACACTGAAACACACACCCAGACCGTACAGGAACTGACACTGAGACACACACAAAGACTGTACAGGAGCTGACACTGAGGCACACACACATGTACCGTACACGAGCTGACACTGAGACACACACACACGGACCGTACACGAGCTGACACTGAGACACACACTGACCGCACAGGAGCTGACACTGAGATACACACACGGACCATACAGGAGCTGACACTGAGATAGACACACGGACCATACAGGAGCTGACACTGAGACAACCACACACGGACCATACAGGATCTGACACTGAGATACACACACGGACCATACAGGAGCTGACACTGAGACACTCAAACAGACTGTATAGGAGCTGACACTGAGACACACACACAGAACGTACAGGAGCTGACACTGAGACACACACATGGACCGTAGAGGAGCTGACACTGAGACACACACACACAGACTGTACAGGAGCTGACACTGAGACACACACACATGGACCGTACAGGAGCTGACACTGAGACACACACACAGACTGTACAGGAGCCGAAACTGAGACACACACACAGACCATACAGGAGCTGACACTGAGACACACACACAGACCATACAGGAGCTGACACTGAGAGACACAAACGGACCGCACAGAGGCTGAAACTGAGACACACACATTGACCGTACAGGAGCTGACACTGAGAAACACACATAGACCGAAAGGGAGCTGACACTGAGACACACACACAGATAGTACAGGAGCTGACACTGATAAACACACATAGACTGTACAGGAGATGACACTCAGGCACACACACACAGACCGTACAGGAGCTGACACTGAGACACACAGACGGACTGTACAGGAGCTGAAACTGAGACACACACACGGACCATACAGGAGCAGACACTGAGACACATACACAGACTGCACAAAAGCTGACACTGAGGCACAAACACACAGACTGTACAGGAGCTGACACTGGGACACACATTGGGACTGTACAGGAGCTGACACTGAGACACACACGGACCATACAGGAGCTGACACTGAGACACATACACACGGACCATACAAGCGCTGACACTGAGACACACGCTCGGGCAGTGTAGGAGGTGAAACTGAGACACATGCACGGCTGCACAGGAGCTGACACTGAGACACAAACACAGACAGTACAGGAGCTGACACTGAGACACACACACACAGACCGTACAGGAGTTGACACCGAGACACACACACACACCGTACAGGAGCTGACACTGAGACACACACGGACTGTACAGGAGCTGAAACTGAGACACACACACGGACCATACAGGAGCTGACAATGAGACACACAAACGGACCATACAGGAGCTGTCACTGAGACACATACACATGGACCGTACAGGAGCTGACACTGAGACAAACACAGACGGACCGTACAGGAGCTGACACTGAGATACACACACGCACCATACAGGAGCTGACAATGAGACAACCACACACGGACCATACAGGATCTGACACTGAGACACACACACGGACCATACAGGAGCTGACGCTGAGACACACAAACGGACAGTACAGGAGCTGACACTGAGACACACACACAGACTGTATAGGAGCTGACACTGAGACACACACACGGACCATACAGGAGCTGACACTGAGACGCACACACAGACCATACAGGAGCTGACACTGAGAAACACACATAGACAGAACAGGAGCTGACACTGAAACACACACCCAGACCTTACAGGAACTGACACTGAGACACACACAAAGACTGTACAGGAGCTGACACTGAGGCACACACACATGGACCATACACGAGCTGACACTGAGACACACACACACGGACCGAACACGAGCTGACACTCAGACACACATGGACCGGACAGGAGCTGACACTGAGTCACTGACTCAGAAAGAACAGGAGCTGACACAGAGACACACACACACGGACCATACAGGAGCTGACAATGAGACACACAAACGGACAGTACAGGAGCTGACACAGAGACACACACACGGAACTTACAAGTACTGACACTGAGATGCACAAATGGACCGTACAGGAGCTGACACTGAGACACACAAATGGACAGTACAGGAGCTGACACTGAGACACACACACAGACTGTACAGGAGCTGACACTGAGACACACACACAGAATGTACAGGAGCTGACACTGAGACACACACGGACCGTACAGGAGCTGACACTGAGACACACACACACGGACTGTACAGGAGCTGACACTGAGACACACACACACGGACCGTACACGAGCTGACACTCAGACACACATGGACCGGACAGGAGCTGACACTGAGTCACACACTCAGAAAGTACAGGAGCTGACACAGAGACACACACACACGGACCATACAGGAGCTGACAATGAGACACACAAACAAACAGTACAGGAGCTGACACAGAGACACACACACGGAACGTACAAGTGCTGACACTGAGATGTACAAATGGACCGTACAGGAGCTGACACTGAGACACACAAATGGACAGTACAAGAGCTGACACTGAGACACACACACAGACTGTACAGGAGCTGACACTGAGACACACACACAGAACGTACAGTAGCTGACACTGAGACACACACGGACCGTACAGGAGCTGACACTGAGACACACACACACGGACTGTACAGGAGCTGACACTGAGACACACACACAGACTGTACAGGAGCTGACACTGAGACACACACACTGACCGTACAGCAGCTGACACTGAGACACACACACAGACCATACAGGAGCTGACACTGGGACACATATTGGGAAAGTACAGGAGCTGACACTGAGACACACACGGACCATAAAGGAGCTGACACTGAGACACACGCTCGGGCAGTATAGGAGGTGAAACTGAGACACATACACGGATGCACAGGAGCTGACACTGAGACACAAACACAGACTGTACAGGAGCTGACACTGAGACACACAAACAGACAGTACAGGAGCTGACACTGAGACACACACACAGACTGTATAGGAGCTGACACTGAGACAACCACAAAGGGACCATAAAGGATCTGACACTGAGATACACACACGGACCATACTGGAGCTGACACTGAGACACTCAAACAGACTGTATAGGAGCTGACACTGAGACACACACACAGAACGTACAGGAGCTGACACTGAGACACACACGGAACGTACAGGAGCTGACACTGAGACACACACACAGACTGTACAGGAGCTGACGCTTAGACACACACACAAGGACCGTTCAGGAGCTGACACTGAGATGCACACACAGAGAGTACAGGAGCTGACACTAAGACACACACACACGCACCATACAGGAGCAGACACTGAGACACACACACAGACCATACAGCAGCAGACACTGAGACGCACACACGGACCGTACAGGAGCTGGCACTGAGACACACACATGGACCGTACAGGAGCTGACACTGAGACACACACACACAGACTGTACAGGAGCTGACACTGAGACACACACACAGACTGTAAAGGAGCTGACACTGAGTCACACACACTGACCGCACAGGAGCTGACACTGAGATACACACACGGACCATACAGGAGCTGACACTGAGACAACCACACACGGACCATACAGGATCTGACACTGAGACACACACACGGACCATACAGGAGCTGACACTGAGATAGACACACGGACCATACAGGAGCTGACACTGAGACAACCACACACGGACCATACAGGATCTGACACTGAGATACACACACGGACCATACAGGAGCTGACACTGAGACACTCAAACAGACTGTATAGGAGCTGACACTGAGACACACACACAGAACGTACAGGAGCTGACACTGAGACACACACGGACCGTACAGGAGCTGACACTGAGATGCACACACAAGGACATTTCAGGAGCTGACACTGAGATGCACACACAGAGAGTACAGGAGCTGACACTAAGACACACACACACGCACCATACAGGAGCAGACACTGAGACACACACACAGACCATACAGCAGCAGACACTGAGACGCACACACGGACCGTACAGGAGCTGGCACTGAGACACACACATGGACCGTACAGGAGCTGACACTGAGACACACACACAGACTGTAAAGGAGCTGACACTGAGTCACACAAACTGACCTCACAGGAGCTGACACTGAGACACACACACAGACCATACAGGAGCTGACACTGAGACACACACACGGACCATACAGGAGCTGACACTGAGACGCACACACAGACCGTACAGGAGCTGACACTGAGAAACACACATAGACAGAACAGGAGCTGACACTGAAACACAGACCCAGACCGTACAGGAACTGACACTGAGACACACACAAAGACTGTACAGGAGCTGACAATGAGACAAACAAACGGACAGTACAGGAGCTGACACAGAGACACACACACGGAACTTACAAGTACTGACACTGAGATGCACAAATGGACCATACAGGAGCTGACACTGAGACACACAAATGGACAGTACAGGAGCTGACACTGAGACACACACACAGACTGTACAGGAGCTGACACTGAGACACACACACAGAATGTACAGGAGCTGACACTGAGACACACACGGACCGTACAGGAGCTGACACTGAGACACACACACACGGACTGTACAGGAGCTGACACTGAGACACACACACACGGACCGTACACGAGCTGACACTCAGACACACATGGACCGGACAGGAGCTGACACTGAGTCACACACTCAGAAAGTACAGGAGCTGACACTGAGATGCACACACAGAGAGTACAGGAGCTGACACAGAGACACACACACACGGACCATACAGGAGCTGACAATGAGACACACAAACAGACAGTACAGGAGCTGACACAGAGACACACACACGGAACGTACAAGTGCTGACACTGAGATGCACAAATGGACCGTACAGGAGCTGACACTGAGACGCACAAATGGACAGTACAAGAGCTGACATTGAGACACACACACAGACTGTACAGGAGCTGACACTGAGACACACACACAGAACGTACAGGAGCTGACACTGAGACACACACGGACCGTACAGGAGCTGACACTGAGACACACACACACGGACTGTACAGGAGCTGACACTGAGACACACACACAGACTGTACAGGAGCTGACACTGAGACACACACACTGACCGTACAGCAGCAGACACTGAGACGCACACACGGACCGTACAGGAGCTGACACTGAGACACACACAGAGACCATAAAGGAGCTGACACTGAGACACACACACTCGCACCATACAGGAGCAGACACTGAGACACACACACAGACCATACAGCAGCAGACACTGAGACGCACACACGGACCGTACAGGAGCTGGCACTGAGACACACACATGGACCGTACAGGAGCTGACACTGAGACACACACACACAGACTGTACAGGAGCTGACACTGAGACACACACACAGACTGTAAAGGAGCTGACACTGAGTCACACACACTGACCGCACAGGAGCTGACACTGAGATACACACACGGACCATACAGGAGCTGACACTGTGACAACCACACACGGACCGTACAGGATCTGACACTGAGACACACACACGGACCATACAGGAGCTGACACTGAGATAGACACACGGACCACACAGGAGCTGACACTGAGACAACCACACACGGACCATACAGGATCTGACACTGAGATACACACACGGACCATACAGGAGCTGACACTGAGACACTCAAACAGACTGTATAGGAGCTGACACTGAGACACACACACAGAACGTACAGGAGCTGACACTGAGACACACACGGACCGTACAGGAGCTGACACTGAGATGCACACACAAGGACATTTCAGGAGCTGACACTGAGATGCACACACACGCACCATACAGGAGCAGACAATGAGACACACACACAGACCATACAGCAGCAGACACTGAGACGCACACACGGACCGTACAGGAGCTGGCACTGAGACACACACATGGACCGTACAGGAGCTGACACTGAGACACACACACAGACTGTAAAGGAGCTGACACTGAGTCACACAAACTGACCTCACAGGAGCTGACACTGAGACACACACACAGACCATACAGGAGCTGACACTGAGACACACACACGGACCATACAGGAGCTGACACTGAGACGCACACACAGACCGTACAGGAGCTGACACTGAGAAACACACATAGACAGAACAGGAGCTGACACTGAAACACAGACCCAGACCGTACAGGAACTGACACTGAGACACACACAAAGACTGTACAGGAGCTGACAATGAGACAAACAAACGGACAGTACAGGAGCTGACACAGAGACACACACACGGAACTTACAAGTACTGACACTGAGATGCACAAATGGACCGTACAGGAGCTGACACTGAGACACACAAATGGACAGTACAGGAGCTGACACTGAGACACACACACAGACTGTACAGGAGCTGACACTGAGACACACACACAGAATGTACAGGAGCTGACACTGAGACACACACGGACCGTACAGGAGCTGACACTGAGACACACACACACGGACTGTCCAGGAGCTGACACTGAGACACACACACACGGACCGTACACGAGCTGACACTCAGACACACATGGACCGGACAGGAGCTGACACTGAGTCACACACTCAGAAAGTACAGGAGCTGACACTGAGATGCACACACAGAGAGTACAGGAGCTGACACAGAGACACACACACACGGACCATACAGGAGCTGACAATGAGACACACAAACAGACAGTACAGGAGCTGACACAGAGACACACACACGGAACGTACAAGTGCTGACACTGAGATGCACAAATGGACCGTACAGGAGCTGACACTGAGACACACAAATGGACAGTACAAGAGCTGACATTGAGACACACACACAGACTGTACAGGAGCTGACACTGAGACACACACACAGAACGTACAGAGCTGACACTGAGACACACACGGACCGTACAGGAGCTGACACTGAGACACACACACACGGACTGTACAGGAGCTGACACTGAGACACACACACAGACTGTACAGGAGCTGACACTGAGACACACACACTGACCGTACAGCAGCTGACACTGAGACACACACAGAGACCATAAAGGAGCTGACACTGAGACACACACACACGCACCATACAGGAGCTGACACTGAGACACACACACAGACCATACAGCAGCAGACACTGAGACGCACACACGGACCGTACAGGAGCTGGCACTGAGACACACACATGGACCGTACAGGAGATGACACTGAGACACACACACACTGACTGTACAGAAGCTGACACTGAGACACACACACAGACTGTAAAGGAGCTGACACTGAGTCACACACACTGACCACACAGGAGCTGACACTGAGACACACACACAGACCATACAGGAGCTGACACTGAGACACACACACGGACCATACAGGAGCTGACACTGAGACGCACACACAGACCGTACAGGAGCTGACACTGAGAAACACACATAGACAGAACAGGAGCTGACACTGAAACACACACCCAGACCGTACAGGAACTGACACTGAGACACACACAAAGACTGTACAGGAGCTGACACTGAGGCACACACACATGTACCGTACACGAGCTGACACTGAGACACACACACACGGACCGTACACGAGCTGACACTCAGACACACATGGACCGGACAGGAGCTGACACTGAGTCACACACTCAGAAAGTACAGGAGCTGACACTGAGACACACACACGGACCATACAGGAGCTGACACTGAGACGCACACACAGACCGTACAGGAGCTGACACTGAGAAACACACATAGACAGAACAGGAGCTGACACTGAAACACACACCCAGACCGTACAGGAACTGACACTGAGACACACACAAAGACTGTACAGGAGCTGACACTGAGGCACACACACATGTACCGTACACGAGCTGACACTGAGACACACACACACGGACCGTACACGAGCTGACACTGAGACACACACTGACCGCACAGGAGCTGACACTGAGATACACACACGGACCATACAGGAGCTGACACTGAGACAACCACACACGGACCATACAGGATCTGACACTGAGACACACACACGGACCATACAGGAGCTGACACTGAGATAGACACACAAACCATACAGGAGCTGACACTGAGACAACCACACACGGACCATACAGGATCTGACACTGAGATACACACACGGACCATACAGGAGCTGACACTGAGACACTCAAACAGACTGTATAGGATCTGACACTGAGACACACACACAGAACGTACAGGAGCTGACACTGAGACACACACGGACCGTACAGGAGCTGACACTGAGATGCACACACAAGGACATTTCAGGAGCTGACACTGAGATGCACACACAGAGAGTACAGGAGCTGACACTAAGACACACACACACGCACCATACAGGAGCAGACAATGAGACACACACACAGACCATACAGCAGCAGACACTGAGACGCACACACGGACCGTACAGGAGCTGGCACTGAGACACACACATGGACCGTACAGGAGCTGACACTGAGACACACACACAGACTGTAAAGGAGCTGACACTGAGTCACACAAACTGACCTCACAGGAGCTGACACTGAGACACACACACAGACCATACAGGAGCTGACACTGAGACACACACACGGACCATACAGGATCTGACACTGAGACGCACACACAGACCGTACAGGAGCTGACACTGAGAAACACACATAGACAGAACAGGAGCTGACACTGAAACACAGACCCAGACCGTACAGGAACTGACACTGAGACACACACAAAGACTGTACAGGAGCTGACAATGAGACAAACAAACGGACAGTACAGGAGCTGACACAGAGACACACACACGGAACTTACAAGTACTGACACTGAGATGCACAAATGGACCGTACAGGAGCTGACACTGAGACACACAAATGGACAGTACAGGAGCTGACACTGAGACACACACACAGACTGTACAGGAGCTGACACTGAGACACACACACAGAATGTACAGGAGCTGACACTGAGACACACACGGACCGTACAGGAGCTGACACTGAGACACACACACACGGACTGTACAGGAGCTGACACTGAGACACACACACACGGACCGTACACGAGCTGACACTCAGACACACATGGACCGGACAGGAGCTGACACTGAGTCACACACTCAGAAAGTACAGGAGCTGACACTGAGATGCACACACAGAGAGTACAGGAGCTGACACAGAGACACACACACACGGACCATACAGGAGCTGACAATGAGACACACAAACAGACAGTACAGGAGCTGACACAGAGACACACACACGGAACGTACAAGTGCTGACACTGAGATGCACAAATGGACCGTACAGGAGCTGACACTGAGACACACAAATGGACAGTACAAGAGCTGACATTGAGACACACACACAGACTGTACAGGAGCTGACACTGAGACACACACACAGAACGTACAGGAGCTGACACTGAGACACACACGGACCGTACAGGAGCTGACACTGAGACACACACACACGGACTGTACAGGAGCTGACACTGAGACACACACACAGACTGTACAGGAGCTGACACTGAGACACACACACTGACCGTACAGCAGCTGACACTGAGACACACACAGAGACCATAAAGGAGCTGACACTGAGACACACACACAGACCATACAGCAGCAGACACTGAGACGCACACACGGACCGTACAGGAGCTGGCACTGAGACACACACATGGACCATACAGGAGATGACACTGAGACACACACACACTGACTGTACAGGAGCTGACACTGAGACACACACACAGACTGTAAAGGAGCTGACACTGAGTCACACACACTGACCACACAGGAGCTGACACTGAGACACACACACAGACCATACAGGAGCTGACACTGAGACACACACACGGACCATACAGGAGCTGACACTGAGAAACACACATAGACAGAACAGGAGCTGACACTGAAACACAGACCCAGACCGTACAGGAACTGACACTGAGACACACACAAAGACTGTACAGGAGCTGACACTGAGGCACACACACATGTACCGTACACGAGCTGACACTGAGACACACACACACGGACCGTACACGAGCTGACACTCAGACACACATGGACCGGACAGGAGCTGACACTGAGTCACACACTCAGAAAGTACAGGAGCTGACACTGAGACACACACACGGACCATACAGGAGCTGACACTGAGACGCACACACAGACCGTACAGGAGCTGACACTGAAAAACACACATAGACAGAACAGGAGCTGACACTGAAACACACACCCAGACCGTACAGGAACTGACACTGAGACACACACAAAGACTGTACAGGAGCTGACACTGAGGCACACACACATGTACCGTACACGAGCTGACACTGAGACACACACACACGGACCGTACACGAGCTGACACTGAGACACACACTGACCGCACAGGAGCTGACACTGAGATACACACACGGACCATACAGGAGCTGACACTGAGATAGACACACGGACCATACAGGAGCTGACACTGAGACAACCACACACGGACCATACAGGATCTGACACTGAGATACACACACGGACCATACAGGAGCTGACACTGAGACACTCAAACAGACTGTATAGGAGCTGACACTGAGACACACACACAGAACGTACAGGAGCTGACACTGAGACACACACATGGACCGTAGAGGAGCTGACACTGAGACACACACACACAGACTGTACAGGAGCTGACACTGAGACACACACACATGGACCGTACAGGAGCTGACACTGAGACACACACACAGACTGTACAGGAGCCGAAACTGAGACACACACACAGACCATACAGGAGCTGACACTGAGACACACACACAGACCATACAGGAGCTGACACTGAGAGACACAAACGGACCGCACAGAGGCTGAAACTGAGACACACACATTGACCGTACAGGAGCTGACACTGAGAAACACACATAGACCGAAAGGGAGCTGACACTGAGACACACACACAGATAGTACAGGAGCTGACACTGATAAACACACATAGACTGTACAGGAGATGACACTCAGGCACACACACACAGACCGTACAGGAGCTGACACTGAGACACACAGACGGACTGTACAGGAGCTGAAACTGAGACACACACACGGACCATACAGGAGCAGACACTGAGACACATACACAGACTGCACAAAAGCTGACACTGAGGCACAAACACACAGACTGTACAGGAGCTGACACTGGGACACACATTGGGACTGTACAGGAGCTGACACTGAGACACACACGGACCATACAGGAGCTGACACTGAGACACATACACACGGACCATACAAGCGCTGACACTGAGACACACGCTCGGGCAGTGTAGGAGGTGAAACTGAGACACATGCACGGCTGCACAGGAGCTGACACTGAGACACAAACACAGACAGTACAGGAGCTGACACTGAGACACACACACACAGACCGTACAGGAGTTGACACCGAGACACACACACACACCGTACAGGAGCTGACACTGAGACACACACGGACTGTACAGGAGCTGAAACTGAGACACACACACGGACCATACAGGAGCTGACAATGAGACACACAAACGGACCATACAGGAGCTGTCACTGAGACACATACACATGGACCGTACAGGAGCTGACACTGAGACAAACACAGACGGACCGTACAGGAGCTGACACTGAGATACACACACGCACCATACAGGAGCTGACAATGAGACAACCACACACGGACCATACAGGATCTGACACTGAGACACACACACGGACCATACAGGAGCTGACGCTGAGACACACAAACGGACAGTACAGGAGCTGACACTGAGACACACACACAGACTGTATAGGAGCTGACACTGAGACACACACACGGACCATACAGGAGCTGACACTGAGACGCACACACAGACCATACAGGAGCTGACACTGAGAAACACACATAGACAGAACAGGAGCTGACACTGAAACACACACCCAGACCTTACAGGAACTGACACTGAGACACACACAAAGACTGTACAGGAGCTGACACTGAGGCACACACACATGGACCATACACGAGCTGACACTGAGACACACACACACGGACCGAACACGAGCTGACACTCAGACACACATGGACCGGACAGGAGCTGACACTGAGTCACTGACTCAGAAAGAACAGGAGCTGACACAGAGACACACACACACGGACCATACAGGAGCTGACAATGAGACACACAAACGGACAGTACAGGAGCTGACACAGAGACACACACACGGAACTTACAAGTACTGACACTGAGATGCACAAATGGACCGTACAGGAGCTGACACTGAGACACACAAATGGACAGTACAGGAGCTGACACTGAGACACACACACAGACTGTACAGGAGCTGACACTGAGACACACACACAGAATGTACAGGAGCTGACACTGAGACACACACGGACCGTACAGGAGCTGACACTGAGACACACACACACGGACTGTACAGGAGCTGACACTGAGACACACACACACGGACCGTACACGAGCTGACACTCAGACACACATGGACCGGACAGGAGCTGACACTGAGTCACACACTCAGAAAGTACAGGAGCTGACACAGAGACACACACACACGGACCATACAGGAGCTGACAATGAGACACACAAACAAACAGTACAGGAGCTGACACAGAGACACACACACGGAACGTACAAGTGCTGACACTGAGATGTACAAATGGACCGTACAGGAGCTGACACTGAGACACACAAATGGACAGTACAAGAGCTGACATTGAGACACACACACAGACTGTACAGGAGCTGACACTGAGACACACACACAGAACGTACAGTAGCTGACACTGAGACACACACGGACCGTACAGGAGCTGACACTGAGACACACACACACGGACTGTACAGGAGCTGACACTGAGACACACACACAGACTGTACAGGAGCTGACACTGAGACACACACACTGACCGTACAGCAGCTGACACTGAGACACACACAGAGACCATAAAGGAGCTGACACTGAGACACACACACAGACCATACAGGAGCAGACACTGAGACACACACACAGACCATACAGCAGCAGACACTGAGACGCACACACGGACCGTACAGGAGCTGGCACTGAGACACACACATGGACCTTACAGGAGCTGACACTGAGACACACACACACAGACTGTACAGGAGCTGACACTGAGACACACACACAGACTGTAAAGGAGCTGACACTGAGTCACACACACTGACCACACAGGAGCTGACACTGAGACACACACACAGACCATACAGGAGCTGACACTGAGACA
Source organism: Carcharodon carcharias (assembly GCF_017639515.1). Taxonomy (NCBI): domain Eukaryota; kingdom Metazoa; phylum Chordata; class Chondrichthyes; order Lamniformes; family Lamnidae; genus Carcharodon; species Carcharodon carcharias. The sequence goes on along the minus strand of NC_054478.1, from coordinate 3,823,017 downwards.
CACACACGGACCATACAGGAGCTGACACTGAGACGCACACACAGACCGTAAAGGAGCTGACACTGAGAAACACACATAGACAGAACTGGAGCTGACACTGAAACACACACCCAGACCGTACAGGAACTGACACTGAGTCACACACACACGGACCGTACATGAGCTGACACTCAGACACAAATGAACCGTACAGGAGCTGACACTGAGACACACAAATGGACAGTACAGGAGCTGACACTGAGACACACACACAGACTGTACAGGAGCTGACACTGAGACACACACACAGAACGTACAGGAGCTGACACTGAGACACACACAGACCCTACAGGAGCTGACACTGAGACACACACACATGGACTGTACAGGAGCTGACACTGAGACACACACACAGACTGTAGAGGAGCTGACACTGAGACACACACATGGACCGTAGAGGAGCTGACACTGAGACACACACACACAGACTGTACAGGAGCTGACACTGAGACACACACACATGGACCGTACAGGAGCTGACACTGAGACACATACACAGACTGTACAGGAGCAGACACTGAGACACACACACTGACCGTACAGGAGCCGAAACTGAGACACACACACAGACCATACAGGAGCTGACACTGAGACACACACACAGACCATACAGGAGCTGACACTGAGAGACACAAACGGACCGCACAGGAGCTGAAACTGAGACACACACATTGACCGTACAGGAGCTGACACTGAGAAACACACATAGACCGAAAGGGAGCTGACACTGAGACACACACACAGATCGTACAGGGGCTGACACTGATAAACACACATAGACTGTACAGGAGATGTCACTCAGGCACACACACACAGACCGTACAGGAGCTGACACTGAGACACACAGACGGACTGTACAGGAGCTGAAACTGAGACACACACACGGACCATACAGGAGCAGACACTGAGACACATACACAGACTGCACAAAAGCTGACACTGAGGCACAAACACACAGACTGTACAGGAGCTGACACTGGGACACACATTGGGACTGTACAGGAGCTGACACTGAGACACACACGGACCATACAGGAGCTGACACTGAGACACATACACACGGACCATACAAGCGCTGACACTGAGACACACGCTCGGGCAGTGTAGGAGGTGAAACTGAGACACATGCACGGATGCACAGGAGCTGACACTGAGACACAAACACAGACAGTACAGGAGCTGACACTGAGACACACACACACAGACCGTACAGGAGTTGACACCGAGACACACACACACACCGTACAGGAGCTGACACTGAGACACACACGGACTGTACAGGAGCTGAAACTGAGACACACACACGGACCATACAGGAGCTGACAATGAGACACACAAACGGACCATACAGGAGCTGTCACTGAGACACATACACATGGACCGTACAGCAGCTGACACTGAGACAAACACAGATGGACCGTACAGGAGCTGACACTGAGATACACACATGCACCATACAGGAGCTGACAATGAGACAACCACACACGGACCATACAGGATCTGACACTGAGACACACACACGGACCATACAGGAGCTGACGCTGAGACACACAAACGGACAGTACAGGAGCTGACACTGAGACACACACACAGACTGTATAGGAGCTGACACTGAGACACACACACGGACCATACAGGAGCTGACACTGAGACGCAAACACAGACCGTACAGGAGCTGACACTGAGAAACACACATAGACAGAACAGGAGCTGACACTGAAACACACACCCAGACCGTACAGGAACTGACACTGAGACACACACAAAGACTGTACAGCAGCTGACACTGAGGCACACACACATGGACCGCACACAAGCTGACACTGAGACACACACACACGGACCGTACACGAGCTGACACTCAGACACACATGGACCGGACAGGAGCTGACACTGAGTCACTGACTCAGAAAGTACAGGAGCTGACACTGAGATGCACACACAGAGAGTACAGGAGCTGACACAGAGACACACACACACGGACCATACAGGAGCAAACAATGAGACACACAAACGGACAGTACAGGAGCTGACACTGAGACACACACACAGACTGTATAGGAGCTGACACTGAGACACACACACAGACCATACAGGAGCTGACACTGAGAGGCACACACAGACCATACAGGAGCTGACACTGAGAAACACACATAGACAGAACAGGAGCTGACACTGAAACACACACCCAGACCGTACAGGAACTGACACTGAGACACACACAAAGACTGTACAGGAGCTGACACTGAGGCACACACACATGGACCATACACGAGCTGACACTGAGACACACACACACGGACTGTACACGAGCTGACACTCAGACACACATGGACCGGACAGGAGCTGACACTGAGTCACTGACTCAGAAAGTACAGGAGCTGACACTGAGATGCACACACAGAGAGTACAGGAGCTGACACAGAGACACACACACACGGACCATACAGGAGCTGACAATGAGACACACAAACGGACAGTACAGGAGCTGACACAGAGACACACACACGGAACTTACAAGTACTGACACTGAGATGCACAAATGGACCGTACAGGAGCTGACACTGAGACACACAAATGGACAGTACAGGAGCTGACACTGAGACACACACACAGACTGTACAGGAGCTGACACTGAGACACACACACAGAATGTACAGGAGCTGACACTGAGAAACACACGGACCGTACAGGAGCTGACACTGAGACACACACACACGGACTGTACAGGAGCTGACACTGAGACACACACACACGGACCGTACACGAGCTGACACTCAGACACACATGGACCGGACAGGAGCTGACACTGAGTCACACACTCAGAAAGTACAGGAGCTGACACTGAGATGCACACACAGAGAGTACAGGAGCTGACACAGAGACACACACACACGGACCATACAGGAGCTGACAATGAGACACACAAACAAACAGTACAGGAGCTGACACAGAGACACACACACGGAACGTACAAGTGCTGACACTGAGATGTACAAATGGACCGTACAGGAGCTGACATTGAGACACACAAATGGACAGTACAAGAGCTGACACTGAGACACACACACAGAACGTACAGGAGCTGACACTGAGACACACACACAGAACGTACAGTAGCTGACACTGAGACACACACGGACCGTACAGGAGCTGACACTGAGACACACACACACGGACTGTACAGGAGCTGACACTGAGACACACACACAGACTGTACAGGAGCTGACACTGAGACACACACACTGACCGTACAGCAGCTGACACTGAGACACACACAGAGACCATAAAGGAGCTGACACTGAGACACACACACACGCACCATACAGGAGCAGACATTGAGACACACACACAGACCATACAGCAGCAGACACTGAGACGCACACACGGACCGTACAGGAGCTGGCACTGAGACACACACATGGACCGTACAGGAGCTGACACTGAGACACACACACACAGACTGTACAGGAGCTGACACTGAGACACACACACAGACTGTAAAGGAGCTGACACTGAGTCACACACACTGACCACACAGGAGCTGACACTGAGACACACACACAGACCATACAGGAGCTGACACTGAGACACACACACGGACCATACAGGAGCTGACACTGAGACGCACACACAGACCGTACAGGAGCTGACACTGAGAAACACACATAGACAGAACTGGAGCTGACACTGAAACACACACCCAGACCGTACAGGAACTGACACTGAGACACACACAAAGACTGTACAGGAGCTGACACTGAGGCACACACACATGGACCGTACACGAGCTGACACTGAGACACACACACACGGACCGTACACGAGCTGACACTCAGACACACATGGACCGGACAGGAGCTGACACTGAGTCACACACTCAGAAAGTACAGGAGCTGACACTGAGATGCACACACAGAGAGAACAGGAGATGACACAGAGACACACACACACGGACCATACAGGAGCTGACAATGAGACACACAAACGGACAGTACAGGAGCTGACACAGAGACACACACAAGGAACGTACAAGTGCTGACACTGAGATGCACAAATGAACCGTACAGGAGCTGACACTGAGACACACAAATGGACAGTACAGGAGCTGACACTGAGACACACACACAGACTGTACAGGAGCTGACACTGAGACACACACACAGAACGTACAGGAGCTGACACTGAGACACACACAGACCTTACAGGAGCTGACACTGAGACACACACACACGGACTGTACAGGAGCTGACACTGAGACACACACACAGACTGTACAGGAGCTGACACTGAGACACACACATGGACCGTAGAGGAGCTGACACTGAGACACACACACACAGAATGTACAGGAGCTGACACTGAGACACACACACATGGACCGTACAGGAGCTGACACTGAGACACACACACAGACTGTACAGGAGCAGACACTGAGACACACACACTGACCGTACAGGAGCCGAAACTGAGACACACACACAGACCATACAGGAGCTGACACTGAGACACACACACAGACCATACAGGATCTGACACTGAGAGACACACACGGACCGCAGAGGAGCTGAAACTGAGACACACACATTGACCGTACAGGAGCTGACACTGAGAAACACACATAGACCGAAAGGGAGCTGACACTGAGACACACACACAGATCGTACAGGAGCTGACACTGATAAACACACATAGACTGTACAGGAGATGTCACTCAGGCACACACACACAGACCGTACAGGAGCTGACACTGAGACACACAGACGGACTGTACAGGAGCTGAAACTGAGACACACACACGGACCATACAGGAGCAGACACTGAGACACATACACAGACTGCACAAAAGCTGACACTGAGGCACAAACACACAGACTGTACAGGAGCTGACACTGGGACACACATTGGGACTGTACAGGAGCTGACACTGAAACACACACGGACCATACAGGAGCTGACACTGAGACACATACACACGGAGCATACAAGCGCTGACACTGAGACACACGCTCGTGCAGTGTAGGAGGTGAAACTGAGACACATGCACGGATGCACAGGAGCTGACACTGAGACACAAACACAGACAGTACAGGAGCTGACACTGAGACACACACACACAGACCGTACAGGAGTTGACACCGAGACACACACACACACCGTACAGGAGCTGTCACTGAGACACACACGGACTGTACAGGAGCTGAAACTGAGACACACACACGGACCATACAGGAGCTGACAATGAGACACACAAACGGACCATACAGGAGCTGTCACTGAGACACATACACATGGACCGTACAGGAGCTGACACTGAGACAAACACAGACGGACCGTACAGGAGCTGACACTGAGATACACAAACGCACCATACAGGAGCTGACAATGAGACAACCACACACGGACCATACAGGATCTGACACTGAGACACACACACGGACCATACAGGAGCTGACGCTGAGACACACAAACGGACAGTACAGGAGCTGACACTGAGACACACACACAGACTGTATAGGAGCTGACACTGAGACACACACACGGACCATACAGGAGCTGACACTGAGACGCACACACAGACCGTACAGGAGCTGACACTGAGAAACACACATAGACAGAACAGGAGCTGACACTGAAACACACACCCAGACCGTACAGGAACTGACACTGAGACACACACAAAGACTGTACAGGAGCTGACACTGAGGCACACACACATGGACCGTACACGAGCTGACACTGAGACACACACACACGGACAGTACACCAGCTGACACTCAGACACACATGGACCGGACAGGAGCTGACACTGAGTCACACACTCAGAAAGTACAGGAGCTGACACTGAGATGCACACACAGAGAGTACAGGAGCTGACACAGAGACACACACACACGGACCATACAGGAGCTGACAATGAGACACACAAACGGACAGTACAGGAGCTGACACAGAGACACACACACGGAACTTACAAGTACTGACACTGAGATGCACAAATGGACCGTACAGGAGCTGACACTGAGACACACAAATGGACAGTACAGGAGCTGACACTGAGACACACACACAGACTGTACAGGAGCTGACACTGAGACACACACACAGAATGTACAGGAGCTGACACTGAGACACACACGGACCGTACAGGAGCTGACACTGAGACACACACACACGGACTGTACAGGAGCTGACACTGAGACACACACACACGGACCGTACACGAGCTGACACTCAGACACACATGGACCGGACAGGAGCTGACACTGAGTCACACACTCAGAAAGTACAGGAGCTGACACTGAGATGCACACACAGAGAGTACAGGAGCTGACACAGAGACACACACACACGGACCATACAGGAGCTGACAATGAGACACACAAACAAACAGTACAGGAGCTGACACAGAGACACACACACGGAACGTACAAGTGCTGACACTGAGATGTACAAATGGACCGTACAGGAGCTGACACTGAGACACACAAATGGACAGTACAAGAGCTGACACTGAGACACACACACAGACTGTACAGGAGCTGACACTGATACACACACACAGAACGTACAGTAGCTGACACTGAGACAGACACGGACCGTACAGGAGCTGACACTGAGACACACACACACGGACTGTACAGGAGCTGACACTGAGACACACACACAGACTGTACAGGAGCTGACACTGAGACACACACACGGACCGTACAGCAGCTGACACTGAGGCACACACAGAGACCATAAAGGAGCTGACACTGAGACACACACACACGGACTGTACAGGAGCTGACACTGAGACACACACACTGACCGTACAGCAGCTGACACTGAGACACACACAGAGACCATAAAGGAGCTGACACTGAGACACACACACACGCACCATACAGGAGCAGACATTGAGACACACACACAGACCATACAGCAGCAGACAATGAGACGCACACACGGACCATACAGGAGCTGACACTGAGACACACACACACAGACTGTACAGGAGCTGACACTGAGACACACACACAGACTGTAAAGGAGCTGACACTGAGTCACACACACTGACCACACAGGAGCTGACACTGAGACACACACACAGACCATACAGGAGCTGACACTGAGACACACACACGGACCATACAGGAGCTGACACTGAGACGCACACACAGACCGTACAGGAGCTGACACTGAGAAACACACATAGACAGAACTGGAGCTGACACTGAAACACACACCCAGACCGTACAGGAACTGACACTGAGACACACACAAAGACTGTACAGGAGCTGACACTGAGGCACACACACATGGACCGTACACGAGCTGACACTGAGACACACACACACGGACAGTACACCAGCTGACACTCAGACACACATGGACCGGACAGGAGCTGACACTGAGTCACTGACTCAGAAAGTACAGGAGCTGACACTGAGATGCACACACAGAGAGTACAGGAGCTGACACAGAGACACACACACACGGACCATACAGGAGCTGACAATGAGACTCACAAACGGACAGTACAGGAGCTGACACAGAGACACACACACGGAACTTACAAGTACTGACACTGAGATGCACAAATGGACCGTACAGGAGCTGACACTGAGACACACAAATGGACAGTACAGGAGCTGACACTGAGACACACACACAGACTGTACAGGAGCTGACACTGAGACACACACACAGAATGTACAGGAGCTGACACTGAGACACACACGGACCGTACAGGAGCTGACACTGAGACACACACACACGGACTGTACAGGAGCTGACACTGAGACACACACACACGGACCGTACACGAGCTGACACTCAGACACACATGGACCGGACAGGAGCTGACACTGAGTCACACACTCAGAACGTACAGGAGCTGACACTGAGATGCACACACAGAGAGTACAGGAGCTGACACAGAGACACACACACACGGACCATACAGGAGCTGACAATGAGACACACAAACAAACAGTACAGGAGCTGACACAGAGACACACACACGGAACGTACAAGTGCTGACACTGAGATGTACAAATGGACCGTACAGGAGCTGACACTGAGACACACAAATGGACAGTACAAGAGCTGACACTGAGACACACACACAGACTGTACAGGAGCTGACACTGATACACACACACAGAACGTACAGAAGCTGACACTGAGACAGACACGGACCGTACAGGAGCTGACACTGAGACACACACACACGGACTGTACAGGAGCTGACACTGAGACACACACACAGACTGTACAGGAGCTGACACTGAGACACACACACGGACCGTACAGCAGCTGACACTGAGGCACACACAGAGACCATAAAGGAGCTGACACTGAGACACACACACACGGACTGTACAGGAGCTGACACTGAGACACACACACTGACCGTACAGCAGCTGACACTGAGACACACACAGAGACCATAAAGGAGCTGACACTGAGACACACACACACGCACCATACAGGAGCAGACATTGAGACACACACACAGACCATACAGCAGCAGACAATGAGACGCACACACGGACCATACAGGAGCTGACACTGAGACACACACACACAGACTGTACAGGAGCTGACACTGAGACACACACACAGACTGTAAAGGAGCTGACACTGAGTCACACACACTGACCACACAGGAGCTGACACTGAGACACACACACAGACCATACAGGAGCTGACACTGAGACACACACACGGACCATACAGGAGCTGACACTGAGACGCACACACAGACCGTACAGGAGCTGACACTGAGAAACACACATAGACAGAACTGGAGCTGACACTGAAACACACACCCAGACCGTACAGGAACTGACACTGAGACACACACAAAGACTGTACAGGAGCTGACACTGAGGCACACACACATGGACCGTACACGAGCTGACACTGAGACACACACACACGGACAGTACACCAGCTGACACTCAGACACACATGGACCGGACAGGAGCTGACACTGAGTCACTGACTCAGAAAGTACAGGAGCTGACACTGAGATCCACACACAGAGAGTACAGGAGCTGACACAGAGACACACACACACGGACCATACAGGAGCTGACAATGAGACACACAAACGGACAGTACAGGAGCTGACACAGAGACACACACACGGAACGTACAAGTACTGACACTGAGATGCACAAATGGACCATACAGGAGCTGACACTGAGACACACAAATGGACAGTACAGGAGCTGACACTGAGACACACACACAGACTGTACAGGAGCTGACACTGAGACACACACACAGAATGTACAGGAGCTGACACTGAGACACACACGGACCGTACAGGAGCTGACACTGAGACACACACACACGGACTGTACAGGAGCTGACACTGAGACACACACACACGGACCGTACACGAGCTGACACTCAGACACACATGGACCGGACAGGAGCTGACACTGAGTCACACACTCAGAAAGTACAGGAGCTGACACTGAGATGCACACAAAGAGAGTACAGGAGCTGACACAGAGACACACACACACGGACCATACAGGAGCTGACAATGAGACACACAAACAAACAGTACACGAGCTGACACAGAGACACACACACGGAACGTACAAGCATGACACTGAGATGTACAAATGGACCGTACAGGAGCTGACACTGAGACACACAAATGGACAGTACAAGAGCTGACACTGAGACACACACGCAGACTGTACAGGAGCTGACACTGAGACACACACACAGAACGTACAGGAGCTGTCACTGAGACACACACGGACCGTACAGGAGCTGACACTGAGACACACACACACAGACTGTACAGGAGCTGACACTGAGACACACACACAGACTGTAAAGGAGCTGACACTGAGTCACACACACTGACCACACAGGAGCTGACACTGAGACACACACACAGACCGTACAGGAGCTGACACTGAGACACCCACACGGACCATACAGGAGCTGACACTGAGACGCACACACAGACCGTACAGGAGCTGACACTGAGAAACACACATAGACAGAACTGGAGCTGACACTGAAACACACACCCAGACCGTACAGGAACTGACACTGAGACACACACAAAGACTGTACAGGAGCTGACACTGAGGCACACACACATGGACCGTACACGAGCTGACACTGAGACACACACACACGGACAGTACACCAGCTGACACTCAGACACACATGGACCGGACAGGAGCTGACACTGAGTCACTGACTCAGAAAGTACAGGAGCTGACACTGAGATGCACACACAGAGAGTACAGGAGCTGACACAGAGACACACACGCACGGACCATACAGGAGCTGACAATGAGACACACAAACGGACAGTACAGGAGCTGACACAGAGACACACACACGGAACTTACAAGTACTGACACTGAGATGCACAAATGGACCGTACAGGAGCTGACACTGAGACACACAAATGGACAGTACAGGAGCTGACACTGAGACACACACACAGACTGTACAGGAGCTGACACTGAGACACACACACAGAATGTACAGGAGCTGACACTGAGACACACACGGACCGTACAGGAGCTGACACTGAGACACACACACACGGACTGTACAGGAGCTGACACTGAGACACACACACACGGACCGTACACGAGCTGACACTCAGACACACATGGACCGGACAGGAGCTGACACTGAGTCACACACTCAGAAAGTACAGGAGCTGACACTGAGATGCACACACAGAGAGTACAGGAGCTGACACAGAGACACACACACACGGACCATACAGGAGCTGACAATGAGACACACAAACAAACAGTACAGGAGCTGACACAGAGACACACACACGGAACGTACAAGTGCTGACACTGAGATGTACAAATGGACCGTACAGGAGCTGACACTGAGACACACAAATGGACAGTACAAGAGCTGACACTGAGACACACACACAGACTGTACAGGAGCTGACACTGAGACACACACACAGAACGTACAGTAGCTGACACTGAGACACACACGGACCGTACAGGAGCTGACACTGAGACACACACACACGGACTGTACAGGAGCTGACACTGAGACACACACACAGACTGTACAGGAGCTGACACTGAGACACACACACGGACCGTACAGCAGCTGACACTGAGGCACACACAGAGACCATAAAGGAGCTGACACTGAGACACACACACATGGACTGTACAGGAGCTGACACTGAGACACACACACTGACCGTACAGCAGCTGACACTGAGACACACACAGAGACCATAAAGGAGCTGACACTGAGACACACACACACGCACCATACAGGAGCAGACATTGAGACACACACACAGACCATACAGCAGCAGACAATGAGACGCACACATGGACCATACAGGAGCTGACACTGAGACACACACACACAGACTGTACAGGAGCTGACACTGAGACACACACACAGACTGTAAAGGAGCTGACACTGAGTCACACACACTGACCACACAGGAGCTGACACTGAGACACACACACAGACCATACAGGAGCTGACACTGAGACACACACACGGACCATACAGGAGCTGACACTGAGACGCACACACAGACCGTACAGGAGCTGACACTGAGAAACACACATAGACAGAACTGGAGCTGACACTGAAACACACACCCAGACCGTACAGGAACTGACAATTAGACACACACAAAGACTGTACAGGAGCTGACACTGAGGCACACACACATGGACCGTACACGAGCTGACACTGAGACACACACACACGGACAGTACACCAGCTGACACTCAGACACACATGGACCGGACAGGAGCTGACACTGAGTCACTGACTCAGAAAGTACAGGAGCTGACACTGAGATCCACACACAGAGAGTACAGGAGCTGACACAGAGACACACACACACGGACCATACAGGAGCTGACAATGAGACACACAAACGGACAGTACAGGAGCTGACACAGAGACACACACACGGAACGTACAAGTACTGACACTGAGATGCACAAATGGACCATACAGGAGCTGACACTGAGACACACAAATGGACAGTACAGGAGCTGACACTGAGACACACACACAGACTGTACAGGAGCTGACACTGAGACACACACACAGAATGTACAGGAGCTGACACTGAGACACACACGGACCGTACAGGAGCTGACACTGAGACACACACACACGGACTGTACAGGAGCTGACACTGAGACACACACACACGGACCGTACACGAGCTGACACTCAGACACACATGGACCGGACAGGAGCTGACACTGAGTCACACACTCAGAAAGTACAGGAGCTGACACTGAGATGCACACACAGAGAGTACAGGAGCTGACACAGAGACACACACACACGGACCATACAGGAGCTGACAATGAGACACACAAACAAACAGTACACGAGCTGACACAGAGACACACACACGGAACGTACAAGTGCTGACACTGAGATGTACAAATGGACCGTACAGGAGCTGACACTGAGACACACAAATGGACAGTACAAGAGCTGACACTGAGACACACACGCAGACTGTACAGGAGCTGACACTGAGACACACACACAGAACGTACAGGAGCTGTCACTGAGACACACACGGACCGTACAGGAGCTGACACTGAGACACACACACACGGACTGTACAGGAGCTGACACTGAGACACACACACAGACTGTACAGGAGCTGACACTGAGACACACACACTGACTGTACAGCAGCTGACACTGAGACACACACAGAGACCATAAAGGAGCTGACACTGAGACACACACACACGCACCATACAGGAGCAGACACTGAGACACACACACAGACCATACAGCAGCAGACACTGAGACGCACACACGGACCGTACAGGAGCTGGCACTGAGACACACACATGGACCGTACAGGAGCTGACACTGAGACACACACACACAGACTGTACAGGAGCTGACACTGAGACACACACACAGACTGTAAAGGAGCTGACACTGAGTCACACACACTGACCACACAGGAGCTGACACTGAGACACACACACAGACCATACAGGAGCTGACACTGAGACACACACACGGACCATACAGGAGCTGACACTGAGACGCACACACAGACCGTACAGGAGCTGACACTGAGAAACACACATAGACCGAACTGGAGCTGACACTGAAACACACACCCAGACCGTACAGGAACTGACACTGAGACACACACAAAGACTGTACAGGAGCTGACACTGAGGCACACACACATGGACCGTACACGAGCTGACACTGAGACACACTCACACGGACCGTACACGAGCTGACACTCAGACACACATGGACCGGACAGGAGCTGACACTGAGTCACACACTCAGAAAGTACAGGAGCTGACACTGAGATCCACACACAGAGAGTACAGGAGATGACACAGAGACACACACACACGGACCATACAGGAGCTGACAATGAGACACACAAATGGACAGTACAGGAGCTGACACAGAGACACACACAAGGAACGTACAAGTGCTGACACTGAGATGCACAAATGAACCGTACAGGAGCTGACACTGAGACACACAAATGGACAGTACAGGAGCTGACACTGAGACACACACACAGACTGTACAGGAGCTGACACTGAGACACACACACAGAACGTACAGGAGCTGACACTGAGACACACACAGACCGTACAGGAGCTGACACTGAGACACACACACACGGACTGTACAGGAGCTGACACTGAGACACACACACAGACTGTACAGGAGCTGACACTGAGACACACACATGGACCGTAGAGGAGCTGACACTGAGACACACACACACAGACTGTACAGGAGCTGACACTGAGACACACACACATGGACCGTACAGGAGCTGACACTGAGACACACACACAGACTGTACAGGAGCTGACACTGAGACACACACACTGACCGTACAGGAGCCGAAACTGAGACACACACACAGACCATACAGGAGCTGACACTGAGACACACACACAGACCATACAGGATCTGACACTGAGAGACACACACGGACCGCACAGGAGCTGAAACTGAGACACACACATTGACCGTACAGGAGCTGACACTGAGAAACACACATAGACCGAAAGGGAGCTGACACTGGGACACACACACAGATCGTACAGGAGCTGACACTGATAAACACACATAGACTGTACAGGAGATGTCACTCAGGCACACACACACAGACCGTACAGGAGCTGACACTGCGACACACAGACGGACTGTACAGGAGCTGAAACTGAGACACACACATGGACCATACAGGAGCAGACACTGAGACACATACACAGACTGCACAAAAGCTGACACTGAGGCACAAACACACAGACTGTACAGGAGCTGACACTGGGACACACATTGGGACTGTACAGGAGCTGACACTGAAACACACACGGACCATACAGGAGCTGACACTGAGACACATACACACGGAGCATACAAGCGCTGTCACTGAGACACACACGGACTGTACAGGAGCTGAAACTGAGACACACACACGGACCATACAGGAGCTGACAATGAGACACACAAACGGACCATACAGGAGCTGTCACTGAGACACATACACATGGACCGTACAGGAGCTGACACTGAGACAAACACAGACGGACCGTACAGGAGCTGACACTGAGATACACACACGCACCATACAGGAGCTGACAATGAGACAACCACACACGGACCATACAGGATCTGACACTGAGACACACACACGGACCATACAGGAGCTGACGCTGAGACACACAAACGGACAGTACAGGAGCTGACACTGAGACACACACACAGACTGTATAGGAGCTGACACTGAGACACACACACGGACCATACAGGAGCTGACACTGAGACGCACACACAGACCGTACAGGAGCTGACACTGAGAAACACACATAGACAGAACAGGAGCTGACACTGAAACACACACCCAGACCGTACAGGAACTGACACTGAGACACACACAAAGACTGTACAGGAGCTGACACTGAGGCACACACACATGGACCGTACACGAGCTGACACTGAGACACACACACACGGACAGTACACCAGCTGACACTCAGACACACATGGACCGGACAGGAGCTGACACTGAGTCACACACTCAGAAAGTACAGGAGCTGACACTGAGATGCACACACAGAGAGTACAGGAGCTGACACAGAGACACACACACACGGACCATACAGGAGCTGACAATGAGACACACAAACGGACAGTACAGGAGCTGACACAGAGACACACACACGGAACTTACAAGTACTGACACTGAGATGCACAAATGGACCGTACAGGAGCTGACACTGAGACACACAAATGGACAGTACAGGAGCTGACACTGAGACACACACACAGACTGTACAGGAGCTGACACTGAGACACACACACAGAATGTACAGGAGCTGACACTGAGACACACACGGACCGTACAGGAGCTGACACTGAGACACACACACACGGACTGTACAGGAGCTGACACTGAGACACACACACACGGACCGTACACGAGCTGACACTCAGACACACATGGACCGGACAGGAGCTGACACTGAGTCACACACTCAGAAAGTACAGGAGCTGACACTGAGATGCACACACAGAGAGTACAGGAGCTGACACAGAGACACACACACACGGACCATACAGGAGCTGACAATGAGACACACAAACAAACAGTACAGGAGCTGACACAGAGACACACACACGGAACGTACAAGTGCTGACACTGAGATGTACAAATGGACCGTACAGGAGCTGACACTGAGACACACAAATGGACAGTACAAGAGCTGACACTGAGACACACACACAGACTGTACAGGAGCTGACACTGATACACACACACAGAACGTACAGTAGCTGACACTGAGACACACACGGACCGTACAGGAGCTGACACTGAGACACACACACACGGACTGTACAGGAGCTGACACTGAGACACACACACAGACTGTACAGGAGCTGACACTGAGACACACACACGGACCGTACAGCAGCTGACACTGAGGCACACACAGAGACCATAAAGGAGCTGACACTGAGACACACACACACGGACTGTACAGGAGCTGACACTGAGACACACACACTGACCGTACAGCAGCTGACACTGAGACACACACAGAGACCATAAAGGAGCTGACACTGAGACACACACACACGCACCATACAGGAGCAGACATTGAGACACACACACAGACCATACAGCAGCAGACAATGAGACGCACACACGGACCATACAGGAGCTGACACTGAGACACACACACACAGACTGTACAGGAGCTGACACTGAGACACACACACAGACTGTAAAGGAGCTGACACTGAGTCACACACACTGACCACACAGGAGCTGACACTGAGACACACACACAGACCATACAGGAGCTGACACTGAGACACACACACGGACCATACAGGAGCTGACACTGAGACGCACACACAGACCGTACAGGAGCTGACACTGAGAAACACACATAGACCGAACTGGAGCTGACACTGAAACACACACCCAGACCGTACAGGAACTGACACTGAGACACACACAAAGACTGTACAGGAGCTGACACTGAGGCACACACACATGGACCGTACACGAGCTGACACTGAGACACACTCACACGGACCGTACACGAGCTGACACTCAGACACACATGGACCGGACAGGAGCTGACACTGAGTCACACACTCAGAAAGTACAGGAGCTGACACTGAGATGCACACACAGAGAGTACAGGAGCTGACACAGAGACACACACACACGGACCATACAGGAGCTGACAATGAGACACACAAACGGACAGTACAGGAGCTGACACAGAGACACACACACGGAACTTACAAGTACTGACACTGAGATGCACAAATGGACCGTACAGGAGCTGACACTGAGACACACAAATGGACAGTACAGGAGCTGACACTGAGACACACACACAGACTGTACAGGAGCTGACACTGAGACACACACACAGAATGTACAGGAGCTGACACTGAGACACACACGGACCGTACAGGAGCTGACACTGAGACACACACACACGGACTGTACAGGAGCTGACACTGAGACACACACACACGGACCGTACACGAGCTGACACTCAGACACACATGGACCGGACAGGAGCTGACACTGAGTCACACACTCAGAAAGTACAGGAGCTGACACTGAGATGCACACACAGAGAGTACAGGAGCTGACACAGAGACACACACACACGGACCATACAGGAGCTGACAATGAGACACACAAACAAACAGTACAGGAGCTGACACAGAGACACACACACGGAACGTACAAGTGCTGACACTGAGATGTACAAATGGACCGTACAGGAGCTGACACTGAGACACACAAATGGACAGTACAAGAGCTGACACTGAGACACACACACAGACTGTACAGGAGCTGACACTGAGACACACACACAGAACGTACAGTAGCTGACACTGAGACACACACGGACCGTACAGGAGCTGACACTGAGACACACACACACGGACTGTACAGGAGCTGACACTGAGACACACACACAGACTGTACAGGAGCTGACACTGAGACACACACACGGACCGTACAGCAGCTGACACTGAGGCACACACAGAGACCATAAAGGAGCTGACACTGAGACACACACACACGGACTGTACAGGAGCTGACACTGAGACACACACACTGACCGTACAGCAGCTGACACTGAGACACACACAGAGACCATAAAGGAGCTGACACTGAGACACACACACACGCACCATACAGGAGCAGACATTGAGACACACACACAGACCATACAGCAGCAGACAATGAGACGCACACACGGACCATACAGGAGCTGACACTGAGACACACACACACAGACTGTACAGGAGCTGACACTGAGACACACACACGGACTGTAAAGGAGCTGACACTGAGTCACACACACTGACCACACAGGAGCTGACACTGAGACACACACACAGACCATACAGGAGCTGACACTGAGACACACACACGGACCATACAGGAGCTGACACTGAGACGCACACACAGACCGTACAGGAGCTGACACTGAGAAACACACATAGACAGAACTGGAGCTGACACTGAAACACACACCCAGACCGTACAGGAACTGACACTGAGACACACACAAAGACTGTACAGGAGCTGACACTGAGGCACACACACATGGACCGTACACGAGCTGACACTGAGACACACACACACGGACAGTACACCAGCTGACACTCAGACACACATGGACCGGACAGGAGCTGACACTGAGTCACTGACTCAGAAAGTACAGGAGCTGACACTGAGATCCACACACAGAGAGTACAGGAGCTGACACAGAGACACACACACACGGACCATACAGGAGCTGACAATGAGACACACAAACGGACAGTACAGGAGCTGACACAGAGACACACACACGGAACGTACAAGTACTGACACTGAGATGCACAAATGGACCATACAGGAGCTGACACTGAGACACACAAATGGACAGTACAGGAGCTGACACTGAGACACACACACAGACTGTACAGGAACTGACACTGAGACACACACACAGAATGTACAGGAGCTGACACTGAGACACACACGGACCGTACAGGAGCTGACACTGAGACACACACACACGGACTGTACAGGAGCTGACACTGAGACACACACACACGGACCGTACACGAGCTGACACTCAGACACACATGGACCGGACAGGAGCTGACACTGAGTCACACACTCAGAAAGTACAGGAGCTGACACTGAGATGCACACACAGAGAGTACAGGAGCTGACACAGAGACACACACACACGGACCATACAGGAGCTGACAATGAGACACACAAACAAACAGTACACGAGCTGACACAGAGACACACACACGGAACGTACAAGTGCTGACACTGAGATGTACAAATGGACCGTACAGGAGCTGACACTGAGACACACAAATGGACAGTACAAGAGCTGACACTGAGACACACACGCAGACTGTACAGGAGCTGACACTGAGACACACACACAGAACGTACAGGAGCTGTCACTGAGACACACACGGACCGTACAGGAGCTGACACTGAGACACACACACACGGACTGTACAGGAGCTGACACTGAGACACACACACAGACTGTACAGGAGCTGACACTGAGACACACACACTGACTGTACAGCAGCTGACACTGAGACACACACAGAGACCATAAAGGAGCTGACACTGAGACACACACACACGCACCATACAGGAGCAGACACTGAGACACACACACAGACCATACAGCAGCAGACACTGAGACGCACACACGGACCGTACAGGAGCTGGCACTGAGACACACACATGGACCGTACAGGAGCTGACACTGAGACACACACACACAGAATGTACAGGAGCTGACACTGAGACACACACACAGACTGTAAAGGAGCTGACACTGAGTCACACACACTGACCACACAGGAGCTGACACTGAGACACACACACAGACCATACAGGAGCTGACACTGAGACACACACACGGACCATACAGGAGCTGACACTGAGACGCACACACAGACCGTACAGGAGCTGACACTGAGAAACACACATAGACCGAACTGGAGCTGACACTGAAACACACACCCAGACCGTACAGGAACTGACACTGAGACACACACAAAGACTGTACAGGAGCTGACACTGAGGCACACACACATGGACCGTACACGAGCTGACACTGAGACACACTCACACGGACCGTACACGAGCTGACACTCAGACACACATGGACCGGACAGGAGCTGACACTGAGTCACACACTCAGAAAGTACAGGAGCTGACACTGAGATCCACACACAGAGAGTACAGGAGATGACACAGAGACACACACACACGGACCATACAGGAGCTGACAATGAGACACACAAATGGACAGTACAGGAGCTGACACAGAGACACACACAAGGAACGTACAAGTGCAGACACTGAGATGCACAAATGAACCGTACAGGAGCTGACACTGAGACACACAAATGGACAGTACAGGAGCTGACACTGAGACACACACACAGACTGTACAGGAGCTGACACTGAGACACACACACAGAACGTACAGGAGCTGACACTGAGACACACACAGACCGTACAGGAGCTGACACTGAGACACACACACACGGACTGTACAGGAGCTGACACTGAGACACACACACAGACTGTACAGGAGCTGACACTGAGACACACACATGGACCGTAGAGGAGCTGACACTGAGACACACACACACAGACTGTACAGGAGCTGACACTGAGACACACACACATGGACCGTACAGGAGCTGACACTGAGACACACACACAGACTGTACAGGAGCTGACACTGAGACACACACACTGACCGTACAGGAGCCGAAACTGAGACACACACACAGACCATACAGGAGCTGACACTGAGACACACACACAGACCATACAGGATCTGACACTGAGAGACACACACGGACCGCACAGGAGCTGAAACTGAGACACACACATTGACCGTACAGGAGCTGACACTGAGAAACACACATAGACCGAAAGGGAGCTGACACTGGGACACACACACAGATCGTACAGGAGCTGACACTGATAAACACACATAGACTGTACAGGAGATGTCACTCAGGCACACACACACAGACCGTACAGGAGCTGACACTGAGACACACAGACGGACTGTACAGGAGCTGAAACTGAGACACACACATGGACCATACAGGAGCAGACACTGAGACACATACACAGACTGCACAAAAGCTGACACTGAGGCACAAACACACAGACTGTACAGGAGCTGACACTGGGACACACATTGGGACTGTACAGGAGCTGAAACTGAAACACACACGGACCATACAGGAGCTGACACTGAGACACATACACACGGAGCATACAAGCGCTGACACTGAGACACACGCTCGGGCAGTGTAGGAGGTGAAACTGAGACACATGCACGGATGCACAGGAGCTGACACTGAGACACAAACACAGACAGTACAGGAGCTGACACTGAGACACACACACACAGACCGTACAGGAGTTGACACCGAGACACACACACACACACCGTACAGGAGCTGACACTGAGACACACACGGACTGTACAGGAGCTGAAACTGAGACACACACACGGACCATACAGGAGCTGACAATGAGACACACAAACGGACCATACAGGAGCTGTCACTGAGACACATACACATGGACCGTACAGGAGCTGACACTGAGACAAACACAGACGGACCGTACAGGAGCTGACACTGAGATACACACACGCACCATACAGGAGCTGACAATGAGACAACCACACACGGACCATACAGGATCTGACACTGAGACACACACACGGACCATACAGGAGCTGACGCTGAGACACACAAACGGACAGTACAGGAGCTGACACTGAGACACACACACAGACTGTATAGGAGCTGACACTGAGACACACACACGGACCATACAGGAGCTGACGCTGAGACACACAAACGGACAGTACAGGAGCTGACACTGAGACACACACACAGACTGTATAGGAGCTGACACTGAGACACACACACGGACCATACAGGAGCTGACACTGAGACGCACACACAGACCGTACAGGAGCTGACACTGAGAAACACACATAGACAGAACAGGAGCTGACACTGAAACACACACCCAGACCGTACAGGAACTGACACTGAGACACACACAAAGACTGTACAGGAGCTGACACTGAGGCACACACACATGGACCGTACACGAGCTGACACTGAGACACACACACACGGACAGTACACCAGCTGACACTCAGACACACATGGACCGGACAGGAGCTGACACTGAGTCACACACTCAGAAAGTACAGGAGCTGACACTGAGATGCACACACAGAGAGTACAGGAGCTGACACAGAGACACACACACACGGACCATACAGGAGCTGACAATGAGACACACAAACGGACAGTACAGGAGCTGACACAGAGACACACACACGGAACTTACAAGTACTGACACTGAGATGCACAAATGGACCGTACAGGAGCTGACACTGAGACACACAAATGGACAGTACAGGAGCTGACACTGAGACACACACACAGACTGTACAGGAGCTGACACTGAGACACACACACAGAATGTACAGGAGCTGACACTGAGACACACACGGACCGTACAGGAGCTGACACTGAGACACACACACACGGACTGTACAGGAGCTGACACTGAGACACACACACACGGACCGTACACGAGCTGACACTCAGACACACATGGACCAGACAGGAGCTGACACTGAGTCACACACTCAGAAAGTACAGGAGCTGACACTGAGATGCACACACAGAGAGTACAGGAGCTGACACAGAGACACACACACACACGGACCATACAGGAGCTGACAATGAGACACACAAACAAACAGTACAGGAGCTGACACAGAGACACACACACGGAACGTACAAGTGCTGACACTGAGATGTACAAATGGACCGTACAGGAGCTGACACTGAGACACACAAATGGACAGTACAAGAGCTGACACTGAGACACACACACAGACTGTACAGGAGCTGACACTGAGACACACACACTGAATGTACAGCAGCTGACACTGAGACACACACAGAGACCATAAAGGAGCTGACACTGAGACACACACACACGCACCATACAGGAGCAGACACTGAGACACACACACAGACCATACAGCAGCAGACACTGAGACGCACACACGGACCGTACAGGAGCTGGCACTGAGACACACACATGGACCGTACAGGAGCTGACACTGAGACACACACACACAGACTGTACAGGAGCTGACACTGAGACACACACAGAGACTGTAAAGGAGCTGACACTGAGTCACACACACTGACCACACAGGAGCTGACACTGAGACACACACACAGACCATACAGGAGCTGACACTGAGACACACACACGGACCATACAGGAGCTGACACTGAGACGCACACACAGACCGTACAGGAGCTGACACTGAGAAACACACATAGACCGAACTGGAGCTGACACTGAAACACACACCCAGACCGTACAGGAACTGACACTGAGACACACACAAAGACTGTACAGGAGCTGACACTGAGGCACACACACATGGACCGTACATGAGCTGACACTGAGACACACACACACGGACCGTACACGAGCTGACACTCAGACACACATGGACCGGACAGGAGCTGACACTGAGTCACACACTCAGAAAGTACAGGAGCTGACACTGAGATCCACACACAGAGAGTACAGGAGATGACACAGAGACACACACACACGGACCATACAGGAGATGACAATGAGACACACAAACGGACAGTACAGGAGCTGACACAGAGACACACACAAGGAACGTACAAGTGCTGACACTGAGATGCACAAATGAACCGTACAGGAGCTGACACTGAGACACACAAATGGACAGTACAGGAGCTGACACTGATACACACACACAGACTGTACAGGAGCTGACACTGAGACACACACACAGAACGTACAGGAGCTGACACTGAGACACACACAGACCGTACAGGAGCTGACACTGAGACACACACACACAGACTGTACAGGAGCTGACACTGAGACACACACATGGACCGTAGAGGAGCTGACACTGAGACACACACACACAGACTGTACAGGAGCTGACACTGAGACACACACACATGGACCGTATAGGAGCTGACACTGAGACACACACACAGACTGTACAGGAGCTCACACTGAGAAACATACACACGGACCATACAAGAGCTGACACTGAGACACACGCTTGGGCAGTATAGGAGGTGAAACTGAGACACATACACGGATGCACAGGAGCTGACACTGAGACACAAACACAGACTGTACAGGAGCTGACACTGAGACACACACACACAGACCGTACAGGAGTTGACACCGAGACACACACACACACCGTACAGGAGCTGACACTGAGACACACACGGACTGTACAGGAGCTGACACTGAGACACACACACACGGACTGTACAGGAGCTGACACTGAGACACACACACACGGACCGTACACGAGCTGACACTCAGACACACATGGACCGGACAGGAGCTGACACTGAGTCACACACTCAGAAAGTACAGGAGCTGACACTGAGATGCACACACAGAGAGTACAGGAGCTGACACAGAGACACACACACACGGACCATACAGGAGCTGACAATGAGACACACAAACAAACAGTACAGGAGCTGACACAGAGACACACACACGGAACGTACAAGTGCTGACACTGAGATGTACAAATGGACCGTACAGGAGCTGACACTGAGACACACAAATGGACAGTACAAGAGCTGACACTGAGACACACACACAGACTGTACAGGAGCTGACACTGAGAAACACACACAGAACGTACAGTAGCTGACACTGAGACACACACGGACCGTACAGGAGCTGACACTGAGACACACACACACGGACTGTACAGGAGCTGACACTGAGACACACACACAGACTGTACAGGAGCTGACACTGAGACACACACACTGACCGTACAGCAGCTGACACTGAGACACACACAGAGACCATAAAGGAGATGACACTGAGACACACACACACGCACCATACAGGAGCAGACATTGAGACACACACACAGACCATACAGCAGCAGACACTGAGACGCACACACGGACCGTACAGGAGCTGGCACTGAGACTCACACATGGACCGTACAGGAGCTGACACTGAGACACACACACACAGACTGTACAGGAGCTGACACTGAGACACACACACAGACTGTAAAGGAGCTGACACTGAGTCACACACACTGACCACACAGGAGCTGACACTGAGACACACACACAGACCATACAGGAGCTGACACTGAGACACACACACGGACCATACAGGAGCTGACACTGAGACGCACACACAGACCGTACTGGAGCTGACACTGAGAAACACACATAGACAGAACAGGAGCTGACACTGAAACACACACCCAGACCGTACAGGAACTGACACTGAGACACACACAAAGACTGTACAGGAGCTGACATTGAGGCACACACACATGGACCGTACACGAGCTGACACTGAGACACACACACACGGACAGTACACCAGCTGACACTCAGACACACATGGACCGGACAGGAGCTGACACTGAGTCACACACTCAGAAAGTACAGGAGCTGACACTGAGATGCACACACAGAGAGTACAGGAGCTGACACAGAGACACACACACACGGACCATACAGGAGCTGACAATGAGACACACAAACGGACAGTACAGGAGCTGACACAGAGACACACACACGGAACTTACAAGTACTGACACTGAGATGCACAAATGGACCATACAGGAGCTGACACTGAGACACACAAATGGACAGTACAGGAGCTGATACTGAGACACACACACAGACTGTACAGGAGTTGACACTGAGAGACACAAACACAGAATGTAGTGCAGCTGATGCTGACACACACACATACATTACAGGAGCTGACACTGAGGTACACACACACGGACTGTACAGGAGCTGACACTGAGACACACACACACGGACCGTACACGAGCTGACACTCAGACACACATGGACCGGACAGGAGCTGACACTGAGTCACACACTCAGAAAGTACAGGAGCTGACACTGAGATGCACACACAGAGAGTACAGGAGCTGACACAGAGACACACACACACGGACCATACAGGAGCTGACAATGAGACACACACTCAGAACGTACAGGAGCTGACACTGAGACACACACGGACCGTACAGGAGCTGACACTGAGACACACACACACGGACTGTACAGGAGCTGGCACTGAGACTCACACATGGACCGTACAGGAGCTGACACTGAGACACACACACACAGACTGTACAGGAGCTGACACTGAGACACACACACAGACTGTAAAGGAGCTGACACTGAGTCACACACACTGACCACACAGGAGCTGACACTGAGACACACACACAGACCATACAGGAGCTGACACTGAGACACACACACGGACCATACAGGAGCTGACACTGAGACGCACACACAGACCGTACTGGAGCTGACACTGAGAAACACACATAGACAGAACAGGAGCTGACACTGAAACACACACCCAGACCGTACAGGAACTGACACTGAGACACACACAAAGACTGTACAGGAGCTGACATTGAGGCACACACACATGGACCGTACACGAGCTGACACTGAGACACACACACACGGACAGTACACCAGCTGACACTCAGACACACATGGACCGGACAGGAGCTGACACTGAGTCACACACTCAGAAAGTACAGGAGCTGACACTGAGATGCACACACAGAGAGTACAGGAGCTGACACAGAGACACACACACACGGACCATACAGGAGCTGACAATGAGACACACAAACGGACAGTACAGGAGCTGACACAGAGACACACACACGGAACTTACAAGTACTGACACTGAGATGCACAAATGGACCATACAGGAGCTGACACTGAGACACACAAATGGACAGTACAGGAGCTGACACTGAGACACACACACAGACTGTACAGGAGCTGACACTGAGACACACACACAGAATGTACAGGAGCTGACACTGAGACACACACGGACCGTACAGGAGCTGACACTGAGACACACACACACGGACTGTACAGGAGCTGACACTGAGACACACACACACGGACCGTACACGAGCTGACACTCAGACACACATGGACCGGACAGGAGCTGACACTGAGTCACACACTCAGAAAGTACAGGAGCTGACACTGAGATGCACACACAGAGAGTACAGGAGCTGACACAGAGACACACACACACGGACCATACAGGAGCTGACAATGAGACACACACTCAGAACGTACAGGAGCTGACACTGAGACACACACGGACCGTACAGGAGCTGACACTGAGACACACACACACGGACTGTACAGGAGCTGACACTGAGACACACACACAGACTGTAAAGGAGCTGACACTGAGTCACACACACTGACCACACAGGAGCTGACACTGAGACACACACACAGACCATACAGGAGCTGACACTGAGACACACACACGGACCATACAGGAGCTGACACTGAGACGCACACACAGACCGTACAGGAGCTGACACTGAGAAACACACATAGACCGAACTGGAGCTGACACTGAAACACACACCCAGACCGTACAGGAACTGACACTGAGACACACACAAAGACTGTACAGGAGCTGACACTGAGGCACACACACATGGACCGTACACGAGCTGACACTGAGACACACACACACGGACCGTACACGAGCTGACACTCAGACACACATGGACCGGACAGGAGCTGACACTGAGTCACACACTCAGAAAGTACAGGAGCTGACACTGAGATCCACACACAGAGAGTACAGGAGATGACACAGAGACAAACACACACGGACCATACAGGAGCTGACAATGAGACACACAAACGGACAGTACAGGAGCTGACACAGAGACACACACAAGGAACGTACAAGTGCTGACACTGAGATGCACAAATGAACCGTACAGGAGCTGACACTGAGACACACAAATGGACAGTACAGGAGCTGACACTGAGACACACACACAGACTGTACAGGAGCTGACACTGAGACACACACACAGAACGTACAGGAGCTGACACTGAGACACACACAGACCGTACAGGAGCTGACACTGAGACACACACACACAGACTGTACAGGAGCTGACACTGAGACACACACATGGACCGTAGAGGAGCTGACACTGAGACACACACACACAGACTGTACAGGAGCTGACACTGAGACACACACACATGGACCGTATAGGAGCTGACACTGAGACACACACACAGACTGTACAGGAGCTCACACTGAGACACACACACTGACTGTACAGGAGCCGAAACTGAGACACACACACAGACCATACAGGAGCTGACACTGAGACACACACACAGACCATACAGGATCTGACACTGAGAGACACACATGGACCGCACAGGAGCTGAAACTGAGACACACACATTGACCGTACAGGAGCTGACACTGAGAAACACACATAGACCGAAAGGGAGCTGACACTGAGACACACACACAGATCGTACAGGAGCTGACACTGATAAACACACATAGACTGTACAGGAGATGACACTCAGGCACACACACACAGACCGTACAGGAGCTGACACTGAGACACACAGACGGACTGTACAGGAGCTGAAACTGAGACACACACACGGACCATACAGGAGCAGACACTGAGACACATACACAGACTGCACAAAAGCTGACACTGAGGCACAAACACACAGACTGTACAGGAGCTGACACTGGGACACACATTGGGACTGTACAGGAGCTGACACTGAGACACACACGGACCATACAGGAGCTGACACTGAGACACATACACACGGAGCATACAAGCGCTGACACTGAGACACACGCTCGGGCAGTGTAGGAGGTGAAACTGAGACACATACACGGATGCACAGGAGCTGACACTGAGACACAAACACAGACAGTACAGGAGCTGACACTGAGACACACACACACAGACCGTACAGGAGTTGACACCGAGACACACACACACACCGTACAGGAGCTGACACTGAGACACACACGGACTGTACAGGAGCTGAAACTGAGACACACACACGGACCATACAGGAGCTGACAATGAGACACACAAACGGACCATACAGGAGCTGTCACTGAGACACATACACATGGACCGTACAGGAGCTGACACTGAGACAAACACAGACGGACCGTACAGGAGCTGACACTGAGATACACACACACACCATACAGGAGCTGACAATGAGACAACCACACACGGACCATACAGGATCTGACACTGAGACACACACACGGACCATACAGGAGCTGACTCTGAGACACACAAACGGACAGTACAGGAGCTGACACTGAGACACACACACAGACTGTATAGGAGCTGACACTGAGACAAACACACAGAACGTACTGGAGCTGACACTGAGACACACACGGACCGTACAGGAACTGACACTGAGACACACACTCAGAACGTACAGGAGCTGATGCTTAGACACACACACAAGGACCGTTCAGGAGCTGACACTGAGATGCACACACAGAGAGTACAGGAGCTGACAATGAGACACACACGGACCATACAGGAGCTGACACTGAGACACATACACACGGACCATACAAGAGCTGACACTGCGACACACGCTTGGGCAGTATAGGAGGTGAAAATGAGACACATACACGGATGCACAGGAGCTGACACTGAGACACAAACACAGACTGTACAGGAGCTGACACTGAGACACACACACACAGACCGTACAGGAGTTGACACCGAGACACACACACACACCGTACAGGAGCTGACACTGAGACACACACGGACTGTACAGGAGCTGACACTGAGACACACACACACAGACTGTACAGGAGCTGACACTGAGACACACACACAGACTGTACAGGAGCTGACACTGAGACACACACACGGACTGTACAGGAGCTGACACTGAGACACACACAGAGACCATAAAGGAGATGACACTGAGACACACACACACGCACCATACAGGAGCAGACATTGAGACACACACACAGACCATACAGCAGCAGACACTGAGACGCACACACGGACCGTACAGGAGCTGGCACTGAGACTCACACATGGACCGTACAGGAGCTGACACTGAGACACACACACACAGACTGTACAGGAGCTGACACTGAGACACACACACAGACTGTAAAGGAGCTGACACTGAGTCACACACACTGACCACACAGGAGCTGACACTGAGACACACACACAGACCATACAGGAGCTGACACTGAGACACACACACGGACCATACAGGAGCTGACACTGAGACGCACACACAGACCGTACTGGAGCTGACACTGAGAAACACACATAGACAGAACAGGAGCTGACACTGAAACACACACTCAGACCGTACAGGAACTGACACTGAGACACACACAAAGACTGTACAGGAGCTGACATTGAGGCACACACACATGGACCGTACACGAGCTGACACTGAGACACACACACACGGACAGTACACCAGCTGACACTCAGACACACATGGACCGGACAGGAGCTGACACTGAGTCACACACTCAGAAAGTACAGGAGCTGACACTGAGATGCACACACAGAGAGTACAGGAGCTGACACAGAGACACACACACACGGACCATACAGGAGCTGACAATGAGACACACAAACGGACAGTACAGGAGCTGACACTGAGACACACAAATGGACAGTACAGGAGCTGACACTGAGACACACACACAGACTGTACAGGAGCTGACACTGAGACACACACGGACCGTACAGGAGCTGACACTGAGACACACACACACGGACTGTACAGGAGCTGACACTGAGACACACACACACGGACCGTACAAGAGCTGACACTCAGACACACATGGACCGGACAGGAGCTGACACTGAGTCACACACTCAGAACGTACAGGAGCTGATGCTTAGACACACACACAAGGACCGTTCAGGAGCTGACACTGAGATGCACACACAGAGAGTACAGGAGCTGACACTGAGACACACACACACGCACCATACAGGTGCTGACACTGAGACACACACACAGACCGTACAGGAGCTGACACTGAGACACACACACAGACCGTACAGGAGCTGACACTGAGACACACACATAGACTGTACAGGAGATGACACTCAGGCACACACACACAGACCGTACAGGAGCTGACACTGAGACACACAGACAGACTGTACAGGAGCTGAAACTGAGACACACTCACAGACCAAACAGGAGCAGACACTAAGACACATACACAGACTGCACAAAAGCTGACACTGAGACACAAACACACAGACTGTACAGGAGCTGACACTGGGACACACATTGGGACAGTACAGGAGCTGACAATGAGACACACACGGACCATACAGGAGCTGACACTGAGACACATACACACGGACCATACAAGAGCTGACACTGCGACACACGC
The DNA here is from genome assembly GCF_017639515.1 of Carcharodon carcharias. Lineage (NCBI taxonomy): Eukaryota > Metazoa > Chordata > Chondrichthyes > Lamniformes > Lamnidae > Carcharodon > Carcharodon carcharias. The sequence continues at coordinate 3,791,969 of NC_054478.1, read as the reverse complement.
TTGGGCAGTATAGGAGGTGAAAATGAGACACATACACGGATGCACAGGAGCTGACACTGAGACACAAACACAGACTGTACAGGAGCTGACACTGAGACACACACACACAGACCGTACAGGAGCTCACACTGAGACACACAAATAGACTGAACAGGAGATGACACTCAGGCACACACACACAGACCGTCCAGGAGCTGACACTGAGACACACAGACAGACTGTACAGGTGCTGAAACTGAGACACACACACGGACCAAACAGGAGCAGACACTGAGACACATACACAGACTGCACAAAAGCTGACACTGAGACACAAACACACAGACTGTACGGGAGCTGACACTGGGACACACATTGGGACTGTACAGGAGCTGACACTGAGACACACACGGACCATACAGGAGCTGACACTGAGAAACATACACACGGACCATACAAGAGCTGACACTGAGACACACGCTTGGGCAGTATAGGAGGTGAAACTGAGACACATACACGGATGCACAGGAGCTGACACTGAGACACAAACACAGACTGTACAGGAGCTGACACTGAGACACACACACACAGACCGTACAGGAGTTGACACCGAGACACACACACACACCGTACAGGAGCTGACACTGAGACACACACGGACTGTACAGGAGCTGACACTGAGACACACACACACGGACTGTACAGGAGCTGACACTGAGACACACACACACGGACCGTACACGAGCTGACACTCAGACACACATGGACCGGACAGGAGCTGACACTGAGTCACACACTCAGAAAGTACAGGAGCTGACACTGAGATGCACACACAGAGAGTACAGGAGCTGACACAGAGACACACACACACGGACCATACAGGAGCTGACAATGAGACACACAAACAAACAGTACAGGAGCTGACACAGAGACACACACACGGAACGTACAAGTGCTGACACTGAGATGTACAAATGGACCGTACAGGAGCTGACACTGAGACACACAAATGGACAGTACAAGAGCTGACACTGAGACACACACACAGACTGTACAGGAGCTGACACTGAGACACACACACAGAACGTACAGTAGCTGACACTGAGACACACACGGACCGTACAGGAGCTGACACTGAGACACACACACAGACCATACAGCAGCAGACACTGAGACGCACACACGGACCGTACAGGAGCTGGCACTGAGACTCACACATGGACCGTACAGGAGCTGACACTGAGACACACACACACAGACTGTACAGGAGCTGACACTGAGACACACACACAGACTGTAAAGGAGCTGACACTGAGTCACACACACTGACCACACAGGAGCTGACACTGAGACACACACACAGACCATACAGGAGCTGACACTGAGACACACACACGGACCATACAGGAGCTGACACTGAGACGCACACACAGACCGTACTGGAGCTGACACTGAGAAACACACATAGACAGAACAGGAGCTGACACTGAAACACACACCCAGACCGTACAGGAACTGACACTGAGACACACACAAAGACTGTACAGGAGCTGACATTGAGGCACACACACATGGACCGTACACGAGCTGACACTGAGACACACACACACGGACAGTACACCAGCTGACACTCAGACACACATGGACCGGACAGGAGCTGACACTGAGTCACACACTCAGAAAGTACAGGAGCTGACACTGAGATGCACACACAGAGAGTACAGGAGCTGACACAGAGACACACACACACGGACCATACAGGAGCTGACAATGAGACACACAAACGGACAGTACAGGAGCTGACACAGAGACACACACGGAACTTACAAGTACTGACACTGAGATGCACAAATGGACCATACAGGAGCTGACACTGAGACACACAAATGGACAGTACAGGAGCTGACACTGAGACAAACACACAGACTGTACAGGAGCTGACACTGAGACACACACACAGAATGTACAGGAGCTGACACTGAGACACACACGGACCGTACAGGAGCTGACACTGAGACACACACACACGGACTGTACAGGAGCTGACACTGAGACACACAAACAAACAGTACAGGAGCTGACAAAGAGACACACACACGGAACGTACAAGTGCTGACACTGAGATGTACAAATGGACCGTACAGGAGCTGACACTGAGACACACAAATGGACAGTACAAGAGCTGACACTGAGACACACACGCAGACTGTACAGGAGCTGACACTGAGACACACACACAGAACGTACAGGAGCTGACACTGAGACACACACGGACCGTACAGGAGCTGACACTGAGACACACACACACGGACTGTACAGGAGCTGACACTGAGACACACACACAGACTGTACAGGAGCTGACACTGAGACACACACACTGACCGTACAGCAGCTGACACTGAGACACACACAGAGACCATAAAGGAGCTGACACTGAGACACACACACACGCACCATACAGGAGCAGACACTGAGACACACACACAGACCATACAGCAGCAGACACTGAGACGCACACACGGACCGTACAGGAGCTGGCACTGAGACACACACATGGACCGTACAGGAGCTGACACTGAGACACACACACACAGACTGTACAGGAGCTGACACTGAGACACACACACAGACTGTAAAGGAGCTGACACTGAGTCACACAAACTGACCACACAGGAGCTGACACTGAGACACACACACAGACCATACAGGAGCTGACACTGAGACACACACACGGACCATACAGGAGCTGACACTGAGACGCACACACAGACCGTACAGGAGCTGACACTGAGAAACACACATAGACCGAACTGGAGCTGACACTGAAACACACACCCAGACCGTACAGGAACTGACACTGAGACACACACAAAGACTGTACAGGAGCTGACACTGAGGCACACACACATGGACCGTACACGAGCTGACACTGAGACACACACACACGGACCGTACACGAGCTGACACTCAGACACACATGGACCGGACAGGAGCTGACACTGAGTCACACACTCAGAAAGTACAGGAGCTGACACTGAGATCCACACACAGAGAGTACAGGAGATGACACAGAGACACACACACACGGACCATACAGGAGCTGACAATGAGACACACAAACGGACAGTACAGGAGCTGACACAGAGACACACACAAGGAATGTACAAGTGCTGACACTGAGATGCACAAATGAACCGTACAGGAGCTGACACTGAGACACACAAATGGACAGTACAGGAGCTGACACTGAGACACACACACAGACTGTACAGGAGCTGACACTGAGACACACACACAGAACGTACAGGAGCTGACACTGAGACACACACAGACCGTACAGGAGCTGACACTGAGACACACACACACAGACTGTACAGGAGCTGACACTGAGACACACACATGGACCGTAGAGGAGCTGACACTGAGACACACACACACAGACTGTACAGGAGCTGACACTGAGATACACACACAGACTGTAAAGGAGCTGACACTGGGACACACACACTGACCGTACAGGAGCCGAAACTGAGACACACACACAGACCATACAGGAGCTGACACTGAGACACACACACAGACCATACAGGATCTGACACTGAGAGACACACACGGACCGCACAGGAGCTGAAACTGAGACACACACATTGACCGTACAGGAGCTGACACTGAGAAACACACATAGACCGAAAGGGAGCTGACACTGAGACACACACACAGATCGTACAGGAGCTGACACTGATAAACACACATAGACTGTACAGGAGATGACACTCAGGCACACACACACAGACCGTACAGGAGCTGACACTGAGACACACACACACAGACTGTACAGGAGCTGACACTGAGACACACACACAGACTGTAAAGGAGCTGACACTGAGTCACACACACTGACCACACAGGAGCTGACACTGAGACACACACACAGACCATACAGGAGCTGACACTGAGACACACACACGGACCATACAGGAGCTGACACTGAGACGCACACACAGACCGTACTGGAGCTGACACTGAGAAACACACATAGACAGAACAGGAGCTGACACTGAAACACACACCCAGACCGTACAGGAACTGACACTGAGACACACACAAAGACTGTACAGGAGCTGACATTGAGGCACACACACATGGACCGTACACGAGCTGACACTGAGACACACACACACGGACAGTACACCAGCTGACACTCAGACACACATGGACCGGACAGGAGCTGACACTGAGTCACACACTCAGAAAGTACAGGAGCTGACACTGAGATGCACACACAGAGAGTACAGGAGCTGACACAGAGACACACACACACGGACCATACAGGAGCTGACAATGAGACACACAAACGGACAGTACAGGAGCTGACACAGAGACACACACACGGAACTTACAAGTACTGACACTGAGATGCACAAATGGACCATACAGGAGCTGACACTGAGACACACAAATGGACAGTACAGGAGCTGACACTGAGACACACACACAGACTGTACAGGAGCTGACACTGAGACACACACACAGAATGTACAGGAGCTGACACTGAGACACACACGGACCGTACAGGAGCTGACACTGAGACACACACACACGGACTGTACAGGAGCTGACACTGAGACACACACACACGGACCGTACACGAGCTGACACTCAGACACACATGGACCGGACAGGAGCTGACACTGAGTCACACACTCAGAAAGTACAGGAGCTGACACTGAGATGCACACACAGAGAGTACAGGAGCTGACACAGAGACACACACACACGGACCATACAGGAGCTGACAATGAGACACACAAACAAACAGTACAGGAGCTGACACAGAGACACACACACGGAACGTACAAGTGCTGACACTGAGATGTACAAATGGACCGTACAGGAGCTGACACTGAGACACACAAATGGACAGTACAAGAGCTGACACTGAGACACACACACAGACTGTACAGGAGCTGACACTGAGACACACACACTGACCGTACAGCAGCTGACACTGAGACACACACAGAGACCATAAAGGAGCTGACACTGAGACACACACACACGCACCATACAGGAGCAGACACTGAGACACACACACGGACCATACAGGAGCTGACACTGAGACGCACACACAGACCGTACAGGAGCTGACACTGAGAAACACACATAGACCGTACAGGAGCTGACACTGAGACACACACACACAGACTGTACAGGAGCTGACACTGAGACACACACACAGACTGTAAAGGAGCTGACACTGAGTCACACAAACTGACCACACAGGAGCTGACACTGAGACACACACACAGACCATACAGGAGCTGACACTGAGACACACACACGGACCATACAGGAGCTGACACTGAGACGCACACACAGACCGTACAGGAGCTTACACTGAGAAACACACATAGACCGAACTGGAGCTGACACTGAAACACACACCCAGACCGTACAGGAACTGACACTGAGACACACACAAAGACTGTACAGGAGCTGACACTGAGGCACACACACATGGACCGTACACGAGCTGACACTGAGACACACACACACGGACAGTACACGAGCTGACACTCAGACACACATGGACCGGACAGGAGCTGACACTGAGTCACACACTCAGAAAGTACAGGAGCTGACACTGAGATCCACACACAGAGAGTACAGGAGATGACACAGAGACACACACACACGGACCATACAGGAGCTGACAATGAGACACACAAACGGACAGTACAGGAGCTGACACAGAGACACACACAAGGAACGTACAAGTGCTGACACTGAGATGCACAAATGAACCGTACAGGAGCTGACACTGAGACACACAAATGGACAGTACAGGAGCTGACACTGAGACACACACACAGACTGTACAGGAGCTGACACTGAGACACACACACAGAACGTACAGGAGCTGACACTGAGACACACACAGACCGTACAGGAGCTGACACTGAGACACACACACACAGACTGTACAGGAGCTGACACTGAGACACACACATGGACCGTAGAGGAGCTGACACTGAGACACACACACACAGACTGTACAGGAGCTGACACTGAGACACACACACATGGGCCGTACAGGAGCTGACACTGAGACACACACACAGACTGTACAGGAGCTCACACTGAGACACACACACTGACCGTACAGGAGCCGAAACTGAGACACACGCACAGACCATACAGGAGCTGACACTGAGACACACACACAGACCATACAGGATCTGACACTGAGAGACACACACGGACCGCACAGGAGCTGAAACTGAGACACACACATTGACCGTACAGGAGCTGACACTGAGAAACACACATAGACCGAAAGGGAGCTGACACTGAGACACACACACAGATCGTACAGGAGCTGACACTGATAAACACACATAGACTGTACAGGAGATGACACTCAGGCACACACACACAGACCGTACAGGAGCTGACACTGAGACACACAGACGGACTGTACAGGAGCTGAAACTGAGACACACACACGGACCATACAGGAGCAGACACTGAGACACATACACAGACTGCACAAAAGCTGACACTGAGGCACAAACACACAGACTGTACAGGAGCTGACACTGGGACACACATTGGGACTGTACAGGAGCTGACACTGAGACACACACGGACCATACAGGAGCTGACACTGAGACACATACACACGGAGCATACAAGCGCTGACACTGAGACACACGCTCGGGCAGTGTAGGAGGTGAAACTGAGACACATGCACGGATGCACAGGAGCTGACACTGAGACACAAACACAGACAGTACAGGAGCTGACACTGAGACACACACACACAGACCGTACAGGAGTTGACACCGAGACACACACACACACCATACAGGAGCTGACACTGAGACACACACGGACTGTACAGGAGCTGAAACTGAGACACACACACGGACCATACAGGAGCTGACAATGAGACACACAAACGGACCATACAGGAGCTGTCACTGAGACACATACACATGGACCGTACAGGAGCTGACACTGAGACAAACACAGACGGACCGTACAGGAGCTGACACTGAGATACACACACACACCATACAGGAGCTGACAATGAGACAACCACACACGGACCATACAGGATCTGACACTGAGACACACACACGGACCATACAGGAGCTGACTCTGAGACACACAAACGGACAGTACAGGAGCTGACACTGAGACACACACACAGACTGTATAGGAGCTGACACTGAGACAGACACACAGAACGTACTGGAGCTGACACTGAGACACACACGGACCGTACAGGAACTGACACTGAGACACACACTCAGAACGTACAGGAGCTGATGCTTAGACACACACACAAGGACCGTTCAGGAGCTGACACTGAGATGCACACACAGAGAGTACAGGAGCTGACACTGAGACACACACACACGCACCATACAGGTGCTGACACTGAGACACACACACAGACCGTACAGGAGCTGACACTGAGACACACACACAGACCGTACAGGAGCTGACACTGAGACACACACATAGACTGTACAGGAGATGACACTCAGGCACACACACACAGACCGTACAGGAGCTGACACTGAGACACACAGACAGACTGTACAGGAGCTGAAACTGAGACACACTCACAGACCAAACAGGAGCAGACACTAAGACACATACACAGACTGCACAAAAGCTGACACTGAGACACAAACACACAGACTTTACAGGAGCTGACACTGGGACACACATTGGGACAGTACAGGAGCTGACAATGAGACACACACGGACCATACAGGAGCTGACACTGAGACACATACACACGGACCATACAAGAGCTGACACTGCGACACACGCTTGGGCAGTATAGGAGGTGAAAATGAGACACATACACGGATGCACAGGAGCTGACACTGAGACACAAACACAGACTGTACAGGAGCTGACACTGAGACACACACACACAGACCGTACAGGAGCTCACACTGAGACACACAAATAGACTGAACAGGAGATGACACTCAGGCACACACACACAGACCGTCCAGGAGCTGACACTGAGACACACAGACAGACTGTACAGGTGCTGAAACTGAGACACACACACGGACCAAACAGGAGCAGACACTGAGACACATACACAGACTGCACAAAAGCTGACACTGAGACACAAACACACAGACTGTACAGGAGCTGACACTGGGACACACATTGGGACTGTACAGGAGCTGACACTGAGACACACACGGACCATACAGGAGCTGACACTGAGAAACATACACACGGAACATACAAGAGCTGACACTGAGACACACGCTTGGGCAGTATAGGAGGTGAAACTGAGACACATACACGGATGCACAGGAGCTGACACTGAGACACAAACACAGACTGTACAGGAGCTGAAACTGAGACACACACACACAGACCGTACAGGAGTTGACACCGAGACACACACACACACCGTACAGGAGCTGACACTGAGACACACACGGACTGTACAGGAGCTGACACTGAGACACACACACACGGACTGTACAGGAGCTGACACTGAGACACACACACACGGACCGTACACGAGCTGACACTCAGACACACATGGACCGGACAGGAGCTGACACTGAGTCACACACTCAGAAAGTACAGGAGCTGACACTGAGATGCACACACAGAGAGTACAGGAGCTGACACAGAGACACACACACACGGACCATACAGGAGCTGACAATGAGACACACAAACAAACAGTACAGGAGCTGACACAGAGACACACAAACGGAACGTACAAGTGCTGACACTGAGATGTACAAATGGACCGTACAGGAGCTGACACTGAGACACACAAATGGACAGTACAAGAGCTGACACTGAGACACACACACAGACTGTACAGGAGCTGACACTGAGACACACACTCAGAACGTACAGGAGCTGATGCTTAGACACACACACAAGGACCGTTCAGGAGCTGACACTGAGATGCACACACAGAGAGTACAGGAGCTGACACTGAGACACACACACACGCACCATACAGGTGCTGACACTGAGACACACACACAGACCGTACAGGAGCTGACACTGAGACACACACACAGACCGTACAGGAGCTGACACTGAGACACACACATAGACTGTACAGGAGATGACACTCAGGCACACACACACAGACCGTACAGGAGCTGACACTGAGACACACAGACAGACTGTACAGGAGCTGAAACTGAGACACACTCACAGACCAAACAGGAGCAGACACTAAGACACACACACAGACCGTACAGGAGCTGACACTGAGACACACACACAGACCGTACAGGAGCTGACACTGAGACACACACACGGACTGTACAGGAGCTGACATTGAGACACAAACACGGACCGTACTGAAGTTGACACTGAGACACACACACAAAGACTGTAGAGGAGCTGACACTGAGACACACACACACAGACTCTACAGGAGCTGACACTGAGACACACACACACACACATACAGACCGTACAGGAGCTGACACTGAGACACACACACGGACCGTACAGGAGCTGACACTGAGACACACACACGGACCGTACAGGAGCTGACACTGAGACACACATACAGACCGTACAGGAGCTGACACTGAGACACACACACACGGACCGTACAGGAGCTGACACTGAGACACACACACTCAGACCGTACAGGAGCTGACACTGAGACCATACACGGACCGTACAGGAGCTGACACTGAGACACACACACACGGACCGTACAGGAGCTGACACTGAGACACACATAAATGGAACGTACAGGAACTCGCACTGAGAATCACACACACGGACCATACAGGAGCTGAAACTGAGAGACTCATGGACCATACAGGAGCTGACACTGAGACACACGCTTGGGCAGTATAGGAGGTGAAACTGAGACACATACACGGATGCACAGGAGCTGACACTGAGACACAAACACAGACTGTACAGGAGCTGACACTGAGACACACACACACAGACCGTACAGGAGTTGACACCGAGACACACACACACACCGTACAGGAGCTGACACTGAGACACACACGGACTGTATAGGAGCTGAAACTGAGACACACACACGGACCATACAGGAGCTGACAATGAGACACACAAACGGACCATACAGGAACTGTCACTGAGACACTTACACATGGACCGTACAGGAGCTGACACTGAGACAAACACAGACGCACCGTACAGGAGCTGACACTGAGACACACACACGGACCATACAGGAGCTGACACTGAGACACACAAATGGACAGTACAGGAGCTGACACTGAGACACACGCACAGAACATACAAGTGCTGACACTGAGATGCACACATGGACCATACAGGAGCTGACACTGAGACACACAAACGGACAGTACAGGAGCTGACACTGAGACACACACACAGACTGTATAGGAGCTGACACTGAGACACACACACAGAACATACAGGAGCTGACACTGAGACACACACGGACCGTGTAGGAGCTGACACTGAGACACACAGACAGAACATACAGGAGCTGTGGCTTAGACACACACACACGCACCATACAGGAGCTGACACTGAGAAACACACACAGACCGTACAGGAGCTGACACTGAGACACACACACAGACTGTAAAGGAGCTGACACTGAGACACACACACAGACCGTACAGGAGCTGACACTGAGACACACACATAGACTGTACAGGAGATGACACTCAGGCACACACACACAGACCGTCCAGGAGCTGACACTGAGACACACAGACAGACTGTACAGGAGCTGAAACTGAGACACACACACGGACCAAACAGGAGCAGACACTGAGACACATACACAGACTGCACAAAAGCTGACACTGAGACACAAACACACAGACTGTACAGGAGCTGACACTGGGACACACATTGGGACTGTACAGGAGCTGACACTGAGACACACACGGACCATACAGGAGCTGACACTGAGACACATACACACGGACCATACAAGAGCTGACACTGAGACACACGCTTGGGCAGTATAGGAGGTGAAACTGAGACACATACACGGATGCACAGGAGCTGACACTGAGACACACACACACAGACCGTACAGGAGATGACACCGAGACACACACACACACCGTACAGGAGCTGACACTGAGACACACACGGACTGTACAGGAGCTGAAACTAAGACACACACACGGACCATACAGGAGCTGACAATGAGACACACAAACGGACCATACAGGAACTGTCACTGAGACACTTACACATGGACCGTACAGGAGCTGACACTGAGACAAACACAGACGCACCGTACAGGAGCTGACAATGAGATACACATACGGACCATACAGGAGCTGACACTGAGACAAACATAGACGAACCGTACAGGAGCTGACACTGAGACATACACACGGACCATACAGGAGCTGACACTGAACACACAAATGGACAGTACAGGAGCTGACACTGAGACACACACACAGAACATACAAGTGCTGACACTGAGATGCACACATGGACCATACAGGAGCTGACACTGAGACACACAACTGGAGACGTACAGGAGCTGACACTGAGACACACAAACAGACTGTATAGGAGCTGACACTGAGACACACACACAGAACGTACAGGAGCTGACACTGAGACACACACGGACCGTATAGGAGCTGACACTGAGACACACACACAGAACGTACAGGAGCTGACGGTTAGACACACACACACGCACCATACAGGAGCTGACACTGAGACACACACACAGACCGTACAGGAGCTGACACAGAGACACACACAAAGACTGTATAGGAGCTGACACTGAGACACACACACAGATTGTAAAGGAGCTGACACAGAGACACACACACTGACCACACAGGAGCTGACACTGAGACACACACACAGACCATACAGGAGCTGACACTGAGACACACACACGGACCATACAGGAGCTGACACTGAGACGCACACACAGACCGTACAGGAGCTGACAATGAGAAACACACATAGACTGAACAGGAGCTGACACTGAAACACACACCCAGACTGTACAGGAACTGACACTGAGACACACACAATGACTGTACAGGAGTTGACACTGAGGCACACACACATGGACCGTACAGGAGCTGACACTGAGACACACACACACGGACAGTACACGAGCTGACACTCAGACACACATGGACCGGACAGGAGCTGACACTGAGTCACACACTCAGAAAGTACAGGAGCTGACACTGAGACGCACACACAGAGAGTACAGGAGCTGACACAGAGACACACACACACGGACAGTACAGGAGCTGACACTGAGACACACACACGGACCTATACTGGAGCTGACACTGAGACACACACAGGACTGTACAGGAGCTGACACTGAGACACACACACAGATTCGTACAGGATCTGACACTGAGACGCACACACACAGACCGTACAGGAGCTGACACTGAGGCACACACAGACCGTACAGGAGCTGACACTGAGACACACATAGACCGTACAGGAGCTGACACTGAGGACACACAACCTGACTGTACAGGAGATCACACTGAGACACACACACACTGACCGTACAGAGCTGACACTGAAAGACACACGGATCCTACAGGAGATGACACTGAGACACACACAGGTCTATAAGGAGCTGACACTGAGAAACAGACACAGACCTTAAAGGAGCTGACACTGAGACACACACACAGAATGTACAGGAGCTGACACTGAGCACACACACACGACCCTTACAGGAGCTGACACTGAGACACACACAGACCGTACAGGAGCTGACACAGGACCACACACACGACCGTACAGGAGCTGACACAGACACACACACAGACGTACAGGAGCTGACACTGAGACACACACGACCGATACACGAGCTGACACTGAGACACAACACAGGACCGTACAGGAGCTGACACGGAGACACACACACAGACCTTACAGGAGCTGACACTGAGACACCACACATGACCATACAGGAGCTGACACTGAGACACCAACACAGACCTTACAGGAGCGTGACACGGAGACACACACACAGACCGTACAGGAGCTGACACTGAGACACACACAGACCTACAGGAGCTGACACTGAGACAGCACACACGGACCGTACAGGAGCTGACACTGAGACACACACACCGGACCGTAACAGGAGCTGACACTGAGAACACACACATGCACTGTACAGGAGCTGACACTGAGACACACACACGGACTGTACAGGAGCTGACACTGAGACACACACACACTTTCAATACAGGAGCTGACACTCAGACACACGCACCATCCAGGAGCTGACACTGAGACACACACACAGACCATACAGGAGCTGACACTGAGACACACACACGGCCCATACAGGAGCTGACACTGAGACACACACACAGACCGTACAGGAGCTGACACTGAGACACACACACAGACCGTACAGGAGCTGACACTGAGACTCACACACGGACCGTTACAGGAGCTGAAACTGAGACACACACGGACCGTACAGGAGCTGAAAGTGAGACACACACACGGACGGTAACAGGAGCTGACACTGAGACACACACATGGAGCATACAGGAAGCTGACAGTGAGACACACACGGACCGTACAGGTGCTGACACTGAGACACACACATGGCCCATACAGGAGCTGACACTGAGACACACGCACAGACCATACAAGAGCTGACACTGAGACACACACACAGACCATACAGGAGCTGACACTGAGACACACACACGCGCCATACAGGAGCTGACACTGAGACACCACACACGGACCGTACAGGAGCTGACACTGAGACACACACACGGACTGTACAGGAGCTGAACACTGAGACACACATGGACCGTACAGGAGCTGACACTGAGACACACACACAGACTGTACAGGAGATGACACTGAGACACACACACAGACCGTACAGGAGCTGACACTGAAACACACACATGGACGTACAGGAGCTGACACTGAAACACACACAGACTGAACAGGATCTGACACTGAGAGACACACGGACCGTACAGCAGCTGACACTGAAACACACACTGGACATACAGGAGCTTATACTGAGACACACACACAGACCGCTCAGGTGCTGACACTGAGACACATACAGACCGTACAGGAGCTGACACTGAGAGACACACACGGACTGTACAGGAGCTGACGCAGAGACGCACAAACTGACTGTACAGGAGCTGACACTGAGAAACACACACAGAATGTACAGGAGCTGACACTGAGACACACACACACGCACAGTACAGGAGCTGACACTGAGACACACACACACAGACAGAACAGGAGCTGATCTGAGTCACACACACAGACCGTACAGGAGCTGACATCGAAACACACACACGGACCGTAGAGGAGCTGACACTGAGACACACACACGGACCGTACAGGAGCTGACACTGAGACACACACACACACACATACAGACCGTACAGGAGCTGACATTGAGACGCACACACACGGTCCCTACAGGAGCTGACACTGAGACACACACACGGACCGTGCAGGAGCTGACACTGAGACACACACACGGACCATACAGGAGCTGACACTGAGACAAACACACACAGACTTTACAGGAGCTGGCACGGAGATACTCACAGACGTACAGGAGCTGACACTGAGAAACACACAGACCACTGGAGCTGACACTGAGGTACAGACACACGGAGCGTACAGGAGCTGACACTGAGACACACACACACGGACCGTACAGGAGCTGTCACTGAGACACACACACATGCACAGTACAGGAGCTGACATTGAGACACACACACGGACTGTACAGGAGCTGACACTGAGACACACGCACCATACAGGAGCTGACACTGAGACACACGCACCGTCCAGGAGCTGACACTGAGACACACACACAGACCGTACAGGAGCTAACACTGAGACACACACACAGACCGTACAGGAGCTGACACTGAGACACACACACAGACCGTACAGGAGCTGACACTGTGACACACACACAGACCGTACAGGAGCTGACACTGAGACACACACACAGACCGTACAGGAGCTGGCACTGAGACACACACGGACAGTACAGGAGCTGACACTGAGACACACACACATGGACCGTACAGGAGCTGACACTGAGACACACACATGGACCGTACAGGAGCTGACACTGAGACACACACCAGACTGTACAGGAGCTGACACTGAGACACACACACAGACCGTACAGGAGCTGACACTAAGACACACAAGGACCGTACAGGAGCTGATACTGAGACACACACACAGACTGTACAGGAGCTGACACTGAGACACACACACATGGACCGTACAGGAGCTGACACTGAGACACACACACAGACCGTACAGGAGCTGACACTGAGACACACACACAGACTGTACAGGAGCTGACACTGAGACACACACACACAAGCACCGTACAGGAGATGACAGTGAGCTACACACACACGGACCGTACAGAGGCTGACACTGAGACACAGACACACAGACTGTACAGGAGCTGACACTGAGATACACAGACAGACGTACAGGAGCTGACACTGAGACACACACACACGACCTTACAGGAGCTGACACTGAGACACACACAAGGACCGTACAGGAGCTGACACTGAGACACACACACAGACTGTACAGGAGCTGACACTGAGACACACACACAGACGTACAGGAGCTGACACTGAGAACACACACACGGACCGTACAGGAGCTGACACTGAGACACACACAAGACAGTACAGGAGCTGACACTGAGACACACACACGGACTGTACAGGAGCTGACACTGAGACACACGCACCATACAAAGAGCTGACACTGAGACACACGCACGTCCAGGAGCTGACACTGAGACACACACACAGACGTACAGGAGCTAACACTGAGACACACACACAGACCGTACAGGAGCTGACACTGAGACACACACACAGACCGTACAGGAGCTGACACTGTGACACACACACAGACCGTACAGGAGCTGACACTGAGACACACACACAGACCGTACAGGAGCTGGCACTGAGACACACACGGACAGTACAGGAGCTGACACTGAGACACATACACATGGACCGTACAGGAGCTGACACTGAGACACACACATGGACCGTACAGGAGCTGACACTGAGACACACACCAGACTGTACAGGAGCTGACACTGAGACACACACACAGACCGTACAGGAGCTGACACTAAGACACACAAGGACCGTACAGGAGCTGATACTGAGACACACACACACAGACTGTACAGGAGCTGACACTGAGACACACACACATGGACCGTTCAGGAGCTGACACTGAGACACACACACAGACCGTACAGGAGCTGACACTGAGACACACACACAGACTGTACAGGAGCTGACACTGAGACACACACACGGACGTACAGGAGCTGACAGTGAGACACACACACGGACCGTACAGGAGCTGACACTGAGACACACACACGGACCGTACAGGAGCTGACAGTGAGACACAGACACGGACCATACAGGAGCTGACACTGAGACGGACACATACGCACAGTACAGGAGCTGACACTGAGACACACACACAGACCGTACAAGTGCTGACATCGAAACACACACACGGACCATACAGGAGCTAACACTGAGACACACACACGGACCGTACAGGAGCTGACACTGAGACAAACACACGGACCATACAGGAGCTGACACTGAGACACACACACAAACCGTACAGGAGCTGACACTGAGACACACACACGGACCGTACAGGAGCTGACACTGAGACACACATGGACTCTACAGGAGCTGACAGTGAGACACACACACGGACCGTACAGGAGCTGAGACTGAAACACACACACAGACCGTACAGGAGCTGACACTGAGACACACACATGGACCATACAGGAGCTGACAGTGAGACACACAAGGACCGTACAGGAGCTGACACTGAGACACACACACACACAGACTATACAGGAGCTGACACTGAGACACACACAAGGACCATAAAGGAGCTGACACTGAGACACACACACACGGACCCTACAGGAGCTGACACTGAGACACACACCCGTACCGTACAGGCGCTGACACTGAGACACACATTACACGGACTGTCAGGAGCTGACACTGAGACCCGCACACGCACGTACAGGAGCTGACACTGAGACACACACACACAGGACTGTACAGGAGCTGACACTGAGACACACACACGCACCGTACAGGAGCTGACACTGAGACACACACACGGACCATGCAGGTTCTGACACTGAGACACACACACACGGACTGTACAGGAGCTTGCACGGAGACACACACAGACGTACAGGAGCTGACACTGAGACACACACACATGGACCGTACAGGAGCTGACACTGAGACACACACACAGACCGTACAGGAGCTGACACTGAGACACACACACACAGACCGTACAGGAGCTGACACTGAGACACACACACATGCACCGTACAGGAGCTGACACTGTGACACACACACAGACCGTACAGGAGCTGACACTGAGACACTCACACAGACCGTACAGGAGCTGACTCTGAGACACACACAGACGGTACAGGAGCTGACAGTGAGACACACTCACAGACCGTACAGGAGCTGACACTGAGACACACACACACAGACCGTACAGGAGCTGACACTGAGACACACACACAGACCGTACAGGAGCTGACACTGAGACACACACACAGACCGTACAGGAGCTGACACATGAGACACACACACAGACTGTACAGGAGCTGACACTGAGACACACACACGGACAGTACAGGAGCTGACAGTGAGACACACACACGGACCGTACAGGAGCTGACAGTGAGACACACACACGGACCGTAAAGGAGCTGACACTGAGACACAGACACGGACCATACAGGAGCTGAAACTGAGACAGACACATACGTACAGTAGAGGAGCTGACACAGAGACAGACACACAGACTGTACAGGAGCTGACACTGAGACACACACACGGACCGTACAGGAGCTGACACTGAGACACACACGGACCGTACAGGAGCTGACAGTGAGACACACACACGGACCGTAAAGGAGCTGACACTGAGACACAGACACGGACCATACAGGAGCTGACAGAGACAGACACATACGTACAGTACAGGAGCTGACACAGAGACACACACACAGACCGTACGGGAGCTGACATCGAAACACGCACACGGACCATACAGGAGCTAACACTGAGACACACACACGGACCGTACAGGAGCTGACACTGAGACACACACGGACCATAAAGGAGCTGACACTGAGCCACACACACAGACCGTACAGGAGCTGACACTGAGACACACACACGGACCGTACAGGAGCTGACACTGAGACACACATGGACTGTACAGGAGCTGACACTGAGACACACACACAGACCGTACAGGAACTGACACTGAGACACACACGGAGCATACAGGAGCTGACAGTGAGACACACACACGGACCGTACAGGAGCTGACACTGAGACACACACATGGCCCATACAGGAGCTGACAGTGAGACACACACGGACCGTACAGGAGCTGACACTGAGACACACACATGGCCCATACAGGAGCTGACACTGAGACACACGCACAGACCATACAAGAGCTGACACTGAGACACACACACAGACCATACAGGAGCTGACACTGAGACGCACACACACGGACTGTACAGGAGCTTGCACGGAGACACACACAGACGTACAGGCGCTGACACTGAGACACACACACACGGACCTTACAGGAGCTGACACTGAGACACACACGGACCGTACAGGAGCTGACACTGAGACACACACGGACCGTACAGGAGCTGACAGTGAGACACAAAGACTGACCTTGCAGGAGCTGACACTGAGACACAGCACACTGGACCTGTACAGGAGCTGACACTGAGACACACACACAGGACCGTACAGGAGCTGACAGCTGAGACACACACGGACCGTACAGGAGCTGAGCACTGAGACACACACACTGGACCATACAGAGCTGACACTGAGACACACACAGGCCCATACAGGAGCTGACACTGAGACACACACATGGCCCATACAGGAGCTGACACTGAGACAAACACACGGACCATACAAGAGCTGACACTGAGACACACACACAGACCATACAGGAGCTGACACTGAGACACACACACGGACCTTACAGGAGCTGACACTGAGACACACACACACGGACAGAACAGGAGCTGACACTGAGACACACACCTGTACCATACAGGAGCTGACACTGAGACACACACACACACGGACTGTACAGGAGCTGACACTGAGACACACACACGCACTGTACAGGAGCTGACACTGAGACACACACACGGACCATACAGGTTCTGACACTGAGACACACACACACGCACAGTACAGGAGCTGACACTGAGACACACACACAGACAGTACAGGAGCTGATCTGAGTCACACACACAGACCGTACAGGAGCTGACATCGAAACACATACAGACCGTACAGGAGCTGACATTGAGACGCACACACACGGTCCCTACAGGAGCTGACACTGAGATACACACACGGACCGTACAGGAGCTGACAATGAGACACACACACAGACCGTACAGGAGCTGACATTGAGATGCACACACACGGTCCCTACAGGAGCTGACACTGAGACACTCACACGGACTATACAGGAGCTGACACTGAGACACACACATGGACCGTACAGGAGCTGACACTGAGACACACACACGGACCATACAGGAGCTGACACTGAGACACACACACGGACCATACAGGAGCTGACACTGAGACACACACACACAGACTTTACAGGAGCTTGCACGGAGACACTCACAGACGTACAGGAGCTGACACTGAGACACACACAGACCACTGGAGCTGACACTGAGGTACACACACACGGACCCTACAGGAGCTGAAACTGAGACACACACCCGTTACCATACAGGAGCTGACACTGAGACACACACACACATGGACTGTACAGGAGCTGACAGTGAGACACACACAAGCACTGTACAGGAGCTGACCCTGAGACACACACACGGACCATACAGGTTCTGACACTGAGACACACACACACGCACAGTACAGGAGCTGACACTGAGACACACACACAGACCGTACAGGAGCTGATCTGAGACAGAAACACAGACTGTACAGGAGCTGACATCGAGACACACACACGGACCGTACAGGAGCTGACACTGAGACACACACACAGACTGTACAGGAGCTGACACTGAGACACACACACAGACCATACAAGAGCTGACACTGAGACACACACACAGACTGTACAGGAGCTGACACTGAGACACACACACATCGACAGTACAGGAGCTGACACTGAGACACACACATGGACCGTACAGGAGCTGACACTGAGACACACGCACCATACAGGAGCTGACACTGAGACACACGCACCGTCCAGGAGCTGACACTGAGACACACACACATGGACCGTACAGGAGCTGACACTGAGACACACACACAGACCGTACGGGAGCTGACACTGAGACACACACACAGACCGTACAGGAGCTGACACTGAGACACACGCACAGACCGTACAGGAGCTGACACTGAGACACACACACAGACCGTACAGGAGCTGACACGAAGACACACACGGACCGTACAGGAGCTGACACTGAGACACACACACACAGACTGTACGGGAGCTGACATCGAAACACACACACGGACCATACAGGAGCTAACACTGAGACACACACACGGACCGTACAGGATCTGACACTGAGACACACACACGGACCATACAGGAGCTGACACTGAGCCACACACACAGACCCTACAGGAGCTGACACTGAGACACACACACGGACCGTACAGGAGCTGACACTGAGACACACATGGACTGTACAGGAGCTGACAGTG
Source organism: Carcharodon carcharias (assembly GCF_017639515.1). Lineage (NCBI taxonomy): Eukaryota > Metazoa > Chordata > Chondrichthyes > Lamniformes > Lamnidae > Carcharodon > Carcharodon carcharias. The sequence continues at coordinate 3,771,084 of NC_054478.1, read as the reverse complement.
AGACACACACACGGACCGTACAGGAGCTGACACTGAGACACACAGACAGACCGCACAGGAACTGACACTGAGACACACACATGGACCATAGAGGAGCTGACAGTGAGACACACAAGGACCGTACAGGAGCTGACACTGAGACACACACACACACAGACCGTACAGGAGCTGACACTGAGACACACACACATCGACCGTACAGGAGCTGACACTGAGACACACACACAGACCCTACAGGAGCTGACACTGAGACACACACACAGACCATACAGGAGCTGACACTGAGACACACACGGACCGTACATGAGCTGACAGTGAGACACACACATGGACCATACAGGAGCTGACAGTGAGACACACACAGACTGTACAGGAGCTGACACTGAGACACACACATGGCCCATACAGGAGCTGACAGTGAGACACACACGGACCGTACAGGAGCTGACACTGAGACACACACATGGCCCATACAGGAGCTGACACAGACACACGCACAGACCATACAAGAGCTGACACTGAGACACACACACAGACCATACAGGAGCTGACACTGAGACACACACACGGGCCATACAGGAGCTGACACTGAGACACACACACACGGACCCTACAGCAGCTGACACTGAGACACACACCCGTACCTTACAGCAGCTGACACTGAGACACACACACACACGGACTGTACAGGAGCTGACACTGAGACACACCCACGCACCGTACAGGAGCTGACACTGAGACACTCACACACAAGGACTGTACAGGAGCTGACACTGAGACACACACACGCACCGTACAGGAGCTGACACTGAGACACACACACGGACCATACAGGTTCTGACACTGAGACGCACACACACGGACTGCACAGGAGCTTGCACGGAGACACACACACGGACCGTACAGGAGTTGACAGTGAGACACTCACGGACCGTACAGGAGCTGACACTGAGACACACACACGGACCATACAGGTTCTGACACTGAGACACACACACATGGACCGTACAGGAGCTGACACTGAGACACACACATGGACCGTACAGGAGCTTGCACGGAGACACACACAGACGTACAGGAGCTGACACTGAGACACACACACACGGACCGTACAGGAGTTGACAGTGAGACACTCACGGACCGTACAGGAGCTGACACTGAGACACACACACGGACCATACTGGTTCTGACACTGAGACACACTCACATGGACCGTACAGGAGCTGACACTGACACACACACAGACCATACAGGAGCTGACAGTGAGACACACAAGGACCGTACAGGAGTTGACACTGAGACACACACACACACACAGACCGTACAGGAGCTGACACTGAGACACACACACAGACCATACAGGAGCTGACACTGAGACACACACACAGACCGTACAGGAGCTGACACTGAGACACACACACAGACCGTACAGGAGCTGACACTGAGACACACACACGGACCATACAGGACCTGAAACTGAGACACACACGGACCGTACAGGAGCTGACAGTGAGACACACACACGGACCGTACAGGAGCTGACACTGAGACACACACATGGACCATACAGGAGCTGAAAGTGAGACACACACGTACCGTACAGGAGCTGACACTGAGACACACACATGGCCCATACAGGAGCTGACAGTGAGACACACACGGACCGTACAGGAGCTGACACTGAGACACACACGGACCGTACAGGAGCTGACAGTGAGATACAAAGACTGACCTTGCAGGAGCTGACACTGAGACACAGACATGGACTGTACAGGAGCTGACACTGAGACACACACGGACCGTACAGGAGCTGACAGTGAGACACACACGGACCGTACAGGAGCTGAGACTGAGACACACACTTGGCCCATACAGGAGCTGACACTGAGACACACACATGGCCCATACAGGAGCTGACACTGAGACACACACACGGCCCATACAGGAGCTGACACTGAGACAAACACACGGACCATACAAGAGCTGACACTGAGACACACACACAGACCATACAGGAGCTGACACTGAGACACACACACGGACCATACAGGAGCTGACACTGAGACACACACACACGGACAGAACAGGAGCTGACACTGAGACACACACCTGTACCATACAGGAGCTGACACTGAGACACACACACACACGGACTGTACAGGAGCTGACACTGAGACACACACACGCACTGTACAGGAGCTGACACTGAGACACACACACGGACCATACAGGTTCTGACACTGAGACACACACACACGCACAGTACAGGAGCTGACACTGAGACACACACACAGACAGTACAGGAGCTGATCTGAGTCACACACACAGACCGTACAGGAGCTGACATCGAAACACATACATGGACCGTACAGGAGCTGACACTGAGACACACACACAGACCATACAAGAGCTGACACTGAGACACACACACACAGACCATACAAGAGCTGACACTGAGACACACACACACACACATACAGACCGTACAGGAGCTGACATTGAGACGCACACACACGGTCCCTACAGGAGCTGACACTGAGATACACACACGGACCGTACAGGAGCTGACAATGAGACACACACACAGACCGTACAGGAGCTGACATCGAAACACACACACGGACCGTACAGGAGCTGACACTGAGACACACACAGGGACCATACAGGTTCTGACACTGAGACACACACACACGCACAGTACAGGAGCTGACACTGAGACACACACACAGACAGTACAGGAGCTGATCTGAGTCACACACACAGACCGTACAGGAGCTGACATCGAAACACACACACGGACCGTACAGGAGCTGACACTGAGACACACACACGGACCGTACAGGAGTTGGCACTGAGACACACACACAGACCATACAAGAGCTGACACTGAGACACACACACACAGACCATACAAGAGCTGACACTGAGACACACACACACACACATACAGACCGTACAGGAGCTGACATTGAGACGCACACACACGGTCCCTACAGGAGCTGACACTGAGACACACACACGGACCGTACAGGAGCTGACACTGAGACACACACACAGACCGTACAGGAGCTGACATTGAGACGCACACACACATGGACTGTACAGCAGCTGACACTGAGACACACACATGCACCGTACAGGAGCTGACACTGAGACACACACACGGACCATGCAGATTCTGACACTGAGACACACACACACGGACTGTACAGGAGCTTGCACGGAGACACACACAGACGTACAGGAGCTGACACTGAGACACACACACGGACCGTACAGGAGCTGACACTGAGACACACACACACAGACCGTAGAGGAGCTGACACTGAGACACAGACACGGACCATACTGGTCTGACACAGAGACACACTCACATGGACTGTACAGGAGCTTGCACGGAGACACACACAGACGTACAGGAGCTGACACTGAGACACACATACATGGACCGTACAGGAGCTGACACTGAGACACACACACATGGACCGTACAGGAGCTGACTCTGAGACACACACACAGACCGTACAGGAGCTGACACTGAGAAACACACACAGACCGTACAGGAGCTGACACTGAGACACACGCACACAGACCGTACAGGAGCTGACACTGAGACACACACACAGACCGTACAGGAGCTGACACTGAGACACACGCACACAGACCGTACAGGAGCTGACACTGAGACACACACACAGACCGTACAGGAGCTGACACTGAGACACACGCACACAGACCGTACAGGAGCTGACACTGAGACACACACACAGACCGTACAGGAGCTGACACTGAGACACACGCACACAGACCGTACAGGAGCTGACACTGAGACACACACACAGACCGTACAGGAGCTGACACTGAGACACACACACACAGACCGTACAGGAGCTGACACTGAGACACACACACATGCACCGTACAGGAGCTGACACTGAGACACACGCACACAGACCGTACAGGAGCTGACACTGAGACACACACACACAGACCATACAAGAGCTGACACTGAGACACACACACACACACATACAGACCGTACAGGAGCTGACATTGAGACGCACACACGGACCGTACAGGAGCTGACACTGAGACACACACATGGACCATACAGGAGCTGAAAGTGAGACACACACGTACCGTACAGGAGCTGACACTGAGACACACACATGGCCCATACAGGAGCTGACAGTGAGACACACACGGACCGTACAGGAGCTGACACTGAGACACACACGGACCGTACAGGAGCTGACAGTGAGATACAAAGACTGACCTTGCAGGAGCTGACACTGAGACACAGACATGGACTGTACAGGAGCTGACACTGAGACACACACGGACCGTACAGGAGCTGACAGTGAGACACACATGGACCGTACAGGAGCTGAGACTGAGACACACACTTGGCCCATACAGGAGCTGACACTGAGACACACACATGGCCCATACAGGAGCTGACACTGAGACACACACACGGACCATACAGGAGCTGACACTGAGACTAACACACGGACCATACAAGAGCTGACACTGAGACACACACACAGACCATACAGGAGCTGACACTGAGACACACACACGGACCATACAGGAGCTGACACTGAGACACACACACACGGACAGAACAGGAGCTGACACTGAGACACACACCTGTACCATACAGGAGCTGACACTGAGACACACACACACTGACTGTACAGGAGCTGACACTGAGACACACACACGCACTGTACAGGAGCTGACACTGAGACACACACACGGACCATACAGGTTCTGACACTGAGACACACACACACGCACAGTACAGGAGCTGACACTGAGACACACACACAGACAGTACAGGAGCTGACTCTGAGTCACACACACAGACCGTACAGGAGCTGACATCGAAACACATACATGGACCGTACAGGAGCTGACACTGAGACACACACACAGACCATACAAGAGCTGACACTGAGACACACACACACAGACCATACAAGAGCTGACACTGAGACACACACACACACACATACAGACCGTACAGGAGCTGACATTGAGACGCACACACACGGTCCCTACAGGAGCTGACACTGAGATACACACACGGACCGTACAGGAGCTGACAATGAGACACACACACAGACCGTACAGGAGCTGACATCGAAACACACACACGGACCGTACAGGAGCTGACACTGAGACACACACACGGACCATACAGGTTCTGACACTGAGACACACACACACGCACAGTACAGGAGCTGACACTGAGACACACACACAGACAGTACAGGAGCTGATCTGAGTCACACACACAGACCGTACAGGAGCTGACATCGAAACACACACATGGACCGTACAGGAGCTGACACTGAGACACACACACGGACCGTACAGGAGTTGGCACTGAGACACACACACAGACCATACAAGAGCTGACACTGAGACACACACACACAGACCATACAAGAGCTGACACTGAGACACACACACACACACATACAGACCGTACAGGAGCTGACATTGAGACGCACACACACGGTCCCTACAGGAGCTGACACTGAGACACACACACGGACCGTACAGGAGCTGACACTAAGACACACACACAGACCGTACAGGAGCTGACATTGAGACGCACACACACATGGACTGTACAGGAGCTGACACTGAGAGACACACACGCACCGTACAGGAGCTGACACTGAGACACACACACGGACCATGCAGATTCTGACACTGAGACACACACACACGGACTGTACAGGAGCTTGCACGGAGACACACACAGACGTACAGGAGCTGACACTGAGACACACACACGGACCGTACAGGAGTTGACAGTGAGACACACACGGACCGTACAGGAGCTGACACTGAGACACAGACACGGACCATACTGGTCTGACACAGAGACACACTCACATGGACTGTACAGGAGCTTGCACGGAGACACACACAGACCGTACAGGAGCTGACACTGAGACACACACACATGCACCGTACAGGAGCTGACACTGAGACACACACACAGACCGTACAGGAGCTGACACTGAGACACACACACAGACCGTACAGGAGCTGACACTGAGACACACACACAGACTGTACAGGAGCTGACACTGAGACACACACACGGACCGTACAGGAGCTGACACTGAGACACACACGGACCGTACAGGAGCTGACAGTGAGACACACACACGGACCGTAAAGGAGCTGACACTGAGACACAGACACAGACCATACAGGAGCTGACACTGAGACAGACACATACGTACAGTACAGGAGCTGACACTGAGACACACACACAGACCGTACGGGAGCTGACATCGAAACACGCACACGGACCATACAGGAGCTAACACTGAGACACACACACGGACCGTACAGGAGCTGACACTGAGACACACACACGGACCATAAAGGAGCTGACACTGAGCCACACACACAGACCGTACAGGAGCTGACACTGAGACACACACACGGACCGTACAGGAGCTGACACTGAGACACACATGGACTGTACAGGAGCTGACAGTGAGACACACACACAGACCATACAGGAGCTGACACTGAGACACACACACAGACCGTACAGGAGCTGACACTGAGACACACACGGACCATACAGGAGCTGACAGTGAGACACACAAGGACCGTACAGGAGTTGACACTGAGACACACACACACACACAGATCGTAGAGGAGCTGACACTGAGACACACACACAGACCATACAGGAGCTGACACTGAGACACACACACAGACCGTACAGGAGCTGACACTGAGACACACACACAGACCGTACAGGAGCTGACACTGAGACACACACACGGACCATACAGGACCTGAAACTGAGACACACACGGACCGTACAGGAGCTGACAGTGAGACACACACACGGACCGTACAGGAGCTGACACTGAGACACACACATGGCCCATACAGGAGCTGACAGTGAGACACACACGGACCGTACAGGAGCTGACACTGAGACACACACATGGCCCATACAGGAGCTGACACTGAGACACACGCACAGACCATACAAGAGCTGACACTGAGACACACACACAGACCATACAGGAGCTGACACTGAGACGCACACACACGGACTGTACAGGAGCTTGCACGGAGACACACACAGACGTACAGGCGCTGACACTGAGACACACACACACGGACCGTACAGGAGCTGACACTGAGACACACACGGACCGTACAGGAGCTGACAGTGAGACACAAAGACTGACCTTGCAGGAGCTGACACTGAGACACAGACATGGACTGTACAGGAGCTGACACTGAGACACACACGGACCGTACAGGAGCTGACACTGAGACACACACGGACCGTACAGGAGCTGAGACTGAGACACACACTTGGCCCATACAGGAGCTGACACTGAGACACACACATGGCCCATACAGGAGCTGACACTGAGACACACACACGGCCCATACAGGAGCTGACACTGAGACAAACACACGGACCATACAAGAGCTGACACTGAGACACACACACAGACCATACAGGAGCTGACACTGAGACACACACACGGACCTTACAGGAGCTGACACTGAGACACACACACACGGACAGAACAGGAGCTGACACTGAGACACACACCTGTACCATACAGGAGCTGACACTGAGACACACACACACACGGACTGTACAGGAGCTGAGACTGAGACACACACTTGGCCCATACAGGAGCTGACACTGAGACACACACATGGCCCATACAGGAGCTGACACTGAGACACACACACGGCCCATACAGGAGCTGACACTGAGACAAACACACGGACCATACAAGAGCTGACACTGAGACACACACACAGACCATACAGGAGCTGACACTGAGACACACACATGGACCTTACAGGAGCTGACACTGAGACACACACACACGGACAGAACAGGAGCTGACACTGAGACACACACCTGTACCATACAGGAGCTGACACTGAGACACACACACACACGGACTGTACAGGAGCTGACACTGAGACACACACACGCACTGTACAGGAGCTGATACTGAGACACACACACGGACCATACAGGTTCTGACACTGAGACACACACACACGCACAGTACAGGAGCTGACACTGAGACACACACACAGACAGTACAGGAGCTGATCTGAGTCACACACACAGACCGTACAGGAGCTGACATCGAAACACATACACGGACCGTACAGGAGCTGACACTGAGACACACACACAGACCATACAAGAGCTGACACTGAGACACACACACACAGACCATACAAGAGCTGACACTGAGACACACACACACACACATACAGACCGTACAGGAGCTGACAATGAGACGCACACACACGGTCCCTACAGGAGCTGACACTGAGATACACACACGGACCGTACAGGAGCTGACAATGAGACACACACACAGACCGTACAGGAGCTGACATTGAGATGCACACACACGGTCCCTACAGGAGCTGACACTGAGACACTCACACGGACTATACAGGAGCTGACACTGAGACACACACATGGACCGTACAGGAGCTGACACTGAGACACACACACGGACCATACAGGAGCTGACACTGAGACACACACACGGACCATACAGGAGCTGACACTGAGACACACACACACAGACTTTACAGGAGCTTGCACGGAGACACTCACAGACGTACAGGAGCTGACACTGAGACACACACAGACCACTGGAGCTGACACTGAGGTACACACACACGGACCCTACAGGAGCTGAAACTGAGACACACACCCGTACCATACAGGAGCTGACACTGAGACACACACACACATGGACTGTACAGGAGCTGACAGTGAGACACACACAAGCACTGTACAGGAGCTGACCCTGAGACACACACACGGACCATACAGGTTCTGACACTGAGACACACACACACGCACAGTACAGGAGCTGACACTGAGACACACACACAGACCGTACAGGAGCTGATCTGAGTCACACACACAGACTGTACAGGAGCTGACATCGAAACACACACACGGACCGTACAGGAGCTGACACTGAGACACACACACGGACCGTACAGGAGCTGACACTGAGACACACACACAGACCATACAAGAGCTGACACTGAGACACACACACACAGACCATACAAGAGCTGACACTGAGACACACACACATGCACAGTACAGGAGCTGACACTGAGACACACACATGGACCGTACAGGAGCTGACACTGAGACACACGCACCATACAGGAGCTGACACTGAGACACACGCACCGTCCAGGAGCTGACACTGAGACACACACACATGGACCGTACAGGAGCTGACACTGAGACACACACACAGACCGTACGGGAGCTGACACTGAGACACACACACAGACCGTACAGGAGCTGACACTGAGACACACGCACAGACCGTACAGGAGCTGACACTGAGACACACACACAGACCGTACAGGAGCTGACACGAAGACACACACGGACCGTACAGGAGCTGACACTGAGACACACACACACAGACCGTACAGGAGCTGACACTGAGACACACACACATGGACCGTACAGGAGCTGACACTGAGACACACACACAGACCGTACAGGAGCTGACACTGAGACACACACACAGACTGTAAGGGAGCTGACACTGAGACACACACACGGACCGTACAGGTGCTGACAGTGAGACACACACACGGAACGTACGGGAGCTGACATCGAAACACACACACGGACCATACAGGAGCTAACACTGAGACACACACACGGACCGTACAGGAGCTGACACTGAGACACACACACGGACCATACAGGAGCTGACACTGAGACACACACACAGACCGTACAGGAGCTGACACTGAGACACACACACGGACCGTACAGGAGCTGACACTGAGACACACATGGACTGTACAGGAGCAGAGAGTGAGACACACACGCACCATACAGGAGCTGACAGTGAGACACACATGGACCGTACAGGAGCTGGCAATGAGACAAACAGACACGGACTGTACAGGAGCTGACACTGAGACACACATGGACCATACAGGAACTGACAGTGAGACACACACAGACGGTTCAGGAGCTGACACTGAGACACACACGGACCGTACAGGAGCAGACAGTGAGACACACACACACGGATTGTAGAGGAGCTGACACTGAGACACACACGGACCGTACAGGAGCTGACACTGAGACACACACACACTGATTGTACAGGAGCTTGCACGGAGACACACACAGACGTACATGAGCTGACACTGAGACACACACACACGGACCGTACAGGAGTTGACAGTGAGACACTCACGGACCGTACAGGAGCTGACACTGAGACACACACACGGACCATACAGGTTCTGACACTGAGACACACTCACATGGACTGTACAGGAGCTAGCACGGAGACACACACAGACGTACAGGAGCTGACACTGAGACACACACACATGGACCGTACAGGAGCTGACACTGAGACACACACATGGACCGTACAGGAGCTTGCACGGAGACACACACAGACGTACAGGAGCTGACACTGAGACACACACACACGGACCGTACAGGAGTTGACAGTGAGACACTCACGGACCGTACAAGAGCTGACACTGAGACACACACACGGACCATACCGGTTCTGACACTGAGACACACTCTCATGGACTGTACAGGAGCTTGCACGGAGACACACACAGACGTACAGGAACTGACACTGAGACACACACACATGGACCGTACAGGAGCTGACACTGAGACACACACATAGACCGTACAGGAGCTGACACTGAGCCACACACACAGACCGTACAGGAGCTGACACTGACACACACACAGACCGTACAGGAGCTGACACTAAGACACACACGGACCGTACAGGAGCTGACACTGAGACACACACACACACACACACACCGTACAGGAGCTGACACTGAGACACACACACATGCACCGTACAGGAGCTGACACTGAGACACACACACAGACCATACAGGAGCTGACACTGAGACACACACACAGACTGTACGGAGCTGACACTGAGACACACACACGGACCGTACAGGAGCTGACACTGAGACACACACGGACCGTACAGGAGCTGACAGTGAGACACACACATGGACCATACAGGTTCTGACACTGAGACACACTCACATGGACTGTACAGGAGCTTGCACGGAGACACACACAGACGTACAGGAGCTGACACTGAGACACACACACATGGACCGTACAGGAGCTGACACTGTGACACACACATGGACCGTACAGGAGCTGACACTGAGCCACACACACAGACCGTACAGGAGCTGACACTGAGACACACACACAGACCGTACAGGAGCTGACACTGAGACACACACACGGACCGTACAGGAGCTGACACTGAGACACACATGGACTGTACAGGAGCTGACACTGAGACACACACGCACCATACAGGTGCTGACAGTGAGACACACACGGACCGTACAGGAGCTGACACTGAGACACACACACAGACCGTACAGGAGCTGACACTGAGACACACACATGGACCATACAGGAGCTGACAGTGAGACACACACACGGACCGTAGAGGAGCTGACACTGAGACACACACGGACCGTACAGGAGCAGACACTGAGACACACACACGGACCGTACAGGAGCTGACACTGAGACACACACGGACCGTACAGGAGCTGACACTGAGACACACACACACGGACTGTACAGGAGCTTGCACGGAGACACACACAGACGTACAGGAGCTGACACTGAGACACACACACACGGACCGTACAGGAGTTGACAGTGAGACACTCACGGACCGTACAGGAGCTGACACTGAGACACACACACGGACCATACAGGTTCTGACACTGAGACACACTCACATGGACTGTACAGGAGCTAGCACGGAGACACACACAGACGTACAGGAGCTGACACTGAGACACACACACATGGACCGTACAGGAGCTGACACTGAGACACACACATGGACCGTACAGGAGCTTGCACGGAGACACACACAGACGTACAGGAGCTGACACTGAGACACACACACACGGACCGTACAGGAGTTGACAGTGAGACACTCACGGACCGTACAAGAGCTGACACTGAGACACACACACGGACCATACCGGTTCTGACACTGAGACACACTCTCATGGACTGTACAGGAGCTTGCACGGAGACACACACAGACGTACAGGAACTGACACTGAGACACACACACATGGACCGTACAGGAGCTGACACTGAGACACACACATAGACCGTACAGGAGCTGACACTGAGCCACACACACAGACCGTACAGGAGCTGACACTGACACACACACAGACCGTACAGGAGCTGACACTAAGACACACACGGACCGTACAGGAGCTGACACTGAGACACACACACACACACACACACCGTACAGGAGCTGACACTGAGACACACACACATGCACCGTACAGGAGCTGACACTGAGACACACACACAGACCATACAGGAGCTGACACTGAGACACACACACAGACTGTACGGAGCTGACACTGAGACACACACACGGACCGTACAGGAGCTGACACTGAGACACACACGGACCGTACAGGAGCTGACAGTGAGACACACACACGGACCATACAGGTTCTGACACTGAGACACACTCACATGGACTGTACAGGAGCTTGCACGGAGACACACACAGACGTACAGGAGCTGACACTGAGACACACACACATGGACCGTACAGGAGCTGACACTGTGACACACACATGGACCGTACAGGAGCTGACACTGAGCCACACACACAGACCGTACAGGAGCTGACACTGACACACACACAGACCGTACAGGAGCTGACACTAAGACACACACGGACCGTACAGGAGCTGACACTGAGACACACACACACAGACCGTACAGGAGCTGACACTGAGACACACACACATGCACCGTACAGGAGCTGACACTGAGACACACACACAGACCGTACAGGAGCTGACACTGAGACACACACACAGACTGTACAGGAGCTGACACTGAGACGCACACACGGACCGTACAGGAGCTGACAGTGAGACACACACACGGACCGTACAGGAGCTGACAGTGAGACACACACACGGACCGTACAGGAGCTGACACTGAGACACAGACACGGACCATATAGGAGCTGACACTGAGACAGACACATACGCACAGTACAGGAGCTGACACTGAGACACACACACAGACTGTACGGGAGCTGACATCGAAACACACACACGGACCATACAGGAGCTAACACTGAGACACACACACGGACCGTACAGGATCTGACACTGAGACACACACACGGACCATACAGGAGCTGACACTGAGCCACACACACAGACCCTACAGGAGCTGACATGAGACACACACACGGACCGTACAGGAGCTGACACTGAGACACACATGGACTGTACAGGAGCTGACAGTGAGACACACACACGGACCGTACAGGAGCTGACACTGAGACACACAGACAGACCGCACAGGAACTGACACTGAGACACACACATGGACCATAGAGGAGCTGACAGTGAGACACACAAGGACCGTACAGGAGCTGACACTGAGACACACACACACACAGACCGTACAGGAGCTGACACTGAGACACACACACATCGACCGTACAGGAGCTGACACTGAGACACACACACAGACCCTACAGGAGCTGACACTGAGACACACACACAGACCATACAGGAGCTGACACTGAGACACACACGGACCGTACATGAGCTGACAGTGAGACACACACATGGACCATACAGGAGCTGACAGTGAGACACACACAGACTGTACAGGAGCTGACACTGAGACACACACATGGCCCATACAGGAGCTGACAGTGAGACACACACGGACCGTACAGGAGCTGACACTGAGACACACACATGGCCCATACAGGAGCTGACACAGACACACGCACAGACCATACAAGAGCTGACACTGAGACACACACACAGACCATACAGGAGCTGACACTGAGACACACACACGGGCCATACAGGAGCTGACACTGAGACACACACACACGGACCCTACAGCAGCTGACACTGAGACACACACCCGTACCTTACAGCAGCTGACACTGAGACACACACACACACGGACTGTACAGGAGCTGACACTGAGACACACCCACGCACCGTACAGGAGCTGACACTGAGACACTCACACACAAGGACTGTACAGGAGCTGACACTGAGACACACACACGCACCGTACAGGAGCTGACACTGAGACACACACACGGACCATACAGGTTCTGACACTGAGACGCACACACACGGACTGCACAGGAGCTTGCACGGAGACACACACACGGACCGTACAGGAGTTGACAGTGAGACACTCACGGACCGTACAGGAGCTGACACTGAGACACACACACGGACCATACAGGTTCTGACACTGAGACACACACACATGGACCGTACAGGAGCTGACACTGAGACACACACATGGACCGTACAGGAGCTTGCACGGAGACACACACAGACGTACAGGAGCTGACACTGAGACACACACACACGGACCGTACAGGAGTTGACAGTGAGACACTCACGGACCGTACAGGAGCTGACACTGAGACACACACACGGACCATACTGGTTCTGACACTGAGACACACTCACATGGACCGTACAGGAGCTGACACTGACACACACACAGACCATACAGGAGCTGACAGTGAGACACACAAGGACCGTACAGGAGTTGACACTGAGACACACACACACACACAGACCGTACAGGAGCTGACACTGAGACACACACACAGACCATACAGGAGCTGACACTGAGACACACACACAGACCGTACAGGAGCTGACACTGAGACACACACACAGACCGTACAGGAGCTGACACTGAGACACACACACGGACCATACAGGACCTGAAACTGAGACACACACGGACCGTACAGGAGCTGACAGTGAGACACACACACGGACCGTACAGGAGCTGACACTGAGACACACACATGGACCATACAGGAGCTGAAAGTGAGACACACACGTACCGTACAGGAGCTGACACTGAGACACACACATGGCCCATACAGGAGCTGACAGTGAGACACACACGGACCGTACAGGAGCTGACACTGAGACACACACGGACCGTACAGGAGCTGACAGTGAGATACAAAGACTGACCTTGCAGGAGCTGACACTGAGACACAGACATGGACTGTACAGGAGCTGACACTGAGACACACACGGACCGTACAGGAGCTGACAGTGAGACACACACGGACCGTACAGGAGCTGAGACTGAGACACACACTTGGCCCATACAGGAGCTGACACTGAGACACACACATGGCCCATACAGGAGCTGACACTGAGACACACACACGGCCCATACAGGAGCTGACACTGAGACAAACACACGGACCATACAAGAGCTGACACTGAGACACACACACAGACCATACAGGAGCTGACACTGAGACACACACACGGACCATACAGGAGCTGACACTGAGACACACACACACGGACAGAACAGGAGCTGACACTGAGACACACACCTGTACCATACAGGAGCTGACACTGAGACACACACACACACGGACTGTACAGGAGCTGACACTGAGACACACACACGCACTGTACAGGAGCTGACACTGAGACACACACACGGACCATACAGGTTCTGACACTGAGACACACACACACGCACAGTACAGGAGCTGACACTGAGACACACACACAGACAGTACAGGAGCTGATCTGAGTCACACACACAGACCGTACAGGAGCTGACATCGAAACACATACATGGACCGTACAGGAGCTGACACTGAGACACACACACAGACCATACAAGAGCTGACACTGAGACACACACACACAGACCATACAAGAGCTGACACTGAGACACACACACACACACATACAGACCGTACAGGAGCTGACATTGAGACGCACACACACGGTCCCTACAGGAGCTGACACTGAGATACACACACGGACCGTACAGGAGCTGACAATGAGACACACACACAGACCGTACAGGAGCTGACATCGAAACACACACACGGACCGTACAGGAGCTGACACTGAGACACACACAGGGACCATACAGGTTCTGACACTGAGACACACACACACGCACAGTACAGGAGCTGACACTGAGACACACACACAGACAGTACAGGAGCTGATCTGAGTCACACACACAGACCGTACAGGAGCTGACATCGAAACACACACACGGACCGTACAGGAGCTGACACTGAGACACACACACGGACCGTACAGGAGTTGGCACTGAGACACACACACAGACCATACAAGAGCTGACACTGAGACACACACACACAGACCATACAAGAGCTGACACTGAGACACACACACACACACATACAGACCGTACAGGAGCTGACATTGAGACGCACACACACGGTCCCTACAGGAGCTGACACTGAGACACACACACGGACCGTACAGGAGCTGACACTAAGACACACACACAGACCGTACAGGAGCTGACATTGAGACGCACACACACATGGACTGTACAGGAGCTGACACTGAGAGACACACACGCACCGTACAGGAGCTGACACTGAGACACACACACGGACCATGCAGATTCTGACACTGAGACACACACACACGGACTGTACAGGAGCTTGCACGGAGACACACACAGACGTACAGGAGCTGACACTGAGACACACACACGGACCGTACAGGAGTTGACAGTGAGACACACACGGACCGTACAGGAGCTGACACTGAGACACAGACACGGACCATACTGGTCTGACACAGAGACACACTCACATGGACTGTACAGGAGCTTGCACGGAGACACACACAGACGTACAGGAGCTGACACTGAGACACACATACATGGACCGTACAGGAGCTGACACTGAGACACACACACATGGACCGTACAGGAGCTGACTCTGAGACACACACACAGACCGTACAGGAGCTGACACTGAGAAACACACACAGACCGTACAGGAGCTGACACTGAGACACACGCACACAGACCGTACAGGAGCTGACACTGAGACACACACACAGACCGTACAGGAGCTGACACTGAGACACACGCACACAGACCGTACAGGAGCTGACACTGAGACACACACACAGACCGTACAGGAGCTGACACTGAGACACACGCACACAGACCGTACAGGAGCTGACACTGAGACACACACACAGACCGTACAGGAGCTGACACTGAGACACACGCACACAGACCGTACAGGAGCTGACACTGAGACACACACACAGACCGTACAGGAGCTGACACTGAGACACACACACACAGACCGTACAGGAGCTGACACTGAGACACACACACATGCACCGTACAGGAGCTGACACTGAGACACACGCACACAGACCGTACAGGAGCTGACACTGAGACACACACACACAGACCATACAAGAGCTGACACTGAGACACACACACACACACATACAGACCGTACAGGAGCTGACATTGAGACGCACACACGGACCGTACAGGAGCTGACACTGAGACACACACATGGACCATACAGGAGCTGAAAGTGAGACACACACGTACCGTACAGGAGCTGACACTGAGACACACACATGGCCCATACAGGAGCTGACAGTGAGACACACACGGACCGTACAGGAGCTGACACTGAGACACACACGGACCGTACAGGAGCTGACAGTGAGATACAAAGACTGACCTTGCAGGAGCTGACACTGAGACACAGACATGGACTGTACAGGAGCTGACACTGAGACACACACGGACCGTACAGGAGCTGACAGTGAGACACACATGGACCGTACAGGAGCTGAGACTGAGACACACACTTGGCCCATACAGGAGCTGACACTGAGACACACACATGGCCCATACAGGAGCTGACACTGAGACACACACACGGCCCATACAGGAGCTGACACTGAGACTAACACACGGACCATACAAGAGCTGACACTGAGACACACACACAGACCATACAGGAGCTGACACTGAGACACACACACGGACCATACAGGAGCTGACACTGAGACACACACACACGGACAGAACAGGAGCTGACACTGAGACACACACCTGTACCATACAGGAGCTGACACTGAGACACACACACACACGGACTGTACAGGAGCTGACACTGAGACACACACACGCACTGTACAGGAGCTGACACTGAGACACACACACGGACCATACAGGTTCTGACACTGAGACACACACACACGCACAGTACAGGAGCTGACACTGAGACACACACACAGACAGTACAGGAGCTGATCTGAGTCACACACACAGACCGTACAGGAGCTGACATCGAAACACATACATGGACCGTACAGGAGCTGACACTGAGACACACACACAGACCATACAAGAGCTGACACTGAGACACACACACACAGACCATACAAGAGCTGACACTGAGACACACACACACACACATACAGACCGTACAGGAGCTGACATTGAGACGCACACACACGGTCCCTACAGGAGCTGACACTGAGACACACACACGGACCGTACAGGAGCTGACAATGAGACACACACACAGACCGTACAGGAGCTGACATCGAAACACACACACGGACCGTACAGGAGCTGACACTGAGACACACACACGGACCATACAGGTTCTGACACTGAGACACACACACACGCACAGTACAGGAGCTGACACTGAGACACACACACAGACAGTACAGGAGCTGATCTGAGTCACACACACAGACCGTACAGGAGCTGACATCGAAACACACACATGGACCGTACAGGAGCTGACACTGAGACACACACACGGACCGTACAGGAGTTGGCACTGAGACACACACACAGACCATACAAGAGCTGACACTGAGACACACACACACAGACCATACAAGAGCTGACACTGAGACACACACACACACACATACAGACCGTACAGGAGCTGACATTGAGACGCACACACACGGTCCCTACAGGAGCTGACACTGAGACACACACACGGACCGTACAGGAGCTGACACTAAGACACACACACAGACCGTACAGGAGCTGACATTGAGACGCACACACACATGGACTGTACAGGAGCTGACACTGAGAGACACACACGCACCGTACAGGAGCTGACACTGAGACACACACACGGACCATGCAGATTCTGACACTGAGACACACACACACGGACTGTACAGGAGCTTGCACGGAGACACACACAGACGTACAGGAGCTGACACTGAGACACACACACGGACCGTACAGGAGTTGACAGTGAGACACACACGGACCGTACAGGAGCTGACACTGAGACACAGACACGGACCATACTGGTCTGACACAGAGACACACTCACATGGACTGTACAGGAGCTTGCACGGAGACACACACAGACCGTACAGGAGCTGACACTGAGACACACACACATGCACCGTACAGGAGCTGACACTGAGACACACACACAGACCGTACAGGAGCTGACACTGAGACACACACACAGACCGTACAGGAGCTGACACTGAGACACACACACAGACTGTACAGGAGCTGACACTGAGACACACACACGGACCGTACAGGAGCTGACACTGAGACACACACGGACCGTACAGGAGCTGACAGTGAGACACACACACGGACCGTAAAGGAGCTGACACTGAGACACAGACACAGACCATACAGGAGCTGACACTGAGACAGACACATACGTACAGTACAGGAGCTGACACTGAGACACACACACAGACCGTACGGGAGCTGACATCGAAACACGCACACGGACCATACAGGAGCTAACACTGAGACACACACACGGACCGTACAGGAGCTGACACTGAGACACACACACGGACCATAAAGGAGCTGACACTGAGCCACACACACAGACCGTACAGGAGCTGACACTGAGACACACACACGGACCGTACAGGAGCTGACACTGAGACACACATGGACTGTACAGGAGCTGACAGTGAGACACACACACAGACCATACAGGAGCTGACACTGAGACACACACACAGACCGTACAGGAGCTGACACTGAGACACACACGGACCATACAGGAGCTGACAGTGAGACACACAAGGACCGTACAGGAGTTGACACTGAGACACACACACACACACAGATCGTAGAGGAGCTGACACTGAGACACACACACAGACCATACAGGAGCTGACACTGAGACACACACACAGACCGTACAGGAGCTGACACTGAGACACACACACAGACCGTACAGGAGCTGACACTGAGACACACACACGGACCATACAGGACCTGAAACTGAGACACACACGGACCGTACAGGAGCTGACAGTGAGACACACACACGGACCGTACAGGAGCTGACACTGAGACACACACATGGCCCATACAGGAGCTGACAGTGAGACACACACGGACCGTACAGGAGCTGACACTGAGACACACACATGGCCCATACAGGAGCTGACACTGAGACACACGCACAGACCATACAAGAGCTGACACTGAGACACACACACAGACCATACAGGAGCTGACACTGAGACGCACACACACGGACTGTACAGGAGCTTGCACTGAGACACACACACACGTACAGGTGCTGACACTGAAACAGACACACACGGACCGTACAGGAGCTGACAGTGAGACACACACGGAGGGTACAGGAGCTGACAGTGGGACACACACGGACCGTACAGGAGCTAACACTGAGACACACACTGACGGACTGTACAGGAGCTGACACTGAGACACACACGGACCGTACAGGAGCTGACACTGAGACACACACGGACCGTACAGGAGCTGAGACTGAGACACACACTTGGCCCATACAGGAGCTGACACTGAGACACACACATGGCCCATACAGGAGCTGACACTGAGACACACACACGGCCCATACAGGAGCTGACACTGAGACAAACACACGGACCATACAAGAGCTGACACTGAGACACACACACAGACCATACAGGAGCTGACACTGAGACACACACACGGACCTTACAGGAGCTGACACTGAGACACACACACACGGACAGAACAGGAGCTGACACTGAGACACACACCTGTACCATACAGGAGCTGACACTGAGACACACACACACACGGACTGTACAGGAGCTGAGACTGAGACACACACTTGGCCCATACAGGAGCTGACACTGAGACACACACATGGCCCATACAGGAGCTGACACTGAGACACACACACGGCCCATACAGGAGCTGACACTGAGACAAACACACGGACCATACAAGAGCTGACACTGAGACACACACACAGACCATACAGGAGCTGACACTGAGACACACACACGGACCTTACAGGAGCTGACACTGAGACACACACACACGGACAGAACAGGAGCTGACACTGAGACACACACCTGTACCATACAGGAGCTGACACTGAGACACACACACACACGGACTGTACAGGAGCTGACACTGAGACACACACACGCACTGTACAGGAGCTGATACTGAGACACACACACGGACCATACAGGTTCTGACACTGAGACACACACACACGCACAGTACAGGAGCTGACACTGAGACACACACACAGACAGTACAGGAGCTGATCTGAGTCACACACACAGACCGTACAGGAGCTGACATCGAAACACATACACGGACCGTACAGGAGCTGACACTGAGACACACACACAGACCATACAAGAGCTGACACTGAGACACACACACACAGACCATACAAGAGCTGACACTGAGACACACACACACACACATACAGACCGTACAGGAGCTGACAATGAGACGCACACACACGGTCCCTACAGGAGCTGACACTGAGATACACACACGGACCGTACAGGAGCTGACAATGAGACACACACACAGACCGTACAGGAGCTGACATTGAGATGCACACACACGGTCCCTACAGGAGCTGACACTGAGACACTCACACGGACTATACAGGAGCTGACACTGAGACACACACATGGACCGTACAGGAGCTGACACTGAGACACACACACGGACCATACAGGAGCTGACACTGAGACACACACACGGACCATACAGGAGCTGACACTGAGACACACACACACAGACTTTACAGGAGCTTGCACGGAGACACTCACAGACGTACAGGAGCTGACACTGAGACACACACAGACCACTGGAGCTGACACTGAGGTACACACACACGGACCCTACAGGAGCTGAAACTGAGACACACACCCGTACCATACAGGAGCTGACACTGAGACACACACACACATGGACTGTACAGGAGCTGACAGTGAGACACACACAAGCACTGTACAGGAGCTGACCCTGAGACACACACACGGACCATACAGGTTCTGACACTGAGACACACACACACGCACAGTACAGGAGCTGACACTGAGACACACACACAGACCGTACAGGAGCTGATCTGAGTCACACACACAGACTGTACAGGAGCTGACATCGAAACACACACACGGACAGTACAGGAGCTGACACTGAGACACACACACGGACCGTACAGGAGCTGACACTGAGACACACACACAGACCATACAAGAGCTGACACTGAGACACACACACACAGACCATACAAGAGCTGACACTGAGACACACACACATGCACAGTACAGGAGCTGACACTGAGACACACACATGGACCGTACAGGAGCTGACACTGAGACACACGCACCATACAGGAGCTGACACTGAGACACACACACATGGACCGTACAGGAGCTGACACTGAGACACACACACAGACCGTACGGGAGCTGACACTGAGACACACACACAGACCGTACAGGAGCTGACACTGAGACACACGCACAGACCGTACAGGAGCTGACACTGAGACACACACACAGACCGTACAGGAGCTGACACGAAGACACACACGGACCGTACAGGAGCTGACACGAAGACACACACGGACCGTACAGGAGCTGACACTGAGACACACACACACAGACCGTACAGGAGCTGACACTGAGACACACACACATGGACCGTACAGGAGCTGACACTGAGACACACACACAGACCGTACAGGAGCTGACACTGAGACACACACACAGACTGTAAGGGAGCTGACACTGAGACACACACACGGACCGTACAGGTGCTGACAGTGAGACACACACACGGAACGTACGGGAGCTGACATCGAAACACACACACGGACCATACAGGAGCTAACACTGAGACACACACACGGACCGTACAGGAGCTGACACTGAGACACACACACGGACCATACAGGAGCTGACACTGAGACACACACACAGACCGTACAGGAGCTGACACTGAGACACACACACGGACCGTACAGGAGCTGACACTGAGACACACATGGACTGTACAGGAGCTGACACTGAGACACACACGCACCATACAGGTGCTGACAGTGAGACACACAAATGGACCGTACAGGAGCTGACACTGAGACACACACACAGACCGTACAGGAGCTGACACTGAGACACACACATGGACCATACAGGAGCTGACACTGAGACACACACACGGACCGTACAGGAGCTGACACTGAGACACACACGGACCGTACAGGAGCAGACACTGAGACACACACACGGACCGTACAGGAGCTGACACTGAGACACACACGGACCGTACAGGAGCTGACACTGAGACACACACACACGGACTGTACAGGAGCTTGCACGGAGACACACACAGACGTACAGGAGCTGACACTGAGACACACACACACGGACCGTACAGGAGTTGACAGTGAGACACTCACGGACCGTACAGGAGCTGACACTGAGACACACACACGGACCATACAGGTTCTGACACTGAGACACACTCACATGGACTGTACAGGAGCTAGCACGGAGACACACACAGACGTACAGGAGCTGACACTGAGACACACACACATGGACCGTACAGGAGCTGACACTGAGACACACACATGGACCGTACAGGAGCTTGCACGGAGACACACACAGACGTACAGGAGCTGACACTGAGACACACACACACGGACCGTACAGGAGTTGACAGTGAGACACTCACGGACCGTACAAGAGCTGACACTGAGACACACACACAGACCATACTGGTTCTGACACTGAGACACACTCTCATGGACTGTACAGGAGCTTGCACGGAGACACACACAGACGTACAGGAACTGACACTGAGACACACACACATGGACCGTACAGGAGCTGACACTGACACACACACAGACCGTACAGGAGCTGACACTAAGACACACACGGACCGTACAGGAGCTGACACTGAGACACACACACAGACCGTACAGGAGCTGACACTGAGACACACACACGGACCATACAGGTTCTGACACTGAGACGCACACACACAGACCGTACGGGAGCTGACATCGAAACACACACACGGACCATACAGGAGCTAACACTGAGACACACACACGGACCGTACAGGAGCTGACACTGAGACACACACACGGACCATACAGGAGCTGACACTGAGCCACACACACAGACCCTACAGGAGCTGACACTGAGACACACACATGGACCGTACAGGAGCTGACACTGAGACACACATGGACTGTACAGGAGCTGACAGTGAGACACACACACGGACCATACAGGTTCTGACACTGAGACACACTCACATGGACTGTACAGGAGCTTGCACGGAGACACACACAGACGTACAGGAGCTGACACTGAGACACACACACATGGACCGTACAGGAGCTGACACTGTGACACACACACAGACCGTACAGGAGCTGACACTGAGCCACACACACAGACCGTACAGGAGCTGACACTGACACACACACAGACCGTACAGGAGCTGACACTAAGACACACACGGACCGTACAGGAGCTGACACTGAGACACACACACACAGACCGTACAGGAGCTGACACTGAGACACACACACATGCACCGTACAGGAGCTGACACTGAGACACACACACAGACCGTACAGGAGCTGACACTGAGACACACACACAGACTGTACAGGAGCTGACACTGAGACGCACACACGGACAGTACAGGAGCTGACAGTGAGACACACACACGGACCGTACAGGAGCTGACAGTGAGACACACACACGGACCGTACAGGAGCTGACACTGAGACACAGACACGGACCATATAGGAGCTGACACTGAGACAGACACATACGCACAGTACAGGAGCTGACACTGAGACACACACACAGACTGTACGGGAGCTGACATCGAAACACACACACGGACCATACAGGAGCTAACACTGAGACACACACACGGACCGTACAGGATCTGACACTGAGACACACACACGGACCATACAGGAGCTGACACTGAGCCACACACACAGACCCTACAGGAGCTGACACTGAGACACACACACGGACCGTACAGGAGCTGACACTGAGACACACATGGACTGTACAGGAGCTGACAGTGAGACACACACACGGACCGTACAGGAGCTGACACTGAGACACACAGACAGACCGCACAGGAACTGACACTGAGACACACACATGGACCATACAGGAGCTGACAGTGAGACACACAAGGACCGTACAGGAGCTGACACTGAGACACACACACACACAGACCGTACAGGAGCTGACACTGAGACACACACACATCGACCGTACAGGAGCTGACACTGAGACACACACACAGACCCTACAGGAGCTGACACTGAGACACACACACAGACCATACAGGAGCTGACACTGAGACACACACGGACCGTACATGAGCTGACAGTGAGACACACACATGGACCATACAGGAGCTGACAGTGAGACACACACAGACTGTACAGGAGCTGACACTGAGACACACACATGGCCCATACAGGAGCTGACAGTGAGACACACACGGACCGTACAGGAGCTGACACTGAGACACACACATGGCCCATACAGGAGCTGACACAGACACACGCACAGACCATACAAGAGCTGACACTGAGACACACACACAGACCATACAGGAGCTGACACTGAGACACACACACGGGCCATACAGGAGCTGACACTGAGACACACACACACGGACCCTACAGCAGCTGACACTGAGACACACACCCGTACCTTACAGCAGCTGACACTGAGACACACACACACACGGACTGTACAGGAGCTGACACTGAGACACACCCACGCACCGTACAGGAGCTGACACTGAGACACACACACACAAGGACTGTACAGGAGCTGACACTGAGACACACACACGCACCGTACAGGAGCTGACACTGAGACACACACACGGACCATACAGGTTCTGACACTGAGACGCACACACACGGACTGCACAGGAGCTTGCACGGAGACACACACACGGACCGTACAGGAGTTGACAGTGAGACACTCACGGACCGTACAGGAGCTGACACTGAGACACACACACGGACCATACAGGTTCTGACACTGAGACACACACACATGGACTGTACAAGAGCTTGCACGGAGACACACACAGACGTACAGGAGCTGACACTGAGACACACACACACACGGACCGTACAGGAGCTGACACTGAGACACACACACATGGACCGTACAGGAGCTGACACTGAGACACACACATGGACCGTACAGGAGCTTGCACGGAGACACACACAGACGTACAGGAGCTGACACTGAGACACACACATGGACTATACAGGAGCTGACACTGAGACACACACATGGACCGTACAGGAGCTGACACTGAGACGCACACACATGGACTGTACAGGAGCTGACACTGAGACACACACATGGACTATACAGGAGCTGACACTGAGCCACACACGGACCATACAGGAGCTGACACTGAGACACACACATGGACCGTACAGGAGCTGACACTGAGACGCACACACATGGACCGTACAGGAGCTGACACTGAGACACACACACACACGGACTGTACAGGAGCTGTGGCCCCTGTGGGACCGTACAGTCGGACTGACGCGCCTGATTCTCTCCCTATCCCTTCCCCTCCCCTCCCCTCCCCATCTGTTCGCCGTGCACGTCCGAGACACATCAACCCTGTGATGATTCCCTTCACCGGAGTGCCTCTACCTCCCTCTTGCCTGATCGACCGGAGACCTGCGCCGGAGACGATTCATTCCTTCCTGATCCCCCTTTCTCTTTTTCTTTTTTTGCTCAAGGTGAGAAGAGAATGGACCAGTCAGCAAGGGTGAGGGGGCCAGCGATGGTCTCTGCTCGAAGTGTGCAGCCTCCGGTACCACAACGTGACCTTACCTACATGGATATTCCGTGTTTGGCTGGAGAGGAGGCTTTGTCCCTCCCTCTCTCGCTGTGTCTCTCAGTCTCTGCTGTGTAAGAGGAAGTACATGTTTCCTGACAGGGTGGGGGGTTGGTGGGGGTGGTTTGTGGTTCCAAAGCTGACAGGCGAAGGGACCAACCTCCCCAGTGAGGCCGTATTGATAGAAAAACCGCCTGAGGCCTAATGGGACTCAGCAGCTGGGGCTCCACAGCGCTTGTACACACACCCCCACCACCCCCCCACCCCCCCAAAAGATGCAGGAGCATCTCTCCGCGCAGCCCCTCATTCACGGAGCCTGGTTGTCTCACGTGAGACGACAGGTCCTATCAGCAGGAGGAGAGATGTGGGGGGTGGGTGGGTGGGTGGGGGGAGGGTGGCAGACAGGTTCATGGAGGGAATCCCACAGCTCGGGGACCCCAGGCAGCTGAAGGCTCGGACGCCGATGGTGAAGCGATGGGGGGATCGGGGGGGGGGGGGGATGGTCAAGAGGCCGGAATTGGAGGAGCGAAGAGATCTCGGAGGATCGTGGGAGGGTTTCAGGGGTAGGGAGGGGTGTAGGGGCTGGAGGAGGTTAGAGAGATAGGGAGGGGTGTAGGGGCTGGAGGAGGTTAGAGGGATAGTGAGGGTTGTAGGGGCTGGAGGAGGTTACAGAGATAGGGAGGGTTGTGGAGGCTGGAGGAGGTTACAGAGATAGGGAGGAGTGTAGGGTTGGAGGAGGTTACAGAGATAGGGAGGGTTGTAGGGACTGGAGGAGGTCACAGAGATAGGGAGGGTTGTAGGGGCTGGAGGAGGTTACAGAGATAAGGAGGGGTGTAGGGGCTGGAGGAGGTTACAGATAAGGAGGGTTATAGGGTCTGGAGGAGGTTACAGAGATAGGGAGGGGTGTAGGGGCTGGAGGCGGTTACAGAGATAGGGAGGGTTGTAGAGTTTGGAGGAGGGTACAGAGATAGGGAGGGGTGAAGGAACTGGAGGAGGTTACAGAGATAGGGAGGGTTGTAGGGGCTGGAGGAGGTTACAGAGATAGGGAGGGTTGTAGAGTTTGGAGGAGGTTACAGAGATAGGGAGGGGTGAAGGAACTGGAGGAGGTTACAGAGATAGGGAGGGGTGTAGGAGCTGGAGGAGGTTACAGAGATAGGGAGGGGTGTAGCGGTTGGAGGAGGTGACAGAGACAGGGAGGAAGGGAGTAAGGGTGAGTCTCTGGAGGGATTTAAACAGGAGGATGAGAAGGTCAGTATTGAGGGTATGCTGGGTGCGGGTCAGTGAGCACCCAGAGGATGATGGACAAACATGACCGGGTGGGAGTTGGATACGGGGATAGCCGACTCTGGGATGATCCAAAGTGGAAGTGGTTTGGGAGGGGTCATGTCTGTCAGGGGGAGCACTCGGTCTGCTCAGTCGAGGCTGGAGCGGCTTTAGGGAGGTGCAAGGAGATTGTATTGCTGCTGACGATGACTTCTGTGTCCGAGAGACTCTCCACCTCTCTCTCTCTCCTTCAAGACGCCACATAAAACCTTGATCTTTGACTGAGCTGTGGGTTACCTGCTGCTCATACCTCCTTATTAAGCTCGCGGTGAAAATTTGATCCGATTTACTCTGTTGTTCAGCCTCGAACAAGTGAATCATTGGGAGATTTGGTGAACTGTGGAACTGTTGAGAAGCTTGTGTCAAAGAGCCACCTAGTGGCCGGGACCTGCAATCACACCGTGACTGTTTACACCTCAAATTTCAATGGGTAATTTTCGTCTGGCACTTTAGAATGTTGAAGCGTTATAAACACAGGATTGGGTTTCAGCGAGTGCACGATGTTCAGTTCCAGAAGGAAGTACGGCGCTCCCTCAGTTCTGACCCTCCGACAGTGCGGCGCTCCCTCAGTTCTGACCCTCCGACAGTGCGGCGCTCCCTCAGTACTGACCCTCCGACAGTGCGGCACTCCCTCAGTACTGACCCTCCGACAGTGCGGCGCTCCCTCAGCACTGACCCTCCGACAGTGCGGCGCTCCCTCAGCACTGACCCTCCGACAGTGCGGCGCTCCCTCAGTACTGACCCTCCGACAGTGCGGCGCTCCCTCAGCACTGACCCTCCGACAGTGCGGCGCTCCCTCAGTACTGACCCTCCGACAGTGCGGCGCTCCCTCAGCACTGACCCTCCGACAGTGCGGCGCTCCCTCAGCACTGACCCTCCGACAGTGCGGCGCTCCCTCAGCACTGACCCTCCGACAGTGCGGCGCTCCCTCAGCACTGACCCTCCGACAGTGCGGCGCTCCCTCAGTACTGACCCTCCGACAGTGCGGCGCTCCCTGAGTGATAACCCTCCGACCATGCAGCACTCCCTCAGTACTGACCCTCTGACTGCGCGGCTCTCCCTCAGCGATGACCCTCCGACTGCGCGGCTCTCCCTCAGCGCTGACCACCCCCCCCCACCCCCCCACTCTGTGCACCACCTCCGGGATTCGCTCGCGCCGATCACGAGGCTCGGGTTGCTGTGGAGCCTACAGCCTGGGTGAGCTGCTGGGAGTTGGCGTGCGCCTGGAGAGAGAGAGAGAGCGTAGTTCAGTGTGTCACAGTCCACATGGTTTAATATTTAATCCTTGGTACACGAGTCTACTTCAGTCCGGCGTAGAAATGACCTTTCGATCTTTATTACAAACTTGTTCTTTAACAAAATACTCCGACAGTGGGGGCCGCAGTGCAGTGGTCAGGGGGGTGGTGTGAGGGGGAGCTGTCTCCATCGATTCAGCCAGGCGGTGGTCTAGGGAGCGTCTCCCAATGTCTCACCCTGACTGTCCCACAAACGTTTCTCCTGAATCTCAGCCCCGGTGGGTGGGGGGGGGATGGGGGGCTGCAGCTAAGATGGGGGAGGGGGGGAGGGTCTCCTCCCAATGCTCGGCCTGACCTCACTCAGCCGGGAGGTGGTGGGGGCGGGGGGGGGGGGGGTGTTGGTTGGTCGGTCCACCTCGGTCAGAATCGCCGATCGGCCGGAATCTGGGACCCTCAGGGGCCCCCACCCTCCACCCCGCCCCACCCCACCCACCCACCGCCGGTCGCCACTTAGGGAGCGTCTCGCAACGTTTCGGCTCATTAGGGAGCGTCTCCAAAAAGACACCGACTGAGGAGCGAAAAGGGGCAGGCGAAGGGGAAAAAAACAGGGAAGGTGCGGGGGGGCGGGGGGATGTCGGGAAGCACCTCCCCACACCAAGGGGAGCGGAAATCTGGAACACCCACCCCCTGAGGGGCTGGTGGAGGAGGGGGGTCAATTGGAAATTTCAACACGGAGATGGAGAGAGATGTGTCGGGTAAGGGGGTTAAAGGGTTACGGAGCCGAGGCCCTTCAGATGGGAGTCAAAATATCAGATTAGCCATTCTCCAATTGACTGAGCAGAACAGGCTCGTGAAGGGGCTGAATGGCCTCCTCCTGTCCCTGTGTAACAGGCTCGAGGCGAGGGGCTGAATGGCCTCCTCCTGTTCCTGATTGGGCAAGCGGTAAACAGAGGAAGGTGACTGGGAAAAGTCCCCAAAATGCTTCGGGCAAAAACCCTTCCCTGAGTGGGAGACACAAAGACGCTCAAAATCAGGAAAGAAGTTATTTAACAGTCTGACCCGGGGAAAGATAAATCTCTGCCCTCCCTCACTGCTTTCCCAAGGGGAACTGCCACTAAACTAGGAAATTTTGCTTTGAAGAAAAAAATTTAATTGTTCGGTTCTCCTCCCCGCTGGCGCGGCCACAAGGAATCATCAGGACATTCGGCCTTGAAAGGGTGGGATCGGGAAGGGGCTGCGGGAATGCCGCACTCGGTCCGTGGGGCTGCTCTCGATGCTATGACCGGGCATTTCGCTCTGTCTCGGCCAAACACTCCCGGACCAGTGCCCTGGCGTGGATTATACCTGTGGGGAGAAAGGAGAGGGAAGATCCCGTGAGTGTCCGGAGCTGTGGTCAGAGAATGGGAATCAGGCTACCTACTGGTGTCCCTCACTCCCGCCCTCTGGCCCTGTCCCCCGTGTCCCTCTCCCCCCGTGACCCTCTCCCCCCGTGTCCCTCGCTCCCCGTGTCCCTCGCCCCCCGTGTCCCTCTCTCCCCGTGTCCCTCGCTCCCCGTGTCCCTCGCCCCCCGTGTCCCTCGCCCCCCGTGTCCCTCGCCCCCCGTGACCCTCTCCCCCCGTGACCCTCTCCCCCCGTGACCCTCTCCCCCCGTGACCCTCTCTCCCCGTGTCCCTCGCTCCCCGTGTCCCTCGCCCGTGTCCCTCGCCCCCCGTGTCCCTCGCCCCCCGTGTCCCTCGCCCCCCGTGTCCCTCGCCCCCCGTGACCCTCTCCCCCCGTGACCCTCTCCCCCCGTGACCCTCTCCCCCCGTGACCCTCTCTCCCCGTGACCCTCTCTCCCCGTGTCCCTCGCTCCCCGTGTCCCTCGCCCCCCGTGTCCCTCGCTCCCCGTGTCCCTCGCCCGTGTCCCACTCCCCCCGTGACCCTCTCCCCCCGTGTCCCTCGCTCCCCGTGTCCCTCGCCCCCCGTGTCCCTCGCCCCCCGTGTCCCTCGCCCCCGTGTCCCTCGCTCCCCGTGTCCCTCGCTCCCCGTGTCCCTCTCCCCCGTGTCCCTCGCTCCCCGTGTCCCTCGCTCCCTGTGTCCCTCGCCCCCGTGTCCCTCGCCCCGTGTCCCTCGCTCCCCGTGTCCCTCGCTCCCCGTGTCCCTCGCTCCCCGTGTCCCTCGCTCCCCGTGTCCCTCTCCGGTGTCCCTCGCTCCCCGTGTCCCTCGCTCCCCGTGTCCCTCGCTCCCCGTGTCCCTCGCTCCCCGTGTCCCTCGCTCCCCGTGTCCCTCGCTCCCCGTGTCCCTCGCTCCCCGTGTCCCTCGCTCTCGCCCCCCCCCCCATGTCCCTCGCTCCCCGTGTCCCTCGCTCCCCGTGTCCCTCTCCGGTGTCCCTCGCTCCCCGTGTCCCTCGCTCCCTGTGTCCCTCGCTCCCGCCCTCCCCCGTGTCCCTCTCCCCCGTGTCCCTCGCTCCCCGTGTCCCTCGCTCCCCGTGTCCCTCGCTCCCCGTGTCCCTCTCCCCCGTGTCCCTCGCTCCCCGTGTCCCTCGCTCCCCGTGTCCCTCGCTCTCGCCCCCCCGTGTCCCTCGCTCCCCGTGTCCCTCGCTCCCCGTGTCCCTCGCTCTCGCCCCCCCCGTGTCCCTCGCTCCCCGTGTCCCTCGCTCCCGCCCTCCCCCGTGTCCCTCGCTCCCCGTGTCCCTCGCTCCCCGTGTCCCTCGCTCCCGCCCTCCCCCGTGTCCCTCGCTCCCCGTGTCCCTCGCTCCCCGTGTCCCTCGCTCCCCGTGTCCCTCGCTCCTGCCCTCTCCCCGTGTCCCTCGCTCCCCCGTGTCCCTCGCTCTCCGTGTCCCTCGCTCCCCTGTGTCCCTCTCCCCCTGAGTCCCCCTCTCCCTCTCCAGCACGAGGATGACTCGAATCTTACCCCGTTTCAGTCGCTCCATGGCGCTCTTACTACCCGCGTAAGTCGGCCGGATTTCTTTGCCCATCTCCTCGATGACCGACAAGAGGTCGGAGTAGGTGCTTTGGGAGGGTTGGGATGGTTTCAGACCCTGAGGGGGCAGGGGGGATGTAGGTACAGGGAGGGAAAGGGGAAGCAGAGGATTACAAAAAGGTCACCGGAAGCCACTAGGTGTAAACCCCCAACCCCTACCCTCCCGGCTCCCCTTCCAGAGAGCGGCACTGGGGTTCCTACTCAGTACTGACCCTCCGACAGTGCTGCATTCCCTTAGTACTGACACTCCGACAGTGCGGCACTCCCTCAGTACTGACCCTCCGACAGTGCAGCATTCCCTTAGTACTGACCCTCCGACAGTGCGGCACTCCCTCAGTACTGACCCTCCGACAGTGCTGCATTCCCTTAGTACTGACCCTCCGACAGTGCGGCACTCCCTCAGTACTGACCCTCCGACAGTGCGGCTCTCCCTCAGTACTGACCCTCCGACAGTGCGGCACTCCCTCAGTACTGACCCTCCGACAGTGCAGCATTCCCTTAGTACTGACCCTCCGACAGTGCGGCACTCCCTCAGTACTGACCCTCCGACAGTGCTGCATTCCCTTAGTACTGACACTCCGACAGTGCGGCACTCCCTCAGTACTGACCCTCCGACAGTGCAGCATTCCCTTAGTACTGACCCTCCGACAGTGCGGCACTCCCTCAGTACTGACCCTCCGACAGTGCGGCACTCCCTTAGTACTGACCCTCCGACAGTGCGGCACTCCCTTAGTACTGACCCTCCGACAGTGCGGTGTTCCCTCAGTACTGACCCTCCGACAGTGCGGTGTTCCCTCAGTACTGACCCTCCGACAGTGCGGCACTCCCTCGGTACTGTCCCTCGGACAATGCAGCACTCCCTCAGCACTGATCCTCCGACAATGCGGCGCTCCCGCAGCACTGAGGCTCCGACAGTGCGGCACTCCCTCAGTGCTGACCCTCCGACAGTGCGGCACTCCCTCAGTATTGACCCTCTGAGAGTGCGGTGTTCCCTCAGTACTGACCCTCCGACAGTGCGGTGTTCCCTCAGTACTGACTCTCTGACAGTGCGGCACTCCCTCAGTACTGAATCTCTGACAGTGCGGCACTCCCTCAGTACTGTCCCGCCGACAGTGTAGCACCCCCTCAGTACTGACCCTCGGACAATGCAGCACTCCATCAGTACTGACCCTCCGACAGTGCGGCACTCCCTCAGCACTGACCCTCCAAAAGTGCGGCGCTCCCTCAGCACTGACCCTCCGACAGTGCAGCATTCCCTTAGTACTGACCCTCCGACAGTGCGGCACTCCCTCAGTACTGACCCTCTGACAGTGCAGCGCTCCCTCAGTACTGACCCTCTGACAATGCGGCACTCCCTCAGTACTGACCATCCGACAGTGCGGCAATCCCTCACTACTGACAATCCGACAGTGCGGTGTTCCCTCAGTACTGACTCTCTGACAGTGCGGCACTCCCTCAGTACTGACCCTCCGACAGTGCGGCACTCCCTCAATACTGTCCCGCCGACAGTGTAGCACCCCCTCAGTACTGACCCTCGGACAATGCGGCACTCCCTCAGTACTAACCCTCCGACAGTGCGGCACTCCCTCAGGACTGACCCTCCGACAACGCGGCGCTCCCTCAGCACTGACCCTCCAAAAGTGCGGCGCGCCCTCAGCACTGAACCTCCGACAGTGCAGCGCTCCCTCAGTACTGACCCTCCGACAGTGCGGCGCTCCCTCAGTACTGACCCTCCGACAGTGCGGCGCTCCCTCAGTACTGACCCTCCGACAGTGCAGCACTCCCTCAGGACTGACCCTCCGACAGTGCGGTGTTCCCTCAGTACTGACCCTCCGACAGTGCGGTGTTCCCTCAGTACTGACTCTCTGACAGTGCGGCACTCCCTCAATACTGTCCCGCCGACAGTGTAGCAACGCCTCAGTACTGACCCTCGGACAATGCAGCACTCCATCAGTACTGACCCTCCGACAGTGCGGCACTCCCTCAGCACTGACCCTCCGACAGTGCGGCGCTCCCTCAGTATTGACCCTCCGACAGTGCGGCGTTCCCTCAGTACTGACCCTCAAACAGTGCGGTGTTCCCTCAGTACTGACCCTCCAACAGTGCAGCGCTCCCTCAGTACTGACGCTCCGACAGTGCGGCACTCCCTCAGTACTGACCATCCGACAGTGTGGCGCTCCCTCAGTACTGTCCCTCCGATAGTGCGGCACTCCCTCAGTACTGACCCTCCGAGAGTGCAGCATTCCCTCAGTACTGACCTTCTGACAGTGCGGCACTCCCTTAGGACTGACCCTCCGACAGTGCGGTACTCCCTCTGTACTGACCCTCCGACAGAACGGCACTCCCTCAGTACTGACCCTGTGACAGTGCGGCACTCTCTCAGTACTGACAATCCGACAGTGCGGTGTTCCCTCAGTACTGACCCTCCGACAGTGCGGTGTTCCCTCAGTACTGACTCTGACAGTGCGGCACTCCCTCAATACTGTCCCGCCGACAGTGTAGCACCCCCTCAGTACTGAACTTCGGACAATGCGGCACTCCCTCAGCACTGACCCTCCGACAGTGCGGCGCTCCCTCAGTACTGACCCTCCGACAGTGCGGTGTTCCCTCAGCACTGACTCTCTGACAGTGCGGCACTCCCTCAATACTGTCCCTCCGACAGTATAGCACCCCCTCAGTACTGACCCTCGGACAGTGCGGCACCCTCTCAGTACTGACCCTCCGACAGTGCGGCACTCCCTCAATACTGACCCGCCGACAGTGCTGCACTCACTCAGTACTGACCCTCCGATAGTGCGGCGCTCCCTCAGTACTGACCTTCCGACAGGGCGGTGTTCCCTCAGTACTGACCCTCCGACAGTGCGGCGCTCCCTCAGTACTGACACTTCAACAGAGCGGCGCTCCCTCAGTACTGATAATCCGACAGTGCGGCGCTCCCTCAGTACTGACCCTCCGACAGTGCAGTGTTCCCTCAGTACTGACTCTCTGACAGTGCGGCACTCCCTCAATACTGACCCTCCGACAGTGCGGCACTCCCTCAGTACTGACCCTCCGACAGTGCGGCACTCCCTCAGTACTGACCCTCCAACAGTGCGGCACTCCCTCAGTACTGACCCTCCGACAGTGCGGCAGTCCCTTAGTACTGACCCTCCGACAGTGCGGCACTCGCTCAGTACTGACCCTCCGACAGTGCGGCACACCCTCAGTACTGACCCTCCGACAGTGCGGCAGTCCCTTAGTACTGACCCTCCGACAGTGCGGCACTCGCTCAGTACTGACCCTCCGACAGTGCGGCACTCGCTCAGTACTGACCCTCCGACAGTGCGGCACTCCCTCAGTACTGACCCTCCGACAGTGCGGCACTCCCTCAGTACTGACCCTCCGACAGTGCGGCTCTCCCTCAGTACTGACCCTCCGACAGTGCGGCGCACCTTCATGACTGACCCTCCGACAGAACGGCGCTCCCTCAGTACTGATCCTGTGACAGTGCGGCACTCCCTAGTACTGACCCTCCGACAGTGCTTCACTCCCTCAGTACTGACCCTCCGACACTGCGGCACTCCCTCAGTACTGTCCCTCCGACAGTGTAGCAGCCCCTCAGTACTGACCGTCGGACAATGCTGCAATCCATCAGTATTGACCCTCAGACAGTGCGGCGCTCCCTCAGTACTGACCCGCTGACAGTGCGGCGCACCCACAGTACTGACCCTCCGACAGTGCGGCACTCCCTCAGTACTGACCTTCCGACAGTGCGGCACTCCCTCAGTAGTGACCCTCTGACAGTGCGGCACTGGGGTCCCATACTCGGTACTGACCCTCCGACAGTGCGGCACTCCCTCAGTACTGATCCTCCAACAGTGAGGCACTCCCTCAGTACTGACCCAACGACAGTGCAGCACTCCCTCAGTACTGACCCTCTGACAGTGTGGTGTTCCCTCAGTACTGACCCTCCGACAGTGCGGTGTTCCCTCAGTACTGACTCTCCGATAGTGCGGTGTTCCCTCAGTACTGACTCTCTGACAGTGCGGCACTCCCTCAATACTGTCCCTCCGACAGTGTAGCACCCCCTCAGTACTGACTCACGGACAGTGCCGCGCTACCTCAGTGCTGACAATCCGACAGTGCGGCACTCCCTCAGTACTGACCCTCCAACAGTGCGGTGTTCCCTCAGTACTGACCCTCCGACAGTGCGGCGCTCCCTCAGTACTGACGCTCCGACAGTGCGGCACTCCCTCAGTACTCACCCTCCGATAGTGCGGCACTCCCTCAGTACTGACCCTCCGATAGTGCGGCACTCCCTCAGTACTGACCCTCCGAGAGTGCAGCATTCCCTCAGTACTGACCTTCTGACAGTGCGGCACTCCCTCAGGACTGACCCTCCGACAGTGCGGCGCTCCCTCAGTACTGACCCTCCGACAGTGCGGTGTTCCCTCAGTACTGACCCTCCGACAGTGCGGTGTTCCCTCAGCACTGACTCTCTGACAGTGCGGCACTCCCTCAATACTGTCCCTCCGACAGTGTAGCACCCCCTCAGTACTGACCCTCGGACAATGCGGCACTCCCTCAGTACTGACCCTCCGACAGTGCGGCACTCCCTCAATACTGACCCGCCGACAGTGCGGCACTCCCTCAATACTGATCCGCCGACAGTGCGGCACTCCCTCAATACTGATCCGCCGACAGTGCGGCACTCCCTCAATACTGACCCTCCGATAGTGCGGCGCTCCCTCAGTACTGACCCTCCGACAGTGCAGTGTTCCCTCAGTACTGACCCTCCGACAGTGCGGCGCTCCCTCAGTACTGACCCTTCAACAGAGCGGCGCTCCCTCAGTACTGATAATCCGACAGTGCGACGCTCCCTCAGTACTGACCCTCCGACTGTGCGGTGTTCCCTCAGTACTGACCCTCCGGCAGTGCCGTGTTCCCTCAGTACTGACTCTCTGAC
The DNA here is from genome assembly GCF_017639515.1 of Carcharodon carcharias. Classification (NCBI taxonomy): domain Eukaryota; kingdom Metazoa; phylum Chordata; class Chondrichthyes; order Lamniformes; family Lamnidae; genus Carcharodon; species Carcharodon carcharias. The sequence goes on along the minus strand of NC_054478.1, from coordinate 3,733,412 downwards.
AGTGCGGCACTCCCTCAATACTGACCCTCCGACAGTGCGGCACTCCCTCAGTACTGACCCTCCGACAGTGCGGCTCTCCCTCAGTACTGACCCTCCGACAGTGCGGCTCTCCCTCAGTACTGACCCTCCGACAGTGCGGCACTCCCTCAGTACTGACCCTCCGATAGTGCGGCGATCCCTCAGTAGTGACCCTCCGACAGTGCAGCGCTCCCTCAGGACTGACCCTCCGACAGTGCGGTATTCCCTCTGTACTGACCCTCCGACAGAACGGCGCTCCCTCAGTACTGACCCTGTGACAGTGCGGCACTCCCTCAGTACTGACCCTGTGACAGTGCGGCACTCCCTCAGTACTGACCCTGTGACAGTGCGGCACTCCCTCAGTACTGACCCTCCGACACTCCGGCACTCCCTCAGTACTGTCCCTCCGACAGTGTAGCAGCCCCTCAGTACTGACCCTCGGACAATGCTGCACTCCCTCAGTACTGACCCTCGGACAGTGCGGCACTCCCTCAGTACTGACCCTCAGACAGTGCGGCACTTCCTCAATACTGACCCATCGACAGTGCAGCGCTCCCTCAGTACTGACCCTCCGACAGTGCGGCACTCCCTCAGTACTGACCCTCCGACAGTGCTGCACTCCCTCAGTACTGACCCTCCGACAGTGCTGCACTCACTCAGTACTGACCCTCCGACAGTGCGGCACTCCCTCAGTACTGACCCTCCGACAGTGCTGCACTCACTCAGTACTGACCCTCCGAGAGTGCGGTGTTCCCTCAGTACTGACCCTCCGACAGTGCGGTGTTCCCTCAGCACTGACTCTCTGACAGTGCGGCACTCCCTCAGTACTGTCCCTCCGACAGTGCGGCACTCCCTCAGCACTGACCCTCCGACAGTGCGGCGCTCCCTCAGTACTGACCCTCCGACAGTGCGGCACTCCCTCAGTACTGACCCTCCGACAGTGCGGCACTCCCTCAGTACTGTCCCTCCGACAGTATAGCACCCCCTCAGTACTGACCCTCGGACAGTGCGGCACCCTCTCAGTACTGACCCTCCGACAGTGCGGCACTCCCTCAATACTGACCCGCCGACAGTGCGGCACTCACTCAGTACTGACCCTCCGATAGTGCGGCGCTCCCTCAGTACTGACCTTCCGACAGTGCGGTGTTCCCTCAGTACTGACCCTCCGACAGTGCGGCGCTCCCTCAGTACTGACCCTTCAACAGAGCGGCGCTCCCTCAGTACTGATAATCCGACAGTGCGGCGCTCCCTCAGTACTGACCCTCCGACAGTGCAGCGTTCCCTCAGTACTGACTCTCTGACAGTGCGGCACTCCCTCAATACTGACCCTCCGACAGTGCGGCACTCCCTCAGTACTGACCCTCCGACAGTGCGGCACTCCCTCAGTACTGACCCTCCGACAGTGCGGCACTCCCTCAGTACTGACCCTCCGACAGTGCGGCACTCCCTCAGTACTGACCCTCCGACAGTGCGGCACTCCCTCAGTACTGACCCTCCGACAGTGCGGCACTCCCTCAGTACTGACCCTCCGACAGTGCGGCTCTCCCTCAGTACTGACCCTCCGACAGTGCGGCACTCCCTCAGTACTGACCCTCTGACAGTGCGGCACTCCCTCAGTACTGACCCTCCGACAGTGCGGTGTTCCCTCAGTACTGACCCTCCGACAGTGCGGTGTTCCCTCAGTACTGACCCTTTGACAGTGCAGCACTCCCTCAGTACTGACCCTCCGACAGGGCAGCACTCCCTCAGTACTGACTCTCTGACAGTGCGGCACTCCCTCAATACTGTCCCGCCGACAGTGTAGCACCTCCTCAGTCCTGACCCTCGGAAAATGCAGCACTCCATCAGTACTAACCCTCAGACAGTGCGGCACTTCCTCAATACTGACCCATCGACAGTGCAGCGCTCCCTCAGTACTGACCCTCCGACAGTGCGGCACTCCCTCAGTACTGACCCTCCGACAGTGCTGCACTCACTCAGTACTGACCCTCCGACAGTGCGGCACTCCCTCAGTACTGACCCTCCGACAGTGCTGCACTCACTCAGTACTGACCCTCCGAGAATGCGGTGTTCCCTCAGTACTGACCCTCCGACAGTGCGGTGTTCCCTCAGCACTGACTCTCTGACAGTGCGGCACTCCCTCAATACTGTCCCTCCGACAGTATAGCACCCCCTCAGTACTGACCCTCGGACAGTGCGGCACCCTCTCAGTACTGACCCTCCGACAGTGCGGCGCTCCCTCAGTACTGACCTTCCGACAGTGCGGTGTTCCCTCAGTACTGACCCTCCGACAGTGCGGCACTCCCTCAGTACTGACCCTCCGACAGTGCGGCTCTCCCTCAGTACTGACCCTCCGACAGTGCGGCACTCCCTCAGTACTGACCCTCCGACAGTGCGGCGATCCCTCAGTACTGACCCTCCGACAGTGCGGCGCACCTTCATGACTGACCCTCCGACACTGCGGCACTCCCTCAGTACTGTCCCTCCGACAGTGTAGCAGCCCCTCAGTACTGACCGTCGGACAATGCTGCACTCCATCAGTATTGACCCTCAGACAGTGCGGCGCTCCCTCAGTACTGACCCGCCGACAGTGCGGCGCACCCACAGTACTGACCCTCCGACAGTGCGGCACTCCCTCAGTAGTGACCCTCTGACAGTGCGGCACTGGGGTCCCATACTCGGTACTGACCCTCCGACAGTGCGGCAATCCCTCAGTACTGACCCTCCGACAGTGTAGCACCCCCTCAGTACTGACTCACGGACAGTGCCGCGCTACCTCAGTGCTGACAATCCGACAGTGCGGCACTCCCTCAGTACTGACCCTCCAACAGTGCGGTGTTCCCTCAGTACTGACCCTCCGACTGTGCGGCGCTCCCTCAGTACTGACGCTCCGACAGTGCGGCGCTCCATCAGTACTGACCCTCCGACAGTGCAGCATCCCTCAGTACTGACCCTCCGATAGTGCGGCACTCCCTCAGTACTGACCCTCCGATAGTGCGGCACTCCCTCAGTACTGACCCTCCGAGTGCGCAGCATTCCCTCAGTACTGACCTTCTGACAGTGCGGCACTCCCTCAGGACTGACCCTCTGACAGTGCGGCGCTCCCTCAGTACTGACCCTCCGACAGTGCGGTGTTCCCCTCAGTACTGACACTCTGACAGTGCGGCACTCCCTCAGTACTGACCCTCCGAGAGTGCAGCATTCCCTCAGTACTGACCTTCTGACACTGCGGCACTCCCTCAGGACTGACCCTCCGACAGTGCGGTACTCCCTCTGTACTGACACTCCGACAGAACGGCGCTCCCTCAGTACTGACCCTGTAACAGTGCGGCACTCCCTCAGTACTGACAATCCGACAGTGCGGCACTCCCTCAATACTGTCCCGCCGACAGTGAAGCACCCCCTCAGTACTGAGCCTCGGCCAATGCGGCGCTCCCTCAGCACTGACCATCCGACAGTGCAGCATTCCCTCAGCACTGAACCTCCGACAGTGCAGCACTCCCTCAGTACTGACCCTCCGACAGTGCGGCACTCCCTCAGCACTGACCCTCCGACAGTGCGGCGCTCCCTCAGCACTGACCCTCTGACAGTACGGCACTACCTCAGTACTGACCCTCCGACAATGCGGCACTCACTCAGTACTGACCCCCCGACAGTGCAGCACTCCCTCAGTACTGACTCTCCAACAGTGCGGCGCTCCCTCAGTACTGACCCTACGACAGTGCGGTACTCCCTCTGTACTGACCCTCTGACAGTGCGGCGCTCCCTCTGTACTGACCCTCCGACAGTGCGGCGCTCCCTCTGTACTGACCCTCCGACAGTGCGGCGCTCCCTCAGTACTGACAATCCGACAGTGCGGCGCTCCCTGCGTACCGAACTTGCGACAGTGCGGCATTCCCTCAGTACTAACCCTCCGACAGTGCGGCACTCCCTCAGTACTGACCCTCCAACAGTGCAGCGCTCCCTCAGCACTGAACCTCCGACAGTGCAGCACTCCCTCAGCACTGACCCTCCAACAGTGCGGCGCTCCCGCAGCACTGACTCTCCAACAGTGCGGCGCTCACTCAATACTGACCCTCTGACAGTGCGGCACTACCTCAGTACTGACCCTCCAACAGCGCGGCGCTCACTCAATACTGACCCTCTGACAGTGCGGCAGTACCTCAGTACTGACCCTCCGACAGTGCGGCGTTCCCTCAGTACAGGCCCTCCGACAGTGCAGCGCTCCCTCAGTACTGACCCTCTGACAATGCAGCACTCCCTCAGTACTGAACATCCGACAGTGCAGCATCCCTCAGTACTGACCCTCCGACAGTGCGTTGTTCCCTCAGTACTGACCCTCCGACAGGGTAGCACCCCCTCAGTACTGACCCTCGGACAATGCGGCACTCCCTCAGTACTGACCCTCCGACAGTGCGGCACTCCCTCAATACTGACCCGCCGACAGTGCGGCACTCCCTCAGTACCGACCCTCCGATAGTGCGGCGCTCCCTCAGTACTGACCCTCCGACAGTGCGGTGTTCCCTCAGTACTGACCCTCCGACAGTGCGGTGTTCCCTCAGTACTGACCCTCCGACAGTGCGGTGTTCCCTCAGTACTGACCCTACAACAGTGCGGCGCTCCCTCAGTACTGACGCTCCGACAGTGCGGCACTCCCTCAGTACTGACCATCCGACAGTGCGGCGCTCCCTCAGTACTGACCCTCTGACAGTGCAGCATCCCTCAGTACTGACCCTCCGATAGTGCGGCACTCCCTCAGTACTGACCCTCCGAGAGTGCAGCATTCCCTCAGTACTGACCTTCTGACAGTGCGGCACTCCCTCAGGACTGACCCTCCGACAGTGCGGTACTCCCTCTGTACTCACCCTCCGACAGAACGGCACTCCCTCAGTACTGACCCTGTGACAGTGCGGCACTCTCAGTACTGACAATGCGACAGTGCGGTGTTCCCTCAGTACTGACCCACCGACAGTGCTGTGTTCCCTCAGTACTGACTCTCTGACAGTGCGGCACTCCCTCAATACTGTCCCGCCGACAGTGTAGCACCCCCTCAGTACTGACCCTCGGACAATGCGGCACTCCCTCAGTACTGACACTCCGACAGTGCGGCACTCCCTCAGTACTGACCATCCGACAGTGCGGCGCTCCCTCAGTACTGACCCTCCAACAGTGCAGCACTCCCTCAGTACTGACCCTCTGACAGTGCAGCACACCCTCAGTACTGACCCTGCGACAGTGCGGCGCTCCCTCAGTACTGACCCTCTGACAATGCGGCACTCCCTCAGTACTGACCATCCGACAGTGCGGCGCTCCCTCAGTACTGACCCTCTGACAGTGCGGCGCTCCCTCAGTACTGACCCTGTGACAGTGCGGCACTCCCTCAGTACTGACAATCCGACAGTGCGGTCTTCCCTCAGTACTGACTCTCTGACAGTGCGGCACTCCCTCAGTACTGATCCTCCGACAGTGCGGCACTCCCTCAATACTGTCCCGACAGTGCGGCACTCCCTCAGGACTGACCCTCTGACAACGTGGCGCTCCCTCAGCACTGACCCTCCAAAAGTGCGGCGCTCCCTCAGCACTGAACCTCCGACAGTGCAGCGCTCTGTCAGTACTGACCCTCCGACAGTGCGGCACTCCCTCAGTACTGACACTCCGACAGTGCGGCACTCCCTCAGTACTGACCCTCCGACAGTGCGACCCTCCCTGAGTACCGACCATCCGACAGTGCGGACCTCCCTCAAAACCGACCCTCCGACAGTGCAGCATTCCCTCAGTACTGACCTTCCGACAGTGCGGCACTCCCTCAGGACTGACCCTCCGACAGTGCGGTACTCCCTCTGTACTGACAATCCGACAGAACGGCACTCCATCAGTACTGACAATCCGACAGTGCGGCACTCCCTCAATACTGTCCCGCCGACAGTGCGGCACTCCCTCAGTACTTACCCTCTGACAATGCGGCGCTCCCTCAGTACTGACCCTCCGACAGTGCGGCACTCCCTCAGTACTGACCCTCCGACAGTGCGGCACTCCCTCAATACTGACCCGCCGACAGTGCTGCACTCCCTCAGTACCGACCCTCCGATAGTGCGGCGCTCCCTCAGTACTGACCCTCCGACAGTGCGGTGTTCCCTCAGTACTGACCCTCCGACAGTGCGGTGTTCCCTCAGTACTGACCCTCCAACAGTGCGGTGTTCCTTCAGTACTGACCCTACAACAGTGCGGCGATTCCTCAGTACTGACGCTCCGACAGTGCGGCACTCCCTAAGTACTGACCATCCGACAGTGCGGCGCTCCCTCAGTACTGACCCTCTGACAGTGCAGCATCCCTCAGTACTGACCCTCCGATAGTGCGGCACTCCCTCAGTACTGACCCTCCGAGAGTGCAGCATTCCCTCAGTACTGACCTTCTGACAGTGCGGCACTCCCTCAGGACTGACCCTCCGACAGTACGGTACTCCCTCTGTACTGACCCTCCGACAGAACGGCACTCCCTCAGTACTGACCCTGTGACAGTGCGGCACTCTCTCAGTACTGACAATCCGACAGTGCGGTGTTCCCTCAGTACTGACCCTCCGACAGTGCGGTGTTCCCTCAGTACTGACTCTCTGACAGTGCGGCACTCCCTCAATACTGTCCCGCCGACAGTGTAGCACCCCCTCAGTACTGACCCTCGGACAATGCGGCACTCCCTCAGTACTGACCCTCCGACAGTGCGGCACTCCCTCAGTACTGACCATCCGACAGTGCGGCGCTCCCTCAGTACTGACCCTCCAACAGTGCAGCACTCCCTCAGTACTGACCCTCTGACAGTGCGGCACTCCCTCAGTACTGACAATCCGACAGTGCGGTCTTCCCTCAGTACTGACTCTCTGACAGTGCGGCACTCCCTCAGTACTGATCCTCCGACAGTGCGGCACTCCCTCAATACTGTCCCGCCGACAGTGCGGCACTCCCTCAGGACTGACCCTCCGACAACGCGGCGCTCCCTCAGCACTGACCCTCCAAAAGTGCGGCGTTCCCTCAGCACTGAACCTCCGACAGTGCAGCGCTCTGTCAGTACTGACCCTCCGACAGTGCGGCACTCCCTCAGCACTGACCCTCCGACAGTGCGGCAGTCCCTCAGTACTGACCCTCCGACAGTGCGGCACTCCCTCAGTACTGACCCTCCGACAGTGCGACCCTCCCTGAGTACCGACCCTCTGACAGTGCGGACCTCCCTCAGTACCGACCCTCCGACAGTGCGGCATTCCCTCAGTACTGACCTTCCGACAGTGCGGCACTCCCTCAGGACTGACCCTCCGACAGTGCGGTACTCCCTCTGTACTGACACTCCGACAGAACGGCGCTCCCTCAGTACTGACCCTGTGACAGTGCGGCACTCCCTCAGTACTGACAATCCGACAGTGCGGCACTCCCTCAATATTGTCCCTCCGACAGTGTAGCACCCCCTAAGTACTGACCCTCGGACAATGCGGCACTCCCTCAGTACTGACCCTCCGACAGTGCGGCACTCCCTCAATACTGACCCTCCGACAGTGCGGCACTCCCTCAATACTGACCCTCCGACAGTGCGGCACTCCCTCAGTACTGACCCTCCGACAGTGCGGCGCTCCCTCAGTACTGACCCTACAACAGTGCGGCACTCCCTCAGTACTGACCATCCGACAGTGCGGCGCTCCCTCAGTACTGACCCTCTGACAGTGCAGCATCCCTCAGTACTGACCCTCCGATAGTGCGGCACTCACTCAGTACTGACCCTCCGAGAGTGCAGCATTCCCTCAGTACTGACCTTCTGACAGTGCGGCACTCCCTCAGGACTGACCCTCTGACAGTGCGGTACTCCCTCTGTACTGACCCTCCGACAGAACGGCATTCCCTCAGTACTGACCCTCGGACAATGCGGCGCTCCCTCAGCACTGACCCTCGGACAATGCGGCGCTCCCTCAGTACTGACCCTCCGACAGTGCAGCGCTCCCTCAGTACTGACAATCCGACAGTGCGGCACTCCCTCAGTACTGACCCTCTGACAGTGCAGCACTCCCTCAGTACTGTCCCTCCGACAGTGTAGCACCCCTTCAGTACTGACCCTCGGACAATGCGGCAATCCCTCAGTACTGACCCTGTGACAGTGCGGCACTCCCTCAGTACTGACCCTCCGACAGTGCGACGCTCCTTCAGGACTGACCCTCCGACAGTGCGACGCTCCCTCAGGACTGACCCTCCGACAGTGCGACGCTCCCTCAGGACTGACCCTCCGACAGTGCGACGCTCCCTCAGGACTGACCCTCCGACAGTGCGGCGCACCCTCAGCACTGACCCTCCAACAGCGCAGCGCTCCCTCAGCACTGACCCTCCGACAGTGCAGCACTCCCTCTGTACTGACCCTCCGACAGTGCGGCACTCCCTCAGTACTGACCCTCCGACTGTGCGGCATTCCCTCAGCACTCACCCTCTGACAGTGTGGCGCTCTCTCAGCACTCACACTCCGACAGTGCGGCACTCCCTCAGTACTGACTCTCTGACAGTGCGGCGTTCCCTCAGTACTGACCCTCCGACAGTGCAGCACTCCCTCAATACCGACCGTCTGACAGTGCGGCGCTCCCTCAGTACTGACCCTCCGACATTGCAGCACTCCCTCAGTACTCACCCTCCGACAGTGCGGCACTCCCTCAGTACTCACCCTCCGACAGTGCGGCACTCCCTCAATACTGACCCTTCGACAGTGCGGCACTCCCTCAGTACTGACCCTCCGACAGTGCAGCAATCCCTCAGTACTGACCCTCCGACAGTGCGGCACTCCCTCAGTACTGACCCTCCGAGAGTGCAGCACTCCCTCAGTACTGACCCTCCGAGAGTGCAGCACTCCCTCAGTACTGACACTCCGACAGTGCGGCATTCCCTCAGCACTCACCCTCCGACAGTGCGGCAC